>NC_058520.1:201780816-202090727 GCF_904849725.1 Hordeum vulgare subsp. vulgare | reverse complement strand
AGCCGACAGAAAATATTCTGCTAAAAATGAGTGGAGGCGCTCATTTGACAGTGCATGAACTAGAAACATTTATGAAGTTGTTTCACTTAATTTGGAGTTGGTATGAATATTCTAGGGATTTACAACATGGAATAAATAGCAAAAGGGAGCTACTTATTCAAGGCAACATAAGCATGCCAGATAAAAATGTTGACTAATGCTTCAAAAATAGGGCATGATCTTAGGAGACTCTTAAAATTCGAATCACTCCATTTGGAGTTGATTTGAACCCCACAGGATTATTTTTCTAGGTGGGGCTAAATATATTCAAATCTACATTTGAATATTTTGATAGACCTTGAATTTAGGAACATGTAGAAATTTGAATCATCGGATTTGGACTTCAAATGATTTTTCTATGGGTTTTTTAAGTTTACTAAAAAAGAAAAAGGTAAAATAGGAGGTCTACCAGGGACTAACTTGCGCCCACTAGCGTTGGGGAGGGAATGGATCGGCCTTTTGGCTCGGCCTGGCGAGTAAGGAGGCCACGCAGGATGTGTATACAGCCGAATACGCCTTCGGCGAGGGGGGGTGCAAAGCGCCACAGGAGCCTCCACTTACCCGCTGGGCCTGGCTCGTGGGTCGTTGACACCTGGGACCCGTCGGTCTCCCTCACTCTCCTCTACTTCTTCTTTGACCTCACGAGGGGGCAGATGTGGACGTCGGCCACCGCGCCTCTACCCACCCGCTAGACCAGCCTCTGAGCCGAAGGCGTGGGCTGGTGCCATGCTCCCTAACGAGCCTGGTGGCGGTGTTGGCGGCCGCGGGGATGGCCGGGGCGAGCGGCCCGCCATGAGGGCCGGCTGATAGCTCCGACCGCCGCGGAGAGGCACGGCACGACCTCGGGGAGGGACCCCTAGCGTGTCCAGGAGGATGGGGGCGTGAGGGGACTCTGCTAGAGGGGAAGCCCGAGGCCAGGGAAGGTTGGCTAGCTCAAACGCAATGGAGGCTGAGGAGGCGCCATGGTGGCGTCAGAAGGGGAATGGGGTGCGGGGGGAGAGATGGATGGGATCAGGGTGCCTGTGGAAGGGAGGAGGAGAGGTAGGTGGCCGCAGGGGGGCTCGGGGAGAGGTCAAAAGGAGAGGGCGACGAGGGGAATCTAGGAGCTCTTGGAATGCTTTGGGCGCGGCGAGAGCACGCGTGCCAGAGGGGGCTTGGCTTCTTCTAGGCGTCGGGGAGGGCGAGGACTGGTCAAAGGGAGTAATGTGGCGTGTTGGGACACACTTCCCTTGCTGGACCCAAGCTACAGGAAGAAAACAAACGCAGAGCACCGTTACTGCATGCTACCAGTGTGGTCACCATGGCCACGTCTGTCGAAGGCCGTCTCTTGGCCAGGCCAAGGTGTCCAGCATGCAATGCATGAGTGCCAGAGGACAGTGATGAAGTTTGGAGCCATATGATGCTGGTTTGAATTGGTGTGCACTGAGATTAAGTTTGCAGCAGGAAACTTGGGGCTAGCAAAAGTCGTTCTCAGTGGGGTAGTGCTGGGATGAAACCATGTCTACTAGTCTTAGGCATGGAAGGACTATAATTCTGCAAAGTTTCACCTGAAGGGGAGGTGGGTAGCTAGTACTTGCAGTTCAAGCTACATTTCAGCCAGAAACCAACTTTTAGATGTGCTGCTCATTTTTCCTACATGAGCATGCCATATCTTAGTTTGAAATGATGCCTTGGAATGCTAGGGGCTCTCTGGAAAGAGGTGGGGTCATTACCTTAAGCAGAGGTGGGGCAAGAGGGGTAAAAATGTTGCTGCCAAGGTAAAAAGGAGAGGTAGCTACATGGGGTCTCCCTCCAATAATTGGCCTGAGGCCATGGCAGAGCTACTAGAGGTAAAAGGTAACTATGTAGAGTTGTGGTAAAAATCTAAGATCAAGGAGATAAGTGGAAGGGGCCAAAGTAGCCACTTTGGTGAGTGCACACAAGGTGTTTGATGGGTCTTAGGGCTACCACATGGACTTCAATTGATATGAAACTTAACAGGATCACATAATAGATGAAAATAAGCTTGGAAAACCCATGAAATGGGCAAAAATGGCCTTCTTCTTGAGGTGAAACTATTCAAATCAATTCCAACAAATCCAATATTTGGTGTGGGAGCAAAACAGTTGCACACGTCGAACATTCGGGTTAAACTTGACGAGCCTAGCATGTACAGACATGGCCTCAGAACACAAGAGACTGAAAGGTCGAGCATGAATCATATAGTTGATATGATCAACATGGAGATGTTCACCATTCAAACTAATCTCAACTCACGTGATGATCGGACTTGAGTTAGTGGATTTGGATCATCTGACACTCAAATGACTAGAGGGATGTCTATTTGAGTGGGAGTTTATTAGTAATATGATTAGCTAAACTCAATTGTCTTGAACATAGTCTAAATAATCTTTGCAAAATTTTATGTTATAGCTCAATGGCTCGCGCAGTAGCAACCCTGAATTTTAATGCGATCCTAGAGAAAGCTAAGCTGAAAATTGATGGAAGCAACTTTGTTGATTGGGCCCGTAATCTGAGGCTTATCCTCACGGCTGCCCAAAAGCAATATATTCTTGATGCACCTCTAGGTGATGACCCACCCCAACCAGCGTTGCCAGAAGTTATGAACGTCTGGCAGACGCGCAAGGATGACTACTCATTAGTTCAATGTGCAGTTTGGTATGGCTTAGAATCGGGACTTAAAAGACGTTTTGAATGTCATGGGCCATATGAGATGTTCCAGGAGTTGAAGTTTATCTTTGAGAAGAATGCCCGGGTCGAGAGGTATGAGACCTACGATAAGTTCTATGCTTGCAAAATGGAGGAGAACGGGTCTATCAATGAACATGTGCTCAGAATGTCTGGGTACTCTAACTGATTGGCTAAGCTAGGAATTGCTCTCCTGCCACAGGATATCACTAACAGAGTTCTTCAATCACTACCACCTAGCTACAAAGGCTTTGTGTTGAACTATAATGTGCAACAGATGAATCAGTCACTCGCCGAGCTGTTTGCGATGCTGAAAGTCACAAATTCGGAAATCCAAAAAGAGCATCAAGTGTTGATGGTCAATAATACCACCAGTTTTAAGAAAATGGCAAGGGAAAGAAGGGTAACTCCAAGAAGAGTGGCAAAGTTGTTGCCCCTTTGACGAAGAAACCCAAGTATGGACCCAAGTCGGAGAGTGAGTGTTGTCAATGCAAGGGGACTGGTCACTTGAAGCGGAACTGCCCCAAGTATCTTGCCGATAAGAAGGCGGCCAACGCCAAACAAGGTATATTTGATATAGATTTTATTGATGTGTACCTCAGCAACTCTCGTAGTTGTGCCTCAGTATTTCATATCGGTTCTGTTGCTCACATTTGCAACTTGAAACAGGAACTGTAGAATAAACAATGGTTGGCGAAGGATGAAGTGACGATGCGCGTGGGAAATGGTTCCAAGGTTGATGTGATCGCCGTCGGCATGATCTCACTTCAGTTACCATTGGGATTAGTGATGAACCTGAATAAATGTTATTTAGTGCCTGCGTTAAGCATGAACATTATATCTGGATCTTGTTTATTGCGAGACGGTTACTCATTTAAATCAAAGAATAATTTTTGTTCTATTTATATGAGTAATATATTTTATGGTCATGCACCCAATGTGAGGGGTTTATTCATGTTGAATCTCGATAGTGATGATACACATATACATAACATTGAGACCAAAAGATGTAGAGTTGATAATGATAGCACCACTTTCTTGTGGCACTCCCGCTTAGGTTATATTGGTGTAGAACGCATAAAGAAACTCCATGCTGATGGACTTTTGGAGTCACTTGATTTTGAATCACTTGACACATGTGAACCATGCGTCATGGGCAAGATGACTAAGACTCCGTTCTCCAGAACAATGGAGCGTGCAAGTGACTTGTTGGAGATCATACATACTGATGTATACGGACCGATGAGCATAGAGGCATGCGGTGGATATCCTTATTTTCTTAGCTTCACTAATGATTTGAGTAGATATGGTTATACTTACTTGACGAAGCACAAATCTGAAACGTTTGAAAAGTTCAAGCAGTTTCAGAGTGAAGTTGAAAATCATCGTAACAAGAAGATCAAATTTCTACGATCTGATCGAGGAGGTGAGTATGTGAGTTACGAGTTTGGTGCTCACTTAAGACAATGTGGAATTGTTTCACAGTTGACACCGCGTGGAACACCACAGCGTAATGGTGTGTTCGAATGTCGTAATCATACTTTATCACATATTGTGTGTTCTATGATGTCTCTTACCGATTTTTCCGTTATCATTTTGGTGCTATGCATTGGAGATAGTTGCATTCACTTTAAATAGGGCATCATCAAAATCCGTTGAGACGACACCATATGAATTGTGGTATGGCAAGAAGCCAAAGTTGTCGTTTCTTAAAGTTTGGGGATGTGATGCTTATGTCAAAAAGATTCGGTCTGGAAAGCTGGAACCCAAAGCGGAAAAGTGCATCTTCATAGATTACCCAAAAGAGACAGTTGGGTACACCTTCTATCCGAGATCCGAGGGCAAACTGTTTGTCGCTAAGAACGGAGCTTTTCTTGAGAAAGAGTTTCCCTTGAAAGAATTGAGTGGGAGGAAGATAGAACTTGATGAGGTATTGTAGAACCTTTGCTTCAACCAGATGGTGGCGCAGTACAGAGAGAAGTTTATGTCGAAGCTATACCAAGTTGAAGAGGAAGCTAATGAAGGTGATCATGAAACACTACACCACGACACTACATTCCCTACATACGTATGTTGGGAAAAGTCACTTTCCCCGATCGATTGTTCGTTGATAAAATTTCTATCAAACTTTTGGTCAGTATTACTCACATGTAATGACCAACTACCTGTCGGGAATGCCAAAATATATAGCATCAAACCATTGGTCGGTAATAATTGTACTACTATCACACAGTCAGTCGGTAAATATTCCCGACCCACCGTGGGTCGCCAACTGGGCCGCCAAAATTATCCGAGCGCGCGTCTACGAAACTTAGCACGAAGCCCATTCGGAATTTTCATATAGCGCGCCCTCACAGCCCACCTCCACTAAAAAAACACATCGATGTCTCTACACCTCTCTCCCTTATCTCATTCTCTTCTATCTGAGCGGCGGCGCCGGCGGCGCCGGCTATCGCATCCGGTGACGCTTGCATATCTTTGTCCATCTCTTCCTCCCACCGACCAATGAACATCACCACATCGCTGCTGCTTTTCCATGTGGAGGCGGTCTTGTGGAACCCATACCGAGCTCCATTTTTCCCTCCCATGGTAACAGATCTGAGGGAGACAAGGTCCCTTCGATCCTCTTGATTCGTAACGAGGTGGGCGGCCTATGCTTATCTTCTGGTGACTAGGAGTTGTTGGCTGGTGCCCCACCTCTCCGAGACATCCAAGGCGTTAGTGGCATCCGTAAGTGCTCTCTCTCCCTTTGTGTGTGTGTGTGTGTGTGCAGATTAAATCGAAGTGATGAACCTTCCAAAGCTCCAGTGGCTAGTGCCCCCATCTCTCTACAGATTGATCCTCATTAAAGAAATCAGTGCTGCCTAGACTCATGGAAATAAAGAAGTTTTTGGAGGAGTAAAGTTCAGACCTAGGCATCGATTAATATTAGGGTCTATTTACAGTGTGCAATTCTTAGTGGACTGAACTGGATAATGTTTTTTTGCAGGGTAAACAAACTTTAATAGGTTCCATGGATGTTTGGGCAGTTACTCAACTACTAACAATAACAGAAGGCCACTGGAACATGTCCATAGTCATATGCCTGCATCACATGAAGTAGATTTGGATAGGTAAATATTTTTAACACATCTTGAGTTTTGTTATACTATGTGTTTTTTTGCATTGTTTTATCTTATTCTCACTTTCGATGTGTAATTGAGATTATGTCATGAATGATATGCCAAATCTTATTTTTTGAGCGTACAAGTGATGAAACCTAGATTTGACTATTGTTTTATCTTGATGTAGGTAAGTAGCTGTAATAAATTTTGCATAATTGATATTAGCCACTAAAGATAACCAGCTCCTTGATTTATAAGGAAGACTGCTTACTTTGTTAAGTTTGAGGATTGGTAGTAAGTGCAATGAATATATCCATTTATCTGCAATAGCATTGCAGAATATTCGATACAGAACTGAGTAATCAAACCTACCTACATGTTAACATGCGAGGGTGCTACTGAATAGCTGTACATTAAGCTGGAAAGAGGAAGAACTGTTGATTCTTTAAGAAGCTGCTTCTATTCGTGCACAATGGCATCGTAGCTAGGTAAGAGGTACATGTGCCTTTGTGGTTGCTCGTCTATACATCATCCTTCCATTAGTCATTTGTGATTAGTGGATGAAAGCACAAGCACAATTGTACTTTTCTTAGAATGAAGAAAAGAAATATACTATCAGATTGGCGTACATTCATGCTACTACATTATGGTCCATTTCTATTGCAAATAACTTCTCCCCTGATTTAGACAATAATTTTTCATTCCGAGAAGAAAAATTTACGCTCATCAAAATAATTATTATTAAAGGTATTATTGTCGCTTTGTCAATTTTTGTAGGCTCTTTTGGACGACAAAAAGGTAAGCTATCTTACAGTTAAACAGTTGGAAGAAGTACAAATCGCACTCTTACAATATATTCTCGGAAGTATTATTTCATTACCAATTTTCCAAGCTTACTCCCAGCTTTCTTCTTTACCAGGGAATTTCTATCTTGATCAAATAGGCGAAATTTAAATTCCCCAAAAGAACAAATAGTATAAATATGCAGCTTTGTAGTTGAGGTTGAGGTCTTTTATTTTTTATCTCAAGCAATCTTCGAGTTATGGCCTAGATATATTTTATCCAACTTACATGTTTTCAATTTCATATGCATGGTTCCATATCTCTTAAAAGAAAGTGGCCCTAAGAAATTCTAGAGCAACACATGGAATTATTTGTTTTGTTAGAGTTTCAGTCTGATCTGATCGTCTCTTCATGCATTCAGGGTTGGTTAAGTGTTCTTAGATGCCTAGGCATTAGCACGGCTGATCGATGCCTTGCTGCCCTCATTCATGGTGATTATCCGATTCTTTTTTGTTATTGCAGGGGCTTTTATGTTTGGTCGTTTCCCTTGCAAATAATCATCTACTTATGGTCTATGTTCAATTCATTTCTAGGATCACGTTTTTCCTATGTTTGCGACTCTACTTAGGTCACCAACATGCAGAATGTAGATTTGGTATGCTTGTACGAATAAAATGTAGACTTTAGAAATGAACTAAAATCCGAGAGCGGGAAGTGATAGGCTTTTTTCGGTTAGAAAGATATGTATATTGTACCATAATATATTCAGGTAATCCTTTGTTTTTTTCTTGCCAGGTTCGTGTTCCATACAACATGTATACAAATACATAAACTAAGGTTTGTAGTGCCAGCAGTAAACAGGGGGATAACTAAGTAATATGGTTAGAAAAATAAGAGCTTATGAAAAGAATAGTATCTCTATTGCACATGTGTGAGAGCACTCCATTATCATGCAAATAGTACCAAGTTCAGAGCCTTGATTATGGCGGCTATACACACAAAATAATACATCTTATAATTTAAGTATACAAACCACATTTCGGTGGGAATCTGAACCGACTGATGTTGATGATGATACTCCTGCCACTGCACTTGCTAAGACAATGGAAACTGTACTTGCTGAACCACCCAGAATTAAAATGTAAGCCCTCTCTCTACAACAAAGTAAAAAATCTATTACCTATCTATCCAAACTGGAAATGCATACATGGGTCATTAAAAAATTAGCGGTAGGAAACCCCGTGCAATGAATCTTCTGCTCCTCTAGCAATTAGAGATTTGATTCCTCTGTTTCCTTGCTTTACCTTGTTAGGTTTTTGTTTTTGTTCATATACAATATGAATATTTTTCTCTCATATACTCCTTCTGCTGGAAACTTGTTGATTTTAGGGGTGCTGCTACTACTGCAAAGATCGTTTCAGAAAAAAAACAAGTAGTGGTTGATGGACACTTTGGGATGAGCGTGCATGTGTGGTACGTCTACTCCAGCGACCTACACTTCCTTCATAGATTTGTTCATGCCTTTCTTTTGGTTATTTTCTAACTAACATGAGACTTTTATATATGTATGTTGTACTATAACAAATACAGTTTTTTTGCTTCTACGTACTATATCCTACTAGCATATATATATGGACTACTCACATATGAAATGTTTGCAAAATAAAAACAAGCAAAGAAAATGCAGTTTATGATATTGTATTATTATAATTGAGACTTGTTTAACTTTTGTAGGAAGGAAAGAAAAGGACAATGCTCAAACAAAAGGACAACACTCACAAGGAACCATGAAGCCAGCGATCGTGTCATCTGGATATTTAGCCGTCATTTTGTACAACTCATGTCTCATACTAGCATCTTTTAGCTGTCCTTTTTGTGAACGTGGTGTATGGTGTCCTGGTGGTTATGCTTGGAACAGACTAAAGCCTGTGTATGTGACAATTAATTAGTGGAATAAAAAATGTTTGGTGCACCTAATGGAGGATGTCTTCATGATTATTATTAGAACACATGAATTATATATATGTAACAATCAGTACCATTGGTTAATTAAAACTGTGGTTGGCTAAAAAATGTTGATGATTTGTTGTCGGTGAAAGAAAACAACATCACATTGTTGGTCGGCAATACAAATGCCATCTGAATGTTGGTCGGGAAAGGCTGACACAAAGCCCAACTGAATGTTGGTCGGGAAAGATCCATGGCTAGCCCAACAGATTGTTGGTCGAGAAAGGCCCATGGCACCCCCAACGAATTTTTGGTCGGGAAAAACCCATGACTGACCCAACAGACTGTTGGTCGGGAAAGATACTACATAGCCATCAAATAGTCGGTCGGGAAAGATATGTCGGTCATGAAAGGGCTTTCCCGTCTGGACTTTTCCCAACAGACACTTTCAGTTGGCAATAATCTTTCCCGACCAACTGTTTGTCATCGAAAGTTGTATTTCCAACCAACCTAGTTGTTGGAAATGCAGTGTTGTGGTGTAGTGAAACTTTAGATCAAGTTGCTATCAAACCTCGTAGGTCGACAAGGGCACGTACTGCTCCTGAGTGGTACGGTAATCTTGTCTTATCAATCATGTTGTTAGACAACAATGAACCTATGAGCTATGGAGAAGCAATGGTGGGCCCGTATTCCAACAAATGGTTAGAGGCCATGAAGTGTGAGATAGGATCTATGTATGAAAACAAAGTATGGACTTTGGAAGTATTACATGAAGGTCGAAAGGCCATTCAGAGCAAATGGATCTTTAAGAAGAAGATGGACGATGATGGTAATGTGACCGTCTATAAATCTCGACTTGTGGCAAAGGGTTTTTCACAAGTTCAAGGAGTTGACTACGATGAGACTTTCTCACCCGTAGCGATGCCTAAGTCCATCAGAATCATGTTAGCAATAGCTGCATTTTTCGATTATGAAATTTGGCAGATGGATGTCAAAACAACGTTCCTTATTGGGTTTCTTAAGGAAGACTTGTATATGATGCAACGAGAAGGTTTTGTCGATCCAGGGAATGCTGACGAAGTACGCAAACTCCAGCGATCCATTTATGGACTGGTGCAAGCATTTCAGAGTTGGAATCAACGCTTTGATGAGGTGATCAAGGTGTTTGGGTTTATACAAGTTTTTGGAGAAGCTTGTATTTACAAGAAAGTCAGTGGGAGCTCTATAGCATTTCTAATATTATATGCGGATGACATATTGCTGATTGGAAACAATATAGAACTTTTGGGAAGCACAAAGGATTACTTGAATAAAAAAATCAATGAAGGACCTGGGAGAAGGTGCTTACACATTAGGCATTAAGATCTATTGAGATAGATCAAGGCGAGTGATAGGACTTTCACAAAGCACATACCTTGATAAGATTTTGAAGAAGTTCAAAATGGAATAATCCAAGAAAGGGTTCTTGCGTGTGTTATAAGGTATAAAGTTGAGTAAGAGTCAATGCCCAGTGACTGCAGAAGATAGAGAAACGATGAGTGTCGTCCCCTATGCTTCAGCCATAAGGTCTATCATGTATGCAATGCTATGCACAAGACCAAATGTCAGCCATGCCATAAGTATGGCAGGAAGGTTTCAAAGTAATCCAGGAATGGAGCATTGGACAACGGTCAAGAATATTCTAAAGTATCTTAAAAGGACTAAGGAAATGTTTCCCATTTATGGAGGTGACAAAGAGAACGTCGTAAAGGGTTACGTCGATGCAAGCTTCGACACTGATCCAGATAACTCTAAGTCTCAAACCGGATACAGATTTATTCTCAATGGGGTGCAGTAAGCTGGTGTAGTTCCAAGCAGAGCGTCGTAGCTGATTCTACATGCGAAGCAGAGTACATAACTGCCTCGAAGACGGCTAAAGAGTGTGTCTAGATGAAGCAGTTCATGACAGATCTTGGAGTTGTGCCAAGTGCATTGGATCCAATAAATCTGTTCTATGACAACACTGGTGCCATTGCTCTAGCCAAGGAACCAAGGTTTCTCAAGAGGGCCACACACATAAAGCGACGCTTCAATGCCATCCACGATTACATCAAGGAGGAGGACATAAGTATTTGCAAAGTGCACACGGATCTGAATATTGCAGATCCGCTCAGTAAACCTCTTCCACGAGAAAAACATGATCAACACCAGAACTGTATGGGTGTTAGATTCGTTACATTGTAAATCACATAGAGATGTGAAGCTAGATTATTGACTCTAGTACAAGTGGGAGACTATTAGAAATATTCCCTAGAGGCAATAATAAATAGTTATTATTATATTTCCTATTTCACCATAATCGTTTATTATCCATGCTAGAATTTTATTGAATGGAAACACAAATACATGTGTGGATACATAGACAAAAGAATGTCTCTAGTAAGCCTCTAGTTGACTAGCTCGTTGATGAATGATAGTTAAGGTTTCCTATCCATAGACAAGTGTTTTCATTTGATAACGACATCACATCATTAGAAGAATGATGTGATGGACAAGACCCAAACTATGAACGTAGCATGTGATCGTGTTATTTTATTGCTACTGTTTTCTACATGTCAAGTATACATTCCTATGACCATGAGATCACGTAACTCACTGACAAGGGAGTAATGCCTTGCGTGTATCAAATGTCGCAACGTAATTAGGTGACTATAAAGGTGCTCTACAGGTATCTCGAAGGTGTCCATTGAGTTAGCCTGGATCAGGACTGGGATTTGTCACTCCATGACGGAGAGGTATCGCTGGGCCCACTCGGTAATACAACATCACAAACAAGCTTTGCAAGCAATGTGACTAAAGAGTTAGCCACGGGATCTTGTATTATGGAATGAGTAAAGAGACTTGCCAGTAACGAGATTGAAATAGGTATGGAGATACCGATGATCGAATCTCGGGCAAGTAACATACCGAAGGACAAAGAGAGTGTCATACGGGATTAACTGAATCCTTGACATAGAGGTTCAACCGATAAGATCTTCATAGAATATGTAGGATAAAATATGGGCATCCAGGTCCCGCTATTGGATACTGACCGGAGAGTGTCTCGGTCATGTCTACATAGTTCTCGAACCCACGGGGTCTGCACACTTAAGGTTCGGTGATATTTCGGTATAGTTGAATTATTGATGTTGGTAACCGAAGGTTGTTCGGAGTCTCGGATGAGATCCCGGACGTCACGAGGGTTTCCGGAATGGTCCGGAGACTAATATTGATGTATAGGAAGTATCAATTTGGCTTCCAGAAGGTTTTCGGGCATTACCGATAAAGTACCGAGAGTGACGAATGGGTTCCCGAGTTCTACCGGGAGGGGCCACCTACCCAGGAGAGAACCAAAGAGGCCCAAGGGTGGCGCACCAGCCCTTAGTGGTCAGGTGGCCATCCCAAGTAAGCCTATTTCGGTCGATGGAAAAAAGGAAACGAGGGTGGGACAAAACCAAATTGGGAAGGAGGACTCCTTCCAAATTGTATTGGAGGAGGAGGACTCCTCCACCTCTTGGCTCGATCGAACCCTAGGTCCTTTCCCTAGGGCGCCACCCCTCCCCTCCCTCCTATATATAGTGGAGGTGAGAGAGGCTTTTGGTACCTCAAGCCAAGGCACAACCCTCTCTCCATCCACCACTTCGTGACACCCCATAGCTAGTTCGGTACGGTACGACGAAGCCCTGCCAGAGTAGCTCCATGATGTCAGCTATGCTAATGCACAAAAGTCCTTCCAATGGCGCCAGAAACAGGTGTGTCGACGGCACCAGGTATCCTTCAGCTGCGGCTACGCTATCCAACATGCATCTAGTGTATTAAGTCCATAAGAACAGAGTAACGCCTTAAGCAAGATGACATGATGTAGAGGGATAATCTCAAACCAATGATAAAACCCCATCTTTTTACCCTTGATGGCAACTAGTTGATGTGTGCCTTGCTGCCCCTACTGTCACTGGGAAAGATCACCACATAGCAGAAACCAAAACCAAGCACTTCTCCCATTGCAAGGATCATAGATCTAGTTGGCCAAACAAAACCCAAGACTCGGAGAGACTTACAAGGATATCGACAAACACACCGCCAAAGAAGATTACATCGGATAGATCTCCATGAAGATCATGGAGAACTTTGTATTGAAGATCCAAGGGAGAGAAGAAGCCATCTAGCTACTAACTACGGACCCATAGGTCTGAAGTGAACTACTCACGAGTCATTGGAGGGGCGATGATGATGATGAAGAAGCCCTCCAACTCCAAAGTCCCTCCGGCAGGGCGCCGGGAAGGGTCTCCAAATGAGATCTCGCGGAAACGGAAGCTTGCGGCGGCGGAAAAGTATTTTCGAGGCTCCCCTGATTTTTTGCGGAATATTTGGGAATTTATAGGCCAAAGACCTAGGTCAGGGGGCGGCCAGGGAGGCCACAAGCCTTCCCACCGCCGCCTCCCCCTGGTGGCGAAGTGGGGGCTTGTGGGTTCCCTGGAGCCCACCTGGCCTGGCCCAAAGGCCCCCTGATCTTCTTCCATTCGGGAAAAAATCATTTCGGGGTTTTTCTTCCGTTTGGCCTCTGTTCCAAAATCACATCTGAAAAGAGTCAAAAACACGGAAAAAACAGGAACTGGCACTTGGCACTGAATTAATAAGTTAGTCCCAAAAAAGATATAAAAGCTAAATAAAACAACCAAAGAAGACAAGATAACAATGTGAAACCATCAAAAAATATAGATACGTTTGAGATGTATCAAGCATCCCCAAGCTTAACTCCTGCTCGTCCTCGACTAGGGAAGTGATAAGAATGATTTTTTGATGCTTTCATGCTACCTAGCATAGCTCTTATGTGACGTGAATGTTCAGATCCATTAGATTCAAAACAATAGTTTGCTGTTGACGTGGAAACGATAATAATTCAAGCAAACTAGCAAAGTAATCATGAACTTTCAAAATAACAAGGCCAAAAGAAACTTATCCCTACAAAAGCATATAGTCTGGCTATGCTCTATCATCATTGCACAACAAATTTAAATCGTGCACAACCCCGGTATTGGCCAAGTAATTGTTTCACACCTTTACTTTCTCAAACCTTTTCAACTCTCATGCAATACATGAGCTGAGCCATGGTTATACCACTATAGATGGTGTGGAATGTAGTGGAGGTTGCGAGACAAAAAAGGAGAAGATAGTCACATTAACTAGGCATATCAATGAGATGTGGAGATGCTCATCAATAGATATCAATGTGAATGAGTAGGGATTGCCATACAAATGATGCACTAGAGCTACGAGTATGTGAAAGCTCTTAAAGAAAACTAGTGGGTGTGCATCCAACTTGCTTGCTCACGAAGACCTAAGGCAATTTTGAGGAAGTCTATCATTGGAATATACAAGCCAAGTTATATAATGAAAATTTCCCACTAGCTATATGGTGGTGACAAAACGAGAGACTCTCAAACATGAAGATCATGGTGCTTAATATGCACAAGTGTGGAAAAAGTGGTACCATTGTCCCTTCTCTCTTTTTCTCTCCTTTTTATTATTATTTTTTATTTTTTTGGTGGGCTCTTTGGCCTCTTTTTTTTGGTGGGCTTCTTTGGCCTCTTTTATTTCTTCACATGGGACAATGCTCCATTAATTATGATCATCACACTTTCAACTCAAAACTTAGAGCAACTATGACTCTATATGGAATGCCTTCGGTAGTGTACCTTGGCAATGATCTAGCATGGCATAGACATCAATGCAAACATCATGTTAGCTATCTTACGATCATGCCATGGCAATGTAGACGTGGTGGCACATGTCATGGTGGTAGTTGCATGGAAATATATCTCGGAATGACTTTGAAAAGGCCATAATAGGTAGGTATGGTTGCTGTTTTGAGGGAGGCTAATGGTGGGTTTTGTGCACCGGCGAAAGTTGCACGGCACTAAGAAGATAGTGATGGTGGAAGATGAAAGTGCATCTAAACCATGGACTCAACATTAGTCATGAAGAACTCATATACTTGTTGCAAAAGTTTTATTAGTAATCAAAACAAAACATTCAACGCATACTCCAAGGGGAAGGGTTGGTAGGTATAAACCATCGCGCGATCCCGACCGCCACGCAAAGGATGACAATCAATATACTAATCATGCTCAGATTTCATCACATAGCGGTTCACCATACGTGCATGCTACGGGAATCACTAACTTCAACACAAGTATTTCTAGATCCACAACACCTTACTAGCATGACTTCAATATTACCATAACCACAACTCAAAACTAATTGAGATGAATCAAACTTCTCTAACTATTCAATGCACATGAAGGTGGAAGTTTTCGTATCCCTTTGGATAACTAACCCTTTTGAGACTACTTTCAAAGCATAGATCAACTACCAAGCCACGCACCACTGTGCTCTAAAAGATATAAGTGAAGCACATAGAGCAAAAGTATCTAGCTCAAAAGATATAAGTGAAGCACATGTGAGCTGAATTGTCTACCAAAACATATAAGTGAAGCTCGACAAAATCACGGTGTGTGCATGTCTATCTCTCTAGGAGTGCAGCAAGGATGATTGTGACACAACAAAAATAAAAGACTCCTACGATACAAGATGCTCCAAGCAAAAACACATAACATGTGGTGAATAAAAATATAGCCCCAAGTAACGTTACCGATGGATTGAAGACGAGAGAGGGGATGCCTTCGCGAGGCATCCCCAAGCTTAGGATTTTACGGCATCCTTTAATATCTTGGGGTGACTTGGGAATCCCCAAGCTTGAGCTCTTGCCACTCTTTATCTCTTTGTGCACAAGAACTTCACCCAAAACTTGAAAACTTCACAACAGAAAACTTAAACAGAAACTCGTGATAACATTAGTACAAGAAAGCAAACCACCACTTCCTTTGGTACTGTAGAAAACTTAAATTCTACTTGTTCTGATGTTGGGTTACTGTACTTTCAATCTTCCATGGCTAATAACCCCCGATACTATCCAGAGTTTCATCAAAATAAGCAACCAACACAACAAAAACAGAATCTGTTAACAGCAGACCAGTCTGTAGAAATCTGTATATTTCGTATACCTCTGGTACTTCAACAATTCTGAAAAATTACTAAGGTCTGAAGAATTTGCGTAGCAATAAGCAGCAAAAAGAATCAACTCAAAAGCTCTTACAGAAAAGAAAAAAAAATATTTTCGTGAGCAGAAAGTTTCTGTCTTTTCCAGCATGACCAAACTATCATCCCCAAGACTAATCTTAACGGTTTTGCTTGGCACAAACGCAAAAAAGAAACACAAAAACACAATCATGACAGAATTACGAAAGTGTGGAAAACACAAAACAGAAAGAAAAATGATAGATTAATTGGGTTGCCTCCCAACAAGCGCTTTTGTTTAACACCCTTAGCTAGGCTCTCAATGATGCTCTCACAAAAGACAAGAATTGAAGCACAACGAGAGCATCCTTAAGCATGTGAAAATCACATATAAGTCTAACATACTTCCTATGCATAGGCATTTTATAGGAAAACAGATTGTCAACACAACCTATAGTTGCCATATGCAAGGAAGAAGAAAGAGACAATAGCAATCTCCACATAACGAGAGGTAATTTGGTAACATGAAAGTTTATACCAAAATATTTTACTCTCTCATAGAAAGTACATGTGGGATCATATTCGAATTCAATAATATAGCTATCCCATAGGATATTCTTTTCATGATCCACATGCATGCAAAGTTGATGCTCTTCAAAAATAGTGGGATTATCATCAAATAAAGTCATGACTTCTTCAATCCCACTTTCAATATTTTTGCAAATATCATATTCATCATGAGGTTTGAACAAATTTTCAAGATCATAAGAAAGATCATCACCCCAATCATGATTATTGCAACAAGTAGTGGACATAGCAAAGCTAGCATCCCCAAGCTTAGGGTTTTGCATATTTTTAGCATGATTGTCACTAATAGAATTTATAGTGAAACCATTGCAATCATGCTTTTCATCCAAGGAGATCTCGTGAATCACTTCATGAATTTCTTCATCACGATTTTCAGATTCACACATCTCAAGGAAAACTCCATAAAAATAATCAATTGCCCTCAACTCACTAGCAATTCCTTCCACAATAGTGGGTCTCTTGAAGAGACTAGCTAGTGGATGAGGATCCATATCAGTGGATTTTTAGCAAGCAAAGATGCAAGCTAAAAGAAGGCACATGGTAACACAAGCAAACAGAAAGCAAGCGGAAGAAGGGCGAATGGAAAAAGGCAAATGAAAATGGAAAATGTGAAGTGGGGGAGAGGAAAACGAGAGGCAACTAGCAACAAAAGTAAATGCAAGAGAAGAGTTTGTGAGACCTACTTGGATAGATCTTGATTTCTCCTCCCTGGCAACGGTGCCAGAAATGCTTGTGATGTCAGCTATGCTAATGCACAAAAGTCCTTCCAATGGCGCCAGAAACAGGTGTGTCGACGGCACCCAGAATCCTTCAGCTGCGGCTACGCCTTAATGGACTTCCTAGGCAAGTATGCAAAGGATTTCCCCCGTGGCCTTGGAGCCTTGCGTTGGTGTTCCCTTGAAGCGGAAAGGGTGATGTAGCACAGTGACGGTAAGTATTTCCCTCAGTTTGAGAACTAAGGTATCAATCCGGTGGAGGAGTATCTCAAGATCCTGCACAAACGCAAAAGCTTGCTCCCAACGCTGCGAAGGGGTTGTCAACCCCTTATAAATGGTTGCCAAATGAGAACTGAAAGCAACAAAGTAACAAAGCAAAGTAAAAGCGGAGGTGTAAACGATGGATGTGAATAGACCCGGGGGCCGTAGTGTTTACTAGTGGCTTCTCTCATGAAAGCAAGTAGACGGTGGGTGAACAAATTCCTGTCGAGCAATTGATAGAACCGCGCAAAGTCGTGACGATATCTATGCAATGATTATATCTATAGGCATCGCGTCCAATACAAGTAGACCGATACTTTCTGCATCTACTACTATTACTCCACACGTCGACTGCTATCCAGCATGCATCTAGTGTATTAAGTCCATAAGAACAGAGTAACGCCTTAAGCAAGATGACATGATGTAGAGGGATAATCTAAAACCAATGATAAAAACCCCATCTTTTTACCCTTGATGGCAACTACTTGATGTGTGCCTTGCTGCCCCTACTGTCACTGGGAAAGGTCACCACATGGCAGAACCCAAAACCAAGCACTTCTCCCTTTGCAAGAATCATAGATCTAGTTGGCCAAACAAAACCCAAGACTCGGAGAGACTTACAAGGATATCAAATCATGCATATAAGAAATCAGCAAAGACTCAAATATATATCATAGATAATCTGATCACAAATCCACAATTCATCGGATCTCGACAAACACACCCCCAAAGAAGATTACATCGGATAGATCTCCATGAAGATCATGGAGAACTTTGTATTGAAGATCCAAGAGAGAGAAGAAGCCATCTAGCTACTAACTAGGGACCCATAGGTCTGAAGTGAACTACTCACGTGTCACTGGAGGGGCGATGATGATGATGAAGAAGCCCTCCAACTCCAAAGTCCCCTCCGGCAGGGCGCCAGTAAGGGTCTCCAGATGAGATCTCGCGGAAACGGAAGCTTCCGGCAGCGAAAAAGTATTTTCGAGGCTCCCCTGATTTTTTGCGGAATATTTGGGAATTTATAGGCCAAAGACCTAGGTCAGGGGGCGGCCAGGGAGGCTACAAGCCTGCCCACCGCCGCCTCCCCCCTGGTGGCAGAGTGGGGGCTTGTGGGCTCCGTGGAGCCGACCTGGCCTGGCCCAAAGGCCCCCTGATCTTCTTTCGTTCGGGAAAAAAATCATTTCGGGGTTTTTCTTCCGTTTGGACTCCGTTCCAAAATAAGATCTGAAAAGAGTCAAAAACACGGAAAAAAAACAGGAACTGGCACTTGGCACTGAATTAATAAGTTAGTCCCAAAAAAGATATAAAAGGTACATAAAACAACCAAAGAAGACAAGATAATAGCGTGAAACCATCAAAAATTATAGATACGTTTGAGACGTATCACTCCACCACCATCACCGCCACATCGTCGTGCTGCCGAAGAATTCATCTACATCTTCGTCTCTCTTGCTGGATCAAGAAGACGGAGATCATCATAGATCTGCACGTGTTCTGAATGCGGAGGTGCCCCCCGTTCGGCGCTAGATCGGGACGGAGTTCGTTGGACTCTTGCGATTCAGATCGCGAAGACATTCGACTACATCAACCACGTTTCTTAATGCTTCCCGCTTAGCGATCTACAAGGGTATGTGGATCCCATCTCCCCTCTCGTAGATGATCATCACAATGGATAGGTCTTGTGTGTGCGTAGGAAAATTTTTGTTTCCCATGCAATGTTCCCCATCACCCTTTTCCCTAGCTCATGAAGAATATGTTTGATAGAAGAAGTGTTTTCCCAAAGTCACGTGCATTCTTATCTCCGTGAATGTGAGAAAGTTTTGTTTCGCTTCATGTGGTATCATCCCAAATCATTCACGCATGTGCGAAGTGTTATATGTTTTGAAGATTTGCTATCTTCACTTCATATAACTTATCTTAGCACCCCAAGCCATTGACTGAATTGATCAAGGAAAATAAGTTCCTTCATAAGAGCTAATCTTGGCTTACACAAGGACCCTAGTATCCTCTATGATGGTTCCCAATCACTTGCATCTTGTTGTAAGAATTCCATGTGGGCACGAATGTCTTGACATTGTGTTCATGTGTCTTACAATCCAACTCATTATTCAATACATGCTTCCATAGTTCATATCCCGAGAATCTTGCATCATCATCTAGTAAAAAAATTGTTGCTCCTTTTTCTTCTCAGGCATCCACAGTCTGAGGTGTCCTGACACCAATCATATCTGAATCTCGGGCATATATGACAGTTGGAACATTTCCCAATAATTATAACTTTTGTCTTTATGTAACCTGGTACGGTGATGTCTTGTCTATCACACCCGACCGAAGGACCCATTGTTATATTATCTTCCATATGTAAGGTTAGACATTCCCCCTTAGGAAATTGTATGGCTTACTTTATAAGTTGTTCTTGATGGATCCTTTGTGTACCCAAAGTCCGACCTTACCTTATGACCATGTAGATGCTACCTCGAAAATGTTCTTGATCAATTATCCAAACACCATTGTAAGGGTAAGCATCAAGATTCTCCTTGCCCCTTTATGTAAATGGTTATCTACTTGATGACCTATCATGTATACTATGCTATGTATACCCTCGGAAAGGTATACTCTAATACTTGTGCAAGAACACATTTTCCTTTCCATTGGTCTCTTTAAACCTTCTTGTAATCTAACTTATCTAAGCAGTGGTAATTCCCTACTTAGGTAAAAACCTCGATGTACAACTCTGTTAGTAAGGCACTGTTACTATTGTGGATAACATTCCAGTAGATGCTAGTGGACGAGAAATTTGCCTATTGGTCCACCTCGTCTCAACGAGCAGGAAAATGGTTCTATTCGCCCCCCCCCACCCTTGGTATCGACGTTGTTGCCAACATAACTAACATGATATCATGTGACATGTCTTGCTACCATGACCGTGCAAGATGTCATCGCTCTGCCTACTCTTGGCCCGCATGGTGGCCCATAACCGACCATTCCATAGGACCGAAACCTGACTCTCCTATACATATTTGACTCCGAAGTATCCTTTGCACTTGGCTTCGGGTGAAATTCCCAAGCCAGTGTCCAATGTGATGATCTATTCTTGTATCACACACAATATTTATTTTCGTTGCTCTACCCCCCCCCCCCCTTCATCTCTCTTTAGGCATCAAACGTTTGCCTAACCGTTTGAAACATTGGTGACGTCGCATGTTAATCTCAATGAAATTTGTGAGTTACAACTTGAGGAATAATTCATGTCCTCTTCCTTGAGTTCATCCAACTTTGTGTAGTTATGTTCCTCCAGAATTTCCCTATTATCGCATTCGTAGGGCGATGAAGGTCCCGAAGGAAGGATGATGACTCCATCAGATTGACCTAAATCAAAGTATTGAATACATCAACGAGTAGGACCAACCTCTTCGATGAGAGCAACAAGTATAAGAAGATTCAACAGATTTTTGTAACCAAATTATTTTCCACCTTCCTTCTACATCTTAAATCTTGGGACGAGAATTTATTCTTAGTGGTGGAGAGTTGTAACACCCCTGATTAGCACCTACAATAACCCCTATAATCAAGCTACAATGATCACCATGATTAAGCTAATCATGTTACTAAATAGTGCTTGATCACTTTGATTTTCATATCTCATTTCAAGTTCTGCCATTAAATGCCCTAGAATTTTATTGTGATAAAATAAAATTTCAAACAGCAATAGAAAATTGTTGCATACTTGTCGAATATTCAAAAACAAATGGTGTTAAGGAAAACAACATCACCAACCTACTGTGTGGACCCCACCATTGAAAACACATCCCAATTGCATTTTGAATGCACTTAAAATTCCATGAGAAATTCGAACTTATTCAATAAAGTCTCAAACTAATTGTGGCAATACTAAATATTGCATGCTATTTAATGGAGAAAGTCATACATTTTTGCTAAAACTAATTGGTCCTACAAATAAACGAAGTAAAAAAGATTAAAAGAAAACAGAATCAAAAAATGAAATAAAAAGAAGAAGACCTACTCGACACCGAGGCCCAAGTGCTACATGCTGGCCCAGCCCAACACTGCAGCCCTTTCCCTAACCTCTCGACAGAGGCGGGGGATGCCATCGTGCGAGTGTCCTCCACGCATGTTTTCGCCTTGCTGGCGAGCATCCGGCAGCCCCCTCGGGGACAAGAGTAAGCCCTAGCGCCTGATACGTCTCCGTCGTATCTACTTTTCCAAACTCTTTTGCCCTTGTTTTGGTCTATAATTTGCATGATTTGAATGGAACTAACCCGGGCTGATGCTGTTTTCAGTAGAATTGCCATGGTGTTGTTTTTGCGCAGAAATAAAAGTTCTCGGAATGACTTGGAAATCTACGAGGATTTTTTGTGGAATATATAAAAAATACTCGCGCAAGAATCAACTCAAGGGACGGAGCCAGGAGCTCACAAGCCCACCAGGCCCGCCCCCCTGGCTAGGCCTGGCAGGCTTGTGAGCCCCTCGGAGCTCTGCCGCCTCCAATTCCAGCTCTATATAACCTCTTTCGTCCGGAAAAAAATCAAGGAGAAGAGTTCATCACGTTTTACGATACGGAGGCGCCGCCACCTCCTGTTCTTCCTCTGGAGGGCAGATCTGGAGTCCGTTTTGTGCTCCAGAGAGGGGAGATCGTTGCCATCGTCATCATCAACCTTCCTTCATCGCCAATCCCATGATGCTCTTCACCGTTCGTGAGTAATCTCATCGTAGGCTTGTTGGACGGTGATGGGTTGGAGGAGATCTATCATGTAATCGAGTTAGTTTTGACGGGGATTGATCCCTAGTATCCACTATGTTCTGAGATTGATGTTGCTACTACTTTGCCATGCTTAATGCTTGTCACTAGGGCCCGAGTGTCATGATTTCAGATCTGAACCTATTATGTTGTCGCCAATATATGTGTGTTTTAGATCCTATCTTGCAAGTTGTAGTCACCTACTATGTGTTATGATCTGGCAACCCCAGAGTGACAATAGCCGGAACCACTGCCGGAGACGATCATAGTATGAGGAGTTCATGTATTCACCAAGTGTTAATGCGTTGGTCCGGTTCTTTATTAAAAGGAGAACCTTAATATCACGTAGTTTCCATTAGGACCCCGCTGCCATGGGAGGGATGGACAATAGATGTCATGCAAGTTCTTTTCCCTAAGCACGTATGACTACATACGGAATACATGCCTACATTAGATTGACGAACTGGAGCTAGTTACATATCTCTCCGTGTTATACATTTTACATGATTAATAGCATCCGGCATAATCATCCATCACCGATCCAATGCCTACGAGTTTTTCCTACTGGTCCTTGCTACGTTACTTTGCCACTACTGTTGTCACTACTGCTACTGTTACTGTGTTGCTGCTACTGTTACTTTGCTGCTACTGCTGTCACTTTGCTGCTACTGGTTACTGTTGCTACTGCTGCTATCATACTACTTTGCTACAGACACTAAATCTTTCAGGTGTGGTTGAATTGAAAACTCAACTACTAATACTTGAGAATATTCTTTCGCTTCCCCTTGAGTCGAATCAATAAATTTGGGTTGAATACTCTACCCTCGAAAATTGTTGCGATCCCCTATACTTGTGGGTTATCAAGACCTTTTTCTGGCGCCGTTGCCGGGGAAGCACAGCTATATTCTCTGAGTCACTTGGGATTTACGTCTGCTGGTCACTATGAGGAATCCGATAGATCCAAGGACTAAAGTCTTGTCCTCAGCTACGAGGACAGGTAAGGAACTGCCATCTAGCTCTGCACTTGATTCACCTTCAGTTATGAGTAAGTTTGCGACATTACCTCCTGCTAGAAATCTTGATATGTCGCATGTGCTTGATGATGCTACTTCTACTGCCCATGATGCTTATGATGATTCTATGCTTGATACTGCTTTGCCTGATGATGTTATGCTTGATACTGCTTTGCCACTAGGTGCATTCCTTGATGCACAAATTGCTAGAGTTGCTGCTAGATGTGATGATACTTCTGAAACTACTGATACTATTGAAGTATAACCTCTATTTTGCCTGCTAGAACTAGCTCTCCTAGACATGAATTGCCTGATACGCCTGAGTGTTATGTTATGGAGGGAGAGATAGCTAAGGATTTTCTTGCGTGTAAGGATAGCTATGATGTTGAGAAACTACTGCTCAAGTGGAAAGAAAAATCTTTGAACGCTAGGATGAAATATGACCCGAAGTTTGCTACTTCGCCTATCTTTGTGACCGATAAGGATTACGAATTCTCTCCCGACCCTGAGTTAATCACTCTGGTCGAATCAGATCCTTTTCATGGTTATGAGTCTGAAACGGTTGTAGCCCATCTTACCAAACTGCACGATATAGCCACCCTATTCACTAGTGAGGAAAAGATCTGCCACTACTTTATCGTCAAGCTGTTTCCTTTCTCGCTAAAGGATGATGCTAAGACTTGGTTCACTTCTCTTGCTCCTGGTTGTGTGCGTAGCCCCCAGGATATGGTCTACTACTTCTCTGAAAAATATTTCCCTGCCCATAAGAAGCAAGATGCCTTGCAGGAAATATACAACTTTGCTCAAGCTGAAGAAGAGAGTCTCCCACAAGCTTGGGGGAGGCTCGTCCAGCTACTGAATGCTTTGCCTGATCACCCTCTTGAGAAGAATGAAATACTTGATATCTTATATAATGGACTTCCCGATGCTTCTAGAGACCACCTAGATAGTTGTGCTGGTTGTGTTTTTAGGGAACGAACTGTAGAACAAGTTGAGATCCTGTTGAATAATATCTTGTGCAATGAGAATGCTTGGACTATTCCCGAACCACCTCCTAAGCCAACTCCGAAGAAAAGAGGTATTCTATTCCTCAGTCCCGAAGATATGCAAGAAGCTAAGAAATCTATGCGAGAGAAAGGCATTAAATCTGAAGATGTCAAAAATCTACCACCTATCGAAGAGATCCATGGTCTTGATAACCCGATACAGGTAGTAGAAGTAAATTCTCTGCGTAGGTTTGATGAGAGTGATATTCCTTTTGATAAACCTGCTAACCTATGCCTGGATGAATTTGATAACTTTGTTGCCAAACAACTGAGTTTCAACGATTATGTTAGCACACAATTGGAACAGAATGCTCGTATGCTTAGTCATTTAAGTGCTTGTGTGGACAGAAATGTCAATGCTCTTAAGCTTCTGAGTAAACATGCCTCTATGGTTACTACTCAAGTAGAACAAGTACTTCAAGCTCAGAATGACTTGCTCAATGAGTTGAATGACAATTCTGTCAGAGTCGTCACTAGAGGCGGTAGAATGACCCAGGAACCTTTGTATCCTCAGGGTCATCCAAAGATAATTGAACAAGATTCTCAAGGAGTTAGCACTGATGCACCTAGTCATCCTAGAAAGAAGAAGAGAGATGATAGGAACCTGCACGCTAGCGACCCAGATGCTAATACACCTAAGAATCCAAATGATGTTTGTGTTTCTGATGCCGAAACACAATCTGGCGATGAACATGAGCCTAATGATAATATCAATAGCGATGTTCATGTTGATGCTCAACCTAGCAATGATACGGATGTGGAGATTGAACCTCTTGATCTTGATAACCCACAACCTAAGAATAGAAGATACAATAAGAATGACTTTGCTGCTAGGAAGCATGGTAAAGAAAGGGAACCATGGGTTCAGAAACCCATGCCCTTTCCTCCCAAACCATCCAAGAAAAAGGATGATGACGATTTTGAGTGCTTTGTTGAAATGATTAGACCTGTCTTTCTGCAAATGCGTTTGACAGATATGCTCAAATTGTCCCTTTATGCTAAGTACATGAAAGATATTGTGACTAATAAGAGGAGGATACCTGAGGTTGAGATTTCCACCATGCTTGCTAACTATACCTTCAAGGGTGGAACTCCTAAGAAACTAGGTGATCCCGGAGTGCCCACTATACCTTGCTCCATTAAAGGCAACTACGTTAGAACTGCTTTCTGCGACCTTGGAGCCAGTGTTAGTGTTATGCCTCTCTCTCTCTTTATCGTAGGCTTGAACTGGATAAGTTGACACCAACTGAAATCTCTCTGCAAATGGCTGACAAATCAACTGCTTTCCATATAGGCATTTGCGAGGATGTGCTTGTTGTGGTTGCCAACGTTACTATCTTAACAGACTGTTATCTTCGGTATTCCCGAGGACGATGACTTGGCGGTCATCCTTGGAACACCCTTTTTAAACACTGCAGGGGCTGTTATATATTGCAACAAAGGCAACGTCACTTTCCATGTCAACGGTAATGAGCATACGGTGCACTTTATGAAGAAACAATATCGAGTACATTGCATCAATGTTATCGAAAAAACTTCATCGATTCTTATTGGGAGCTTCGAATGCCCTATACCTCCTATTAAGATGAAGTATGATTTGCTGGTTGGGGAGATACACATCCCCATTGAGGTGACCTAGTGACTATTCGAAAATTCTCCATTCTCTTTTGCGAATCGAAAAAGTTTGTCAAGGAGACTTGATCAACCTCATTGACGGATTTCTTTCGATGACCATGAGATGGATGAATCGAGGAGTCACAAACCTCTGTTCCAAGCTTTCACCTTCGGTTGCTTAGAAGAAATATGATAGATTAGTTTAGTTTTCCCTATTTTCTGTTTTAGCGCCTCGTAGAAAAGTACCCCGAAAATAAAAGTTCTCCGAACGTCCTTAAAATCAAGTATGATTTTTTCTGGAATTTTTGAAAAATACCGAGATGAAGAGCTAGTCTAGGGGATGCGCCAGTGGGTCACAAGCCCAGGAGGCCCGGCCACCCCCCCTGGCCGGGCCTAGCAGGCTTGTGGGGCCCACATGCACCCCCTCCACTCATTCTAGCTCTCATCATCTTCTCCTACCGCCAGAAAAATTCATTTCCCAGCTCAAACCCGTGTTCTTGCTCCTCTTGCTGGGATTTTCGATTTCCTTGCTCAAAGCACCATTCTCCGAACTGTTTTGGGGAAATTACTCCTTGGTAAGTGACTCCTCCATTGGTCCAATTAGTTTTTGCTCTAGTGCCTTATACTTTGCGTATTTTTGCTGCCTTGGTGACCATGTTCTTGAGCTTTTCATGCTAATTTTAGCTGGTCCCAAGTAGTTTGGATGCGTAATATGCCTCTAGGCACTTGTGGGAGTAGTTACTACGAGTTTAGTTGAGCCTTGTTCACTTTTCCTTTCGGTCACTGAAAATTTCAGAAAAGGAAGATGTTCAAGAGAAACTATCATGGTGGTTCCCCAAGCAAGAGAGGTCCCCGTCATGCGATTCGGGAGCCCGATCCTTACCAACCGAGGAACGCACCGGTTAAACCATGTGAATGGCCTTCTGGTGAATTCATGATTGAGGCAGGTTTCAAAGACGAGTTTGATACACTTGTTCACAACATCGGACTCGAAGAATTCATCTCGGATAAATGTGAACGGTATGTTACGCTCACTGTCTCTTTTGTTCGTAGATTCAAATTTTCAGTTGGCCGTGATACATCTGTACTATTTGATCTCTATGACAAATCGTATACCATGGATTTAGAGGATTTCAATAGAATTTGCAAGATACCTATTTGGGGTAGTCTCAATGATCCTCCTAAATCTTTGGTTAGAGATTTTTTTTCTATTATAACTTTTGGAGAAACTAGAGATGTTACGCAGGCTACCATGGGGAGCATTCATTTTCCTGCCTTGCATTACTTTGCCCTCTTCATAAGCAGATGCATTAATGGCAGGATTGATCATTGTCATCTCTGCGCACCAGACCTTAGTATTCTTAAGAGCGCAGTAATGGGTGATAGAAGTTTCAACATGGGAGCTATAATAGCAAGGAGGCTGAATAATAATGCTAATGAAGGGGATTTCTTTGGTGGGATATATGCCACTCGCATAGCGAATTTCCTTGGAGTACCCATCCGCGAAGGAGATCCCCCGCTCCATACAGCTTTCCTTGACCGCGTCGCTTTGACACGCTACCAGTTCCTTGAGAGGGATGATGAATCCCTCCTATACCGTTTAATATTTAGCCGGCAGCGTGTTTTCCATATTACCCTTCCTGCTCCTGCCTTCTTTGACTTTCAGGTAAAACGGAGATATTACATAACCAGAGGAGAGGCAGAGGAGTACGAGAGGGAGGCAAAGGCAGCTCTTCTCCGAGAGGCAGCTAATCAGGCAGTGGTTGCAGCGCTCCCGTACAACCCCCATTATGATTTCGGATATCGCCCGGACCATCCATGGGAGTAGACCAACTTAGGCCAAAGGCCTAAGCTTGGGGGAGTACGTGTTTCTCACCTACTTTACATTCTGGCTTATGCTCTCACTTTGTTTGTCGGTGTTCACACTTTGCGACTGTATCATCCATGCTAGTTTATTTTCTTTTTCTCGTTCTCTTTTCGTGTGTCTGTCTAGTTTGAGAAAACCCAAAAAGATTTTCTTGTTCTTCTTTTGATTGTTGGGAGCTTTCCCGTGTAAATAGTTTTCTTTTTCTTTGGGTCAAGGTAGAAGATCATGGTTACAATGTTTAGTGGCTCTCGCATGCATATCTGCTTATCTGTTAAAGAGCCATCTTACTTTGTCTTCTCCTTTGTGTTTGCACGCAGATTCCAGCTTAGTCCAATGCACGAGCACTCATTATTGTTCACATCATTCGGTCGTACAAGTGAAAGGCAATAATGACGATATATGATGAAGTGACTGAGCCTGGAAAAGCTGGTATGGACTCGATCTATTTTGTTTTTGTAAATATGACTAGCTCATCGTTCCTGATTCAGCTTTGTTGTGAAAGAAACATGTTTGCAATGACAACTTAGAGATCATAGTTGCTGATGCCATGCTTACTTAGCTAGGAGCTTATAATGGCTTGTCTTGGATGCCCCCATGCCTGTTGAGATGACTATGATGTAGTATGATAGGATGGTATCCTCCTTTGAATGGTTCAAGTGGCTTGACTTGGCGCATGTTTACGCCTGTAGTTGAAACAAAATCAACATAGCCTCTATGATATTCATGTTCATGGTGATTTATGTCCTACTCATGCTTGCACTCAATGTTGGTTAATCTCAATGCATTTCGATGACTATTGTTGCTCTCTAGTTGGTCGCTTTCCAGTCTTTTGCTAGCCTTCACTTGTACTAAGCGGGAATACTGCTTATGCATCCACTTCCCAAAACCCAAAGTTGTTCCATATGAGTCCACCATACCTACCTATATGCGGTATCTACCTGCCGTTCCAAGTAAATTTGCATGTGCCACTCTCTAAATTTTCAAGAAATAATCTGTTTTGCATGCTCGAACCGCTCATGTGGTAACAGGGGCTATAAGTATCTTCCATGCTAGGCGTGTTATCCTCGATATGTGTTTATTCACTATCATTCACGAGAAAGGGGCCAGTAATTGGAATGCCCAGTTCCATGCTCAAATTGAAAAGATAATTGCAAATAAAACTCCCCCTGGATTGATGTTGGTACGGACGGCACTCGAGTACTCAGCTAGTCATGGAGTGTGATTGATTGGTGGTGGGGGAGTCAAAACTTTACTTTTCTGTTTGGGAACCACCTATAGCATGTGTAGCATGGAAGATGGTGAGAACTCTTAGTCATTGCATTGGCAATGAAAGCATGTCACCCAAAATTATTATCTCTGTTTTCAAAGCTTGAGCTCTGGCACCTCTGCAAATCAATGCTTCCCTATGCGAAGGGCCTGTCTATTTATTTTCCTGTTGAGTCATCCTCCTCTTATAAAAGCACCAATTAGAGAGCACCTTTGTCATTTTTATGTTTTGCGTTTAACTGTGTTGTGTATGACTGTGACTGGGTCTTCTTTGCCATGAATTACAATGTTTAGTCAGCCCTTGGTCTTTGAAGGTGCTCTGCATTTATGTTTTGCGGTCTCACAAAGAGCTAGCGAGATACCATCTATTTGTACTTCCTCATGATTGTTTTGATTGAAGTGTTGACGTTTGAGACTTATTATTATTTGCTCGCTCATTGATTATTCCATTGATATGAGTTTACAGTGAGACCTAGATGTCATTTGCTTTTGTGGTTTGCTTATGATCTTGCTGAAACTCTAGATATGAGTTAGGCATAATTGCAACATCAAGATCAAACAGAGTTCGTAAAAGTTTTTCTTTTGTCTATTTCAGTTTGTCAACTAAATTGCTTGAGGACAATCAAGGCTTTAAGCTTGGGGGAGTTGATACGTCTCCGTCATATCTACTTTTCCAAACTCGTTTGCCCTTGTTTTGGTCTCTAATTTGCATGATTCGAATGGAACTAACCCGGACTGATGCTGTTTTCAGCAGAACTGCCATGGTGTTGTTTTTGCGCAGAAATAAAATTTCTAGGAATGACATGGAAATCTACGAGGATTTTTTTGGAATATATATAAAATATTGGCGCAAGAATCAACTGGAGGGGCGGAGCCAGGAGCTCACAAGCCCACCAGCCCCCCCCCCCCTGGTCGGACCTAGCAGGCTTGTAAGCCCCTCAGAGCTCCGCCGCCTCGAGTTCCAGCTCTATATAACCTCTTTCGTCCAGAAAAAAATAAAGGACAAGAGTTCATCGCGTTTTACGATGCGGAGGCGCCACCACCTCCTGTTCTTCCTGTGGAGGGCAGATCTGGAGTCCGTTTTGGGCTCCGGAGAGGGGAGATCATCGCCATCGTCATCATCAACCTTCCTTCATCGCCAATCCCATGAAGCTCTACACCGTTCGTGAGTAATCTCATCGTAGGCTTGCTGGACGGTGATGGGTTGGATGAGATCTATCATGTAATCGAGTTAGTTTTGACGGGGATTGATCCCTAGTATCCACTATGTTCTGAGATTGATGTTGCTACTACTTTGCCATGCTTAATGCTTGTCACTAGGGCCCGAGTGCCATGATTTCAGATCTGAACCTATTATGTTGTCGCCAATATATGTGTGTTTGAGATCCTATCTTGCAAGGTTTAGTCACCTACTATGTGTTATGACCTAGCAACCCCTTGTTGACAATAGCCGGAACCACTCCCGGAGATGACCATAGTATGAGGAGTTCATGTATTCACCAAGTGTTAATGTGTTGGTCCGGTTCTTTATTAAAAGGAGAACCTTAATATCCCGTAGTTTCCATTAGGACCCCGCTGCCACGGGAGGGATGGCCAATAGATTTCATGCAAGTTCTTTTCCCTAAGCACGTATGACTACATACGGTATACATGCCTACATTAGATTGACGAACTAGAGCTAGCTACATATCTCTCCGTGTTATAACTGTTACATGATGAATAGCATCCGGCATTATCATCCATCACCGATCCAATGCCTAGGAGTTTTTCCTACTAGTCCTTGATATGTTACTTTGTCGCTACTGCTGTCACTTCTGCTACTGTTACTCTGATGCTGCTACTGTTACTTTGCTGCTGCTACTGTCACTTTGCTGCTACTGTTTACTGTTGCTACTGCTGCTATCATAGTACTTTGCTACTGATACTTTGCTGCAGACACTAAATCTTTCAGGTGTGGCTGAATTGACAATTCAACTGCTAATACTCGAGAATATTCTTTCGCTTCCCCTTGAGTCGAATCAATAAATTTGGGTTGAATACTCTACCCTCGAAAACTGTTGCGATCCCCTATACTTGTGGGTTATCAGCGCCTCTTTCGGCCCCTCGAACCCTAGGCCCCTTCCCCCCTCTCTCCCTCACGCGCTCTCTCTCCCTCCACCTCGCCCGACAGTCGCCGCCGTGCCGCTCCGATCTTGCGGCCACCGCCATTCTCGCACCTCTGGAGCCTATCAAGAAGGTCCAACATGGTGTGCTTCTTCTTCCTCACAGCGGAATCGATGCCGAGGAGCACCATCGCCACCGCATTGATTCATCGCCTCCGCTCCACCAACCTCTTCCCCGAGACTTCCCAACAATGAAACTCAGCACCTCCTCATGGCCCTCTCCCTTTCTGCACTCCTGTAGGCCGCTAGCACACTGTCACAGTAGACGAGCTCCGATGTTCGCCATTGATATCACGTGTGATCCATGCTTCCTCTTGTGCACCCACGCATGCTGCTCGCATGCTCTAGAGGATCCCTTGCGCCGATTCGAGCCTTTAGTTATCTCGCCCGCATGCTGCTATTGTTGTTTCGCCGCTCGCCCGAACCGGCTGCCTCCTCGGCTCGATGCTGCGCCAACTCGAGCCACCCAGCCCAGTCGAGTAACATAGATCGATGTCTGCAACTACAAAGGTCAAATAGATGGTCGCAACGCTCGAAACGATGGTCGGAGCTGCATTTCCAACCCATGCCTGCGTTTCTGGCCCTCGCCGGAGCATCGCTAGCCGCTGCTGACATGGCTGATCGAGGCCACCGTCACTGACACTCGCTAGTGGTCGAGGGCGCCCTGGTTGACTAGTTGACTTGGTCAACTCGCTCACTCGGCACAGCCTAGTCATTGACTAGTGGGACAGCCCCCGTGCCCTATGACATGTGGGCCCACATCATTAGGGCTAATTACGCAATTAGTTTAAATAAAAATAATTAAATTAAGTTAATGAGACACTCACATGTGGACTCAGTCTCTTATTTAACTAATTTAGATTAGTTATAAACTTTATTAACCCCACTAACAATTACACATGGGCCCCATATGTCAGTTTGACTCGTGAGCACATCAAAGTTGAGTACTGACATCACTCTGGCCTAATGATGACGTCATTTTTATTTTTTGTCGAATTTAATAATTGAAATAATTTCAAAATTTTGTTTAATCTTGGAAAATCATAGAAATTAAATCATAGCTCGGATCGAAAAGTTTTCTACATGAAAGTTGATCAGAAAAACAAGAAGAACCCGAATATGTTGTTCGTGCATGTGCCATGTGACCCTAGCATAGCAAACATGGAACTTCTCCATCATTTCCATCTCTCCGGTAGTAGCGAGAGACTTGGGAAATATCGTCACATATTTTCCCGATTCGTCCATGACGTGTAGTACTATGTTAGCTCATGCCTAGCGCTGCATGTTGCCATGTCATGCATCATGATGCATGTGCTTGTTGTTATTTATTGTTTCTTCCCCCTCTTTTCTCCGGTAGATGCCGATGCTGCTGCGGCTAGCAGGTATGACTACCCTCCTGACGACCAGCCTTTTGGAGGAGAACAACAAGGCAAGCAACCCCCCTTGATCATTCCTATATCGCCCATTCTTTCTCCCTCATGCTTGCATTAGATTTTGCTATTGTTGTAGATAGCTCCTATTCTGATGCATAGCTTGTTTTTGATAAACTATTGTTATACCCTACTGTACATTAAATGCTTAGTACAGGTGGAGCAGTGATCCCCAATCGACCCCTTAGTCCTAGTTTGTCGGGACCCCGATCCTAAGCCATAGGAATCCAGCCTCAAACACTTTGCATCCCTTTGTGGTCTCACGCACGGTTAACTCCACGGCTGCAGCCTTACCTTAGCCGGGACCGTTTGCGTCTTTTGACTCACGTATGCGATAGTGTCGCTAGCAATCCAATGTCAAAGAACCCGGATCGACATGTCTAGTCATAAACCAAAGTGGCAGAACCACACAAGGACAGGCATACATGACCCAACAAAGCAGGTGTCGGTCATCAGCGAATATAGACGAGTCGTAGCAAGCTACAAGGACTCCATTACATCGCGTGACATTTCCCCAAAGGGGACAGACACAACAGCTAAGAAGGACACATGTCGGTCAACCAATGTGTCCAGAGCAGTAGCGAACTACCAAGGCTCGTTGGATCACAAAGGGGCATTTCCTTGTAAGGAGTGCTACTAAAGTTCACGACTAGGTAATCGAACCCCATACATATCAAGTACGACACACGTACGCATGGCATACCGATATGTATAGATGCATCGATGGCATCACAACACAACCATAAACATACAACCTTTATTTAAGAGGCTCGGAAGAGCCACACACATAATATTACACATCAAGGGTCTCACGACCCATAATAGTAGTCATTCAGTTACAAGCCAGCGGAAGAGTTTAAACTGTCTGAGTACAGACAGGGCAACTAGAAGGCACATGGCCTGACTATACTACAGATCCAACGTAGGGCCAGATCGTAGCTGGGACACCAGCTACTCGTCGTCGTCGATGTCTACGAAGAACCCTCCATTAGGGTCATTAGCAACCTCTGCAACATGTATTAAGCAAACATGAGTACGAAGGTACTCAGCAAGACTTTAGAATAACAAACTACTCATGCAAGGTTTCAAAAGGTATTGTGGGGTTTCATGCGGAAAGCCAGCATTTGACTCGTGGCTAGACAACTTGCATTTTTAAAATAATTTTGACAACTTGATTTCTCGCACGCGAGTCCACTAACACCACAACAATACACTATCGTGGAATCATTCCGTCTCCGTACGGAAATACCGTCCACGACACTCACGCTTATCTTGGCAATTTTATGAGTAGCCATTGAAGTTAGCTATGAACAACATATGTCTCCAAGTAGTCCATATCCGCGGACGCGGCTATTCGAATAGATCATAACCCTGCAGGGGTGTACTTCGTCACACACGCTCCCGCCACTTATCGCCATGTGCACGTCATGCACCTCGGCAACCTTCAAGCGGAAGCCCAGCGAGGGAGTCGGCCACGACCGTTAACCACACTAGTACCTAGTCCAAGTTTATCGCCTATCTGAGAGTAACCCGTACGGAAGTCCGGCCGAGGTTTCCGCCACGGCCTCAAACGATGTGCGCAGGGTTCCCAAGCCCACCATCCAGGTGCCACTTGGTACACCGTGCCACTGCCTACCGCATCACGGTCCACCTCTCAGGTCAGCACCATGCACGGCCTCCAGCATTACTATAAACACCAGAAACTACTTGCAACTCCTGGACCGAGTACTAAGCGATTAATAGGCCGAGCGGGGTCATATTTCAGGGCCCAGCATGTGGTAGTATCTAGTCTTGGATTACATACACGGAACTCAGTTCCTATGGACGGTTCCAATGAAACAACCCGCCATGTACTCCTACACAGCCTCTCACCGGTACCTTTACCAAATCAAGATCAACACACAACCTTTGCTCACCGAACACATTCTCACAATTCTGTTCATCTCCCAGATGACAGACCATACACAACTCTAAGCATAGCATGCATAGCAGGATAAGGCACATCATAGCTCAAGCAACTATCAGGTATGCTAGGTTGCAAGGTTCGGCTATTTACTGTGACAAGGTTAGGTCATGCAAAGGAAGTGGGTTCAACTAACGTGGCAAAAGCAGTTGAAGCATTTGATCCTAATGCAATAAATAAGTGCAGGAGCAAGAACATGGGAATTATCGGGATGATCAAAAGGGTTGCTTGCCTTGTTGCTCAGAGGAGGGACGATATCCGTCAGACGGATATTCGGTGGAATCCGAGGGTGCGGAGCCTACCGAAAAGAATGGTAACATTCAATAACAATCATATGCAATCAAAATGATGCATGAGCATGGCATGAGAATGCAAAGTGATAAGTTATTATTTTCAACATGTATTAGGTTTAGAGTTGATTTGAATCACATTCGAATAGCAATTCAAACGGGGTATTCTCGGATACCGGTTTAATTGATTCGACCTGATGCTCAGATCAACTTGATGTTAGCATGCATGAAATGTCATGTTAATGTACTGATTTGTAACTAGGACAGTGTGTGATCATGGCAACCATATTGAAATTTGAATATTTTCCAAATTCCATTTATAAAGTGATTATAGGAATTGAATTATTCCTTATTATACATGTTAGGGTTCTGTAACTTTTTCAAACATGGTTGAAAATAGCATAATCAGAATCCCTGAATTTTTCTGATACTTTTTCATATATAAATTATTTTCATTGGAGTTACAGATTAATTTCTATGATTTTTACAAGTTTTAGCAATTTCCTGGAATTATTTCTATACTGATAATTCTCTTTATTCCATCAGACTGACGTCAGCAGGTCAGCCGACCTGTTCAGGTCAAACCTGACAGGGGGGCCCCACTGGTCAGCCTCTCTGGGACTAATCCCGCGCTGACCAGCCCCTAATTGGGGTTTGACCAGGCGTGGGGCCCTCTGGCAGCGACTGAGGGGAGGGCAATTACGCCCTAATGGTCGGCCACGTCGACGCCCACCGGAGGGTGGTCGCCGGCGACCAAGCCCGCGGCGGAGGGCTCGCCGGAGACGACCTAAACGGCGCTGCACAGCACCAATTCGAACGCGGTTTGCAGCTACGGAACGCTGGCGAAGTGGCCGATCTGGCAGGGGCATTAGGGGTGGCTAGGGTCGCCGGGAGGGGCGCCGGCGACGAGCCGAAGCGGCGGCCGAAGATCGGCCTTCTAAGAGTGATGGCTCTAGGGCACGGGGAGGGTAGCTGGAGGGCTCATCGCACTCCTGGAGGCTCCAGGAGCTCGAACCCTAGCTCGAGCGCGTGGATCAGACACCACAGCGACGGCGACGACATGACTGGCCGCGAGGAGCTCTCGAACTTGGTGGGAACGGGGCTACGATGCACGGGAGAGCGTTGGGCGATAGGGGAAACGACGACGAGCTCACGGCGGTTCCGATGGTGTTGTTGAGGGGCTCGGGGGTGCGCCGAAGGGAGCGAATCGACGGGAGAGGTCCGGCGGTCGGAGGTGGAAGACGATGGCGCCGCGGGCGATGCAGAGCTCAGGGAAGCTTCGGCTTCTGCAGAGAGGACCGGCGCGACGAGGCGGAGCTAACGGCGTGCTCAGCAAGAGGAGGCTGAGGCTAGGGGCACGGGCAGCTCGAGCTTTGCTCGGCTCCAATGGCGGCAGCAGGAAGGAGGAAGAGATCCGGGAGGAGGGAGAGAGCCGACGCTGGGAATGGATAGGTGAGGCTTCGGGGAGCTTATCCCTAGCCTTGCCAGCGCGAGGCGGCGGCCAGGCAGGCGCATAGGTGCGTGGCCGCGCCGGGGAACGCGGCGGCCACCTCCTGCTGCCTACTGGCGGGAGGAAGACGACAGGGCTTAGATGGGCTGGGCCAGGCTATAGGCGACAGGTAACTCATTTCCCTTTTTTTCAATTTTTGTTTCTGTTTTAATTTCTAACATTTATTTGCTATTTATTTCAGCTCCAAAAAAGGTTGTAAAACTATTTTAAACACACCTGAATATTTTTTATAATATTCCCAACCATTTCCAAAGTTTTCAACATTTTTGAAAATTTATAGTTTCTGATTTCAAATTTAAAGTTTGAAACCAGTGGCCTTTTGCGTTTATTTAAAATGCTTAAAGTGTCAAGAAAATAGTTTTCTCCAATGCTTATTTACTTTCATGATTTATCAGAAAGTTTGAACATTTCTTGAGGCCATTTTGGGTTCATTGATTTTAACTAGTTTGAGATTTTCTTTATTTAAAGTAGTGGCTAGGTTTTTGAGTTTTTCCTTTGCCACTTTCTTGATCTTGTTGGAAAATCTTAGATGCAAATGCAAAGAAGACATGAGCACAAGACTAACTTGCTTAAGGGTTAGGGATGTGACAACTCACCCCCACTCAAAAGAATTTCGTCCTGAGATTTAGAAGTCGTCGGAAATAACGCAGGATATTCAAGTCGGAGACGATCCTCTCTTTCCCAAGTTGCCTCCTTTTCAGAATGATTTGACCATTGAACTTTAAGAAACTTGAGGTTTCGACGTCGAGTGGTACGCTCGGCTTAATCAAGAATACGCACGGGGTATTCTCGGTATGAAAGGTTATCTTGGAGATCAAGCGTTTCGTGGTCCACTTCACGGATAGGTTCCGAAAAGCAACGCCTGAGTTGCGAGACGTGGAAAAAATCATGAACCTTGGAAAGATGCGGAGGAAGTTCCAACTAGTAGGAAACTTCTCCTCGTTTGGCAAGAATGCGAAAAGGACCAACGTAACGAGGAGCCAACTTGCCCTTGATACCGAAACGATGGGTACCCTTCAAAGGTGTAACCCGAAGGTAAGCCTTCTCGTCAACTTCAAAGGTCACAGCCTTATGATGACGATCATATTGGCTCTTTTGACGAGACTGGGCTGTTTTCAACTTTTCACGAATAATGCGAACCTGTTCTTCTGCATCCTGGATCATATCCGGGCCAAAGAGTTGCCTCTCTCCGGTTTCTGACCAATTAAGAGGTGTTCGACATCTTCGTCCATAGAAAACTTCAAAAGGGGCTTTGCCCAAGCTTGATTGGTAACTATTGTTATAAGCGAATTCAGCGAATGGAAGACACTTCTCCCAATTCATACCGAACGATATAACACAGGATCGGAGCATATCTTCTAGAATTTGATTCACTCTTTCTACTTGACCACTTGATTGAGGATGGAAAGCAGTGCTAAAAGATAAGTGAGTCCCCATGGCATTCTGAAAACTTTCCCAGAAGCGAGAAGTAAAGATACTTCCACGGTCCGAGTTAATTTCCAGGGGAACACCATGAAGAGACACTATTCGAGAGATATATAACTCTGCTAGCTGGCTAGCTGTTATACTCTCACGAACAGGGAGAAAATGAGCCACTTTGGAAAGACGGTCAATGACCACAAAGATAGCATTATTTCCTTTCTTGGTCTTGGGAAATCCGGTAATGAAATCCATGCTAACTTTATCCCATTTCCATTCAGGAATAGCTAGAGGTTGAAGGGTGCCAGCAGGCCTTTGATGTTCTGCCTTAACTCGACGACAAACGTCGCAGTTAGCAATGAACTCAGCAATTTCTCTCTTCATCCTAGTCCACCAAAACCTCTGGCGTAGGTCCTGATACATCTTAGTACTACCGGGATGAATGGTGAGAGGAGAATCATGAGCCGCCTTAAGGATTAACTGCCTTAGATGTGGGTTCTTAGGAACCACTAAACGATTCTGGAAGAACACAACACCTTGATCGTTCATGGAAAATTCTTTAGCGTTTCCGCTAAAAATATTCTCCTTGATCCGTGATATACCCTTGTCACGCTTTTGGCCAGCTATAATTTGATCCTTAAGAGGAGGCTTCGCCACCAGAGTAGAAAGGGATCCTTGAGGAACAATATGAAGATTCAACTTCCGAAAGTCCTTATGGAGATGTGGTTGACCTTGTTGTAGCATCAAATTGTTACAATAAGATTTACGACTTAGCGCATCGGCCATAATATTGGCCTTCCCCGGGGTGTAAGTTATCCCTAAGTCATAATTCGAGATCAACTCAACCCACCGTCTTTGCCTGAGATTCAAATCCGGCTGGGTGAAGATATATTTCAGACTTTGGTGATCAGTGAATATTTCGCAACGATTACCCAGAAGGTAATGTCGCCAGGTTTTTAGTGCATGGACCACAGCTGCAAGCTCAAGGTCATGTACGGGATAATTATCCTCATGTGGACGCAACTGTCGAGATGCGTATGCGATCACATGACGATCTTGCATGAGAATGCAACCTAATCCTTGTCGCGAGGCGTCGCAATAGATAACAAAGTCCTTAGAAAAATCTGGTGGTAGCAAAACAGGTGCGGAAGTCAGGCGTCTTTTCAGTTCCTGAAAACTATGCTCACACTGTGGTGTCCACTCGAACCTTTTATCTTTCTTGAGGAGTTCAGTTAGAGGCTTTGCAACCTTGGAGAAATTCTCGACAAAGCGGCGACAATAGCTCGCTAGTCCAAGAAAACTCCTAACTTGCTTAACCGATTCAGGTTGAGTCCAATCAAGGACAGCTCGAACTCTCTCGGGATTGACAGCAATACCCTTACCAGAGATTACGTGGCCTAGATAGGTCACTTCTGGTAACCAGAATTCACATTTTGAAAATTTGGCATAAAGGCGATGCTCTCGAAGTTTCATCAATACCAGCCTTAGATGCTCGGCATGTTCTTGTTCATTCTTCGAGTAGATGAGGATATCATCGAGGTATACCACGATGAATTTATCCAAATACTCCATGAAGATTGAGTTCATCAGTCGAGAGAAGGTGGCTGGGGCATTGGTTAAACCAAAGGACATAACGGTGTACTCATATTGGCCATAACGAGTAACAAAAGCCGTTTTTGGAATGTCCCCGTTTTTAATCTTGATTTGATGGTATCCCAACCTCAAATCCATTTTGGAGAAGACTGAGGATCCAGCGAGCTGATCGTACAGGTCGTTGATCCTGGGGAGCGGATACTTGTTCTTAATGGTGACCAGATTAACTGGTCGGTAATCTACAACCATCCGATCCGTTCCGTCTTTCTTCTTGACGAAGAGGACGGGACAAGCCCAAGGAGAAGAGCTAGGACAAATGAAACCCTTGTTCAAGGCCTCATCTAATTGCTTCTTAAGTTCGGCTAGCTCCAGGGGTGCCATCTTATAAGGTCTTCTGGCTATTGGGACAGTTCCCGGAACAAGATCTATTACAAACTCTACATCTCTGTCAGGTGGAATTCCTGGCAGTTCCTCTGGAAAAACATCCGGGAAGTCACGGACTACCGGAATGTCTTCAAGTTCCGGAAGAGGGTTGGCATTTAGGGAATAGAGTTGGCATTTGGCAACTCGAGTGGAGACATTTACTATCTCACCCGAGGGATGGGTAAGCTGGACATTTTTAGAATGAGTATCAATCTTGGCATAGTGAGCTGACATCCAGTCCATGCCCAAGATGATATTAATATCCGAAGATTTCAAGGCTATCAATGAGGCTAGAAAAACTAGCATGTCTACTAGAATTTCATTGTCATAGGTTATCCTAGAGGTTTGCCATTTACTACCAGGGGTTTGGACAACCAATGGGATTGGCATATCACAAAAAGACATGTTATGCAACTATGCATAACTTTCTGAAATGAAGGAATGAGAAGACCCAGAGTCAAAGAGAACGGACGCTGGGTGATGATTAACAAGAAGCGTACCCAGCATGACGTCGGGATCCTGTGCAGCTTCTTCTGCTGACACATAGTTCACACGGCCACGTGCAGGAGTTGGCTTCACATAGTATGCTTTGCCCGACTTGGCCTGCCCGACGGACTTTCCGGGTTGCTTGGCACCCACATTCTGAGGACACTCACGGGAATAGTGCCCTGGTTCTCCACACTTGTAGCATATCACCTGGTTGGCACGTGGTGCAGCATTGCTAGCTGGACCACCATAAGTTTTTGCTGGAGGGTTGGCCTGATTCGTCTGAGGCGCCACGTAGGATGGCCTCGGAGTGTATCTTGGTGGCAGAGAACTGTTTGGAACCCACAGCCTGCGTTTTGGAAACGCGGAACCAGAAGACGAGCCAAAGTCACGGGAGTGCTTCCTTGTGGCTTCGAAGTCAGTATGACCAGTCTCCGCACTGATCGCCTTGTTGACCAGGGCTTGAAAACTTGCACACTCATGGAGGCGCAGATCACGACGAAGCTCAGGGCTCAGACCCTTACGGAATCTTGCTTGCTTCTTGGCGTCAGTAGACACCTCCTCTGTTGCATAGCGGGAGAGGTTACCGAACTCGCGGCTATAGGCATCCACAGACAACTTGCCCTGAGTGAAGGCACAGAACTCCTCTCTCTTTCTGTCCATCAGGCCCTCTGGAATATGGTGCAGACGAAAAGCTGCACTGAAGTCTGCCCATGTGGCCACTGGTTCAGCGGGACGCATAGCTTCAAAATTCTCCCACCACAGATTGGCGGGTCCTTCCAGGAAATACGCCGCAAAGGTCACCTTGTTGGCCTCAGACACATTCGCAGAGCGAATCTTGCATGAGATGCTGCATAGCCAGTCATCAGTGTCGAGGGGATCGACGGAATGATGAAACTTTGGAGGATTCAGCTTCACAAAGTCATTGAGGGACACTGTAGCATTCCTAGGCTGTCGAGTCGTATTCTGCTCAATACGCTCTAGCAGTCGATTGGTCTCCCTTTTGTTTCATTCTGCCTCAAGCATCACTTCCACCAAAGAAGGCGGGTGAGGCAGGTCTTCCTGCGACGATTGACTACCCTCGCCTTGCTCATGAGCAGGGGCACGGTTCAACCTGGTGAACACCATCTTGACAAACAAACTCATAGCTTAGACCAACATCATATCAATACTAGCTATGGATTAAGAATGTACTGAACACACGGAATGCGGAAATGAATATCCGAACAGCATGGTAACAAGCAACTGCTATATATACACCATGGTTCATACACACCCTTACATAGTTCAGTACAACCTTAACCGAAGACCAAACTACTGAAATTGTGAAACTACTCATCAGAGGCTTACAAGCTGCCTATACATTATTTATCTAGGCCTCCGGAATTCATTTCACATTACACGCATACTTCACAGGTCATGCAGGACTGTGAACGTACGGCTACTACCATACTATCCTTCCGCTCACAGCTCAGGCATCCGCATAGAACATCTCATAGAGATTACCTCCATGGCCTGGAAGCTCAACCTGCGGATCAGGAAACACTCTAGCCTAAGATCCCTGGGATCCATAAGGACACGGATGTGGCCTTGGTCCCCTGACTGGTGGTAAGAGGGGTCCCCAAAGAGGTGTGACTCCTCCTATAGCTGGCCAGTCAACGTGGGCCGGAAGATGGGTCCTAACAGGGTTCATCATCTCCATCTCTCCATACCCTGTCTGGACTACCGGTGCCAGCTGCGTGAAAGCCGTCCACAGACGGGCACGGGTAGCATAAAGCTCCATACGGAGAGCACGAGCATCCCTGTCCCTGTTCTCTAGCATCTCAACAGTGGACTGCAGAAGTGGATCCTCCATAGAAGAATCAAAATAGAGTCCACTGAGGTATCCCTCTTCACCAGGCTGAGAGGCCGGAACATAACAGAACTCTGAATTCTGCAGCAGTGCATGTCTCGCTCTCATAATGGTCAGCATTGAATAGGCAGCATCTTGTACTGCCATGTCAACAGTGACCCCCAACCCATAGGACCAATGGATTGGCTTCTCAACTCCAGGGTAATCTGGAAATACCCTAATAGTGCATATGTACTGGCTCTGGTTGAAGTCTCGGTACTGTTCCTCCACTGTGTACTCGGGGTACCAGCGGTAACCGCACACCGACATCACCCTGACCAGCATGGCCGTATGACCTGGCACATCAATGCACCTGGTTAGACGTACCACCTGACGAGAAGGACGGCCAGGCATCTGTAAATAGAGAGTAATGCAAAAGCATTAGAGCTCTGAATGCAAAATTGGGCAGCATAACCGCTGTAAATGCTCAAAAACAAATTTTGAGACAACCCAAAATGGAATAGCGTAACCACTCAACTATCAAGTTCAACTCTTTGATCATCAACTTACTTACTTTTTCCTAGGAATAGAAGAAACCCAATGTCTCTTGACCCGTATTCCTATAATCTACCGATCAGAACACGAGCCTAGAAGAAGATGAGTAACCTAGTCCTTAATTCCTGCAGAAGGACCCCGATCCTAAGCCATAGGAATCCAGCCTGTAACACTTCGCATCCCTTTGTGGTCTCACGCACGGTTAACTCCACGGTTGCAGCCTTACCTTAGCCGGGACCGTTTGCGTCTTTTGACTCACGTATGCGATAGTGTCGCTAGCAATCCAATGTCAAAGAACCCGGATCGACATGTCTAGTCATAAACCAAAGTGGCAGAACAGCACAAGGACAGGCATACATGACCCAACAAAGCAGGTGTCGGTCATCAGCGAATATAGACGAGTCGTAGCAAGCTACAAGGACTCCATTACATCGCGTGACATTTCCCCAAAGGGGACAGACACAGCAGCTAAGAAGGACACATGCCGGTCAACCAATGTGTTCGGAGCAGTAGCGAACTACCAAGGCTCGTTGGATCACAAAGGGGCATTTCCTTGTAAGGAGTGCTACTAAAGTTCACGACTAGGTAATCGAACCCCATACATATCATGTACGATACACGTATGCATGGCATACCGATATGTATAGATACATCGATGGCATCACAACATAACCATAAACATACAACCTTTATTTAAGAGGCTCGGAAGAGCCACACACATAATATTACACATCAAGGGTCTCACGACCCATAATAGCAGTCATTCAGTTACAAGCCAGCAGAAGAGTTTAAACTGTCTGAGTACAGACAGGGCAACTAGAAGGCACATGGTCTGACTATACTACAGATCCAACGTAGGGCCAGATCGTAGCTGGGACACCAGCTACTCGTCGTCGTCGATGTCTACGAAGAACCCTCCATTAGGGTCATTAGCAACCTCTGCAACATGTATTAAGAAAACATGAGTACGAAGGTACTCAGCAAGACTTTAGGATAACTAACTACTCATGCAAGGTTTCAAAAGGTATTGTGGGGTTTCATGCGGAAAGCCAGCATTTGACTCGTGGCTAGACAACTTGCATTTTTAAAATAATTTTGACAACTTGATTTCTCGCACGCGAGTCCACTAACACCACAACAATACACTATCGTGGAATCATTCCGTCCCCGTACGGAAATGCCGTCCACGACACTCACGCTTATCTTGGCAATTTTATGAGTAGCCATTGAAGTTAGCTATGAACAACATATGTCTCCAAGTAGTCCATATCCGCGGATGCGGCTATTCGAATAGATCATAACCCTGTAGGGGTGTACTTCGTCACACACGCTCTCGCCACTTATCGCCATGTGCACGTCATGCACCTCGGCAACCTTCAAGCAGAAGCCCAGCGAGGGAGTCGGCCACGACAGTTAACCACACTAGTACCTAGTCCAGGTTTATCGCCTATCTGAGAGTAACCCGTACGGAAGTCCGGCCGAGGTTTCCGCCACGGCCTCAAACGATGTGCGCAGGGTTCCCAAGCCCACCATCCGGGTGCCACTTGGTACACCGTGCCACTGCCTACCGCATCACGGTCCACCTCTCAGGTCAGCACTATGCACGGCCTCCAGCATTACTATAAACACCAGAAACTACTTGCAACTCCTGGACCGAGTACTAAGCGATTAATAGGCCGAGCGGGGTCATATTTCAGGGCCCGGCATGTGGTAGTATCTAGTCTTGGATTACATACACGGAACTCAGTTCCTATGGACGGTTCCAATGAAACAACCCGCCATGTACTCCTACACAGCCTCTCACCGGTACCTTTACCAAATCAAGATCAACACACAACCTTTGCTCACCGAACACATTCTCACAATTCTGTTCATCTCCCAGATGACAGACCATACACAACTCTAAGCATAGCATGCATAGCAGGATAAGGCACATCATAGCTCAAGCAACTATCAGGTATGCTAGGTTGCAAGGTTCGGCTATTTACTGTGACAAGGTTAGGTCATGCAAAGGAAGTGGGTTCAACTAACGTGGCAAAAGCAGTTGAAGCATTTGATCCTAATGCAATAAATAAGTGCAGGAGCAAGAACATGGGAATTATCGGGATGATCAAAAGGGTTGCTTGCCTTGTTGCTCAGAGGAGGGACGATATCCGTCAGACGGATATTCGGTGGAATCCGAGGGTGTGGAGCCTACCGAAAAGAATGGTAACATTCAATAACAATCATATGCAATCAAAATGATGCATGAGCATGGCATGAGAATGCAAAGTGATAAGTTATCATTTTCAACATGTATTAGGTTTAGAGTTGATTTGAATAACATTCGAATAGCAATTCAAACGGGGTATTCTCGGATACCGGTTTAATTGATTCGACCTGATGCTCAGATCAACTTGATGTTAGCATGCATGAAATGTCATGTTAATGTACTGATTTGTAACTAGGACAGTGTGTGATCATGGCAACCATATTGAAATTTGAATATTTTCCAAATTCCATTTATAAAGTGATTATAGGAATTGAATTATTCCTTATTATACATGTTAGGGTTCTATAACTTTTTCAAACATGGTTGAAAATAGCATAATCAGAATCCTTGAATTTTTCTGATACTTTTTCATATATAAATTATTTTCATTGGAGTTACAGATTAATTTCTATGATTTTTACAAGTTTTAGCAATTTCCTGGAATTATTTCTATACTGATAATTCTCTTTATTGCATCAGACTGACGTCAGCAGGTCAGCCGACCTGTTCAGGTCAAACCTGACAGGGGGGCCCCACTGGTCAGCCTCTCTGGGACTAATCCCGCGCTGACCAGCCCCTAATTGTGGTTTGACCAGGCGTGGGGCCCTCTGGCAGCGATTGAGGGGAGGGCAATTACGCCCTAATGGTCGGCCACGTCGACGCCCACCGGAGGGTGGTCGCCGGCGACCAAGCCCGCGGCGGAGGGCTCGCCGGAGACGACCTAAACGGCGCTGCACAGCACCAATTCGAACGCGTTTTGCAGCTACGGAACGCTGGCGAAGTGGCCGATCTGGCAGGGGCATCAGGGGTGGCTAGGGTCGCCAGGAGGGGCGCCGGCGACGAGCCGAAGCGGCGGCCGAAGCTCAGCCTTCTAAGAGAGATGGCTCTAGGGCACGGGGAGGGTAGCTGGAGGGCTCATCGCACTCCTGGAGGCTCCAGGAGCTCGAACCCTAGCTCGAGCGCGTGGATCAGACACCACAGTGACGGCGACGACATGACCGGAGGCGAGGAGCTCTCGGCCTTGGTGGGGAACGGGGCTACGATGCACGGGAGAGCGTGGGCGAGAGGGGAAATGACGACGAGCTCGCGACGGTTCCGATGGTGTTGTTGAGGGGCTCGGGGGTGCGCCGGAGGGAGCGAATCGACGGGAGGGGTCCGGCGGCCGGAGGTGGAAGACGATGGCGCCGCGGGCGATGCAGAGCTCGGGGAAGTTTCGGCTTCTGCAGAGAGGACCGGCGCGACGAGGCGGAGCTAACGGCGTGCTCAGCAAGAGGAGGCTGAGGCTAGGGGCACGGGCAGCTCGATCTTTGCTCGGCTCCAATGGCGGCAGCAGGAAGGAGGAAGAGATCCGGGAGGAGGGAGAGAGCCGACGCTGGGAATGGATAGGTGAGGCTTCGGGGAGCTTATCCCTGGCCTTGCCAGCGCGAGGCGGCGGCCAGGCAGGCGCACAGGTGCGTGGCCGCGCCGGGGAACGCGGCGGCCACCTCCTGCTGCCTACTGGCGGGAGGAAGACGACAGGGCTTAGATGGGCTGGGCCAGGCTATAGGCGACAGGTAACTCTTTTCCCTTTTTTCAGTTTTTGTTTCTGTTTTAATTTCTGACATTGATTTGCTATTTATTTCAGCTCCAAAAAAGGTTGTAAAACTATTTTAAACACACCTGAATATTTGTTATAATATTCCCAACCATTTCCAAAGTTTTCAACATTTTTGAAAATTTATAGTTTCTGATTTCAAATTTAAAGTTTGAAACGAGTGGCCTGTTGCATTTATTTAAAATGCTTAAAGTGTCAAGAAAATAGTTTTCTCCAATGCTTATTTACTTTCAGGATTTATCAGAAAATTTGAACATTTCTTGAGGCCATTTTGGGTTCATTTATTTTAACTAGTTTGAGATTTTCTTTATTTAAAGTAGTGGCTAGGTTTTTGAGTTTTTCCTTTGCCACTTTCTTGATCTTGTTGGAAAATCTTAGATGCAAATGCAAAGAAGACATGAGCACAAGACTAACTTGCTTAAGGGTTAGGGATGTGACATAGTTGCCCCCGCTTTATCATCAAAGACTCGATCAACTGATGGATGAGCCAATACCCGTCACACCACTCACACCCCCTTAGTTGTACGACTCTTTAGAGATACTATCGAGTATCGAGGATGACACCTTGTTACGTACTTCCAATGTTAGCTCCATAGTGTAGTTAACCGGTGGTGGTTTATCAAGGGTGATTCCTCCTTCACCACCTACGATAACGACTTTGTTGTGCAACCCCTCGGGCATGGACCGTCGAAGGTGATTCCTCCCTGGTCACCTTGATAGTTACATCATTCAGAATCCATCGAGGGTGATACCTCGGATCCCTCTAATGTAATAGCCACATGGTTACCTGACCTTACTATGGAATTATAATGAAAGGTGTGTTGCGGGTGGATTCCCGTATGGATGTGACGAGGCGTGGCCGGGTAGTCTTGGCCCTTGCCACACATCCTTGAGACGGGGCGACGGGATCACCTATCATGGATTATTGTTCGTCGTCGCAGTGTTAATTAAAATGCTAATGGGATCAGGGTATTTGATCTGAGTTGGTCGTCGACCTTTTTGCACTAACTTTCACGTGGGAGAAGTTATGGGTACTCGACGTCGTAGTATCAGCTGAAGCTCTTCAGACATCAACAATGGAGCGGCACACACCCGAGTGGTCCTCGTAAGCATTGTTCTTGTATTAGAGGTGCCAAGACAGACCTCGGACGCCCTCGCATCATGCAGGAGTGCAAAGGGTGATGGGCCCATGACCCGTGCACGCTTAGGATTTAGACCAGCGGGTTGGCCTCTGTGTTGGGTCTAGGTAGGGCTGCGACGTGTTGATTTTCCGAGGCCGTGCATGACCGAGTTAAGTGTGTCCGGCTAGAGTTTGAAAGCACAATTGCTCCCTAAGGTGGTTTTGATAATTAATCACAACATATGCATCATTGGACTAATGATCTTATCCAAGTATATTTTAGAAAAATTCAAAGATTCCTTAGCCATAGGATTGTGAGGAGAAACCCCTTGATGAAGGAAAGGAATAGTATTGGCTCAATCTTCAAGCAAGAAGACTCTACAATTTACATTTGTGAGAAATCACTTTTGAGTCCACAAGAAACACAATACTATTAAAAGGGGGTGAGGTATTATGATGAATTGGTTGCTCAAGTGCTTAGGGATAGCCACCAAAAATATTCACTAATTCTCCCACAAAATATCTGTGTCAAAAGCCAAACCAGAAAAATCAGTGCCACCAACTTTTTCCACTCGGCCCTACCGATTTTCCACCATACAAAACCTATGCAAAACCCTACCATCTCGGTATCACCAACTTTCATATCAGTGCCACCAAGATCAGTGACCAACTTTCTATTGAGCTAACTCCAAGAATCAGAATTTCTGAGATTGGAATAATTCTCACTGAGATTTGGAAGGTGCTCTAGGTCACCGTATCGGTACCTTCGAGATTTATATATCGGTCTCATCGAGAATTCAAAAGTTGCCACAAATTTTGCAACTCGGTACCACCAAGATTCATTTCGGTGTCACTGAGTTGGGTAATAATGTTGTAACGGTTGGATTTTGGGGGATGCCTCCTCTCATTTGCAAAACAGGCACTCGCAACATACTTCACTTGCCAGATCCATTTTTTTAGAGAGACCCACCTACTCATGTCTTGAGATCAAGAGATTTCAATCCAACCATTTGAAACTTGGTCTATATCCTCCCCAAGTTTCTTTCCACAACATCAATCTCTCCTACTCATGCCAAATCTATGAGAGAGTGACTGAGTGTTGAGGAGACTGTCTTTTGAAGCACAAGAGCAAGGATTTCATCGTTCTACCGCATCTATTACCTTTTGGAGGGTGGTGCCTCCTAGATTGGTTAGGTGTCGCTTGGGAGCCTCCTACTTCGTGTTGTAGAGTTGAACCAAGAAGTTAGGAGATCGCCTACTTCGTGAAGATCTATCGTGAGTGAGGCTAGTCGTGTGTGGACGTAAGCCATGGTGGAATTGACAAGGTATCTTCTTTGTGGACCCCTTATGGATGGAGCCCTACATGGACTCTCGCAGTCATTACCCTCCGTGGGTTGAAGTCTCCACCAACGTGGACGTACAATAGCACCACCTATCGGAACCACGCCAAAAATTGATGTGTCAACCTTTGTGTTTGATCTTCCTACCTTACCCTCAACATTACATTTGCATGTCTTTGCATTCCAATGCTATACTCTTATATATGCATGTGTAGGGTGAACTTGACTAGTCATAATTTCTAAAACTAGCCCACAGCTAAAATTGGGAAGAGGCTAAGTTTTTATCTTGTCAAGTAGTCTAATCACCCCCTCTAGACATACTTCATATCCTTCAAGTGGTATCATAGCTTGGTCTCAACTGCATTGGTTTCACAACCTAGGAGAGTATGGTGTCTAGTCAGGGAAATTATCACCGTAGAGTTCCATACTTTGATGGTAGAAACTTTGCTAGTTGGAAGAATATGATGAAAATGCATATTCTTGGTCATAATCATGTCGTTTGGGTTCTTGTTCGAGTTGGTGTGCAAGGTGATTTCTTCGGAGAAGGAAGAGAACCGGATCGTGATGCGATAATGGATGAATTCAAGATGTTGCAATACAATGCTCAAGCCTGTGATATCCTGTTCAACTGCTTGTGCCCCGAAGAATTCAACAAAAATCACCCGCCTTGAGAATGCAAAGGAAATTTGGGATACTTTGATTGATATGCACCAAGGTACTGATTCTGGGAGGGAATCTAAGTTGGATGTGCTTCAAAGTCAGCTTGACAAGTTCAAGATGAAGGATGGTGAAGGAGTCGCTGAGATGTACTCTAGGCTAGCTCTCATCACAAATGAGATTGTCGGCTTAGGAAGCAATGAGATGACCGAGAAATTCATCATCAATAAGATACTTAGAGCCTTGGATGGAAGAAATGACACGTGTGCACATTAATCCAAATGATGCCAAACTACAAGCATATCAAGCCAACTTAAGTCATTGGAAGGATTGTTGCTCATGAAATGTCTCTCAAGGGAAAAGATGAGTTGCACAGCAAGTCAAGCGGTGCTTACAAAGCTTCAATTGATACTCCCGCTACTTCAAATGATAACCTTGTTACCAATGAAGAGATCGGCCTCATGGTCAGTAAATTCAACAAGTTCTACAAGAGTAGAGGCAAAGAGAAAAGCTCAAGCTCAAGATACGATGAGAAGCGTTCGTCTAGTCGTGACAGCAATTGCTACAATTGTGGAAATCTTGGAGACTACTCCAATGAGTGCTTTGCTCCCCACAAACGAAGAGAAGATTCACTTAGAAGACAAAGCTCAAGAGATGAGTCAGCTTGCACAGAGAGAAGGAGTAGCTAAGATCGTTATGAACGTAGACACTCTTGGAGAGGAAATGAATCGGAGAAGAAGGACAAGTACACCAAGAGAAGCTCAATAACAAGACATCAAGCTCAGGTTGGTTAATGGGTTTCCGGCTCCGAGTCCGACAACCATTCTGAAAGAAACTACCACTCTGACTCTGACTATAGTCAACATGAAGGTGTTGCCAGTCTTGCACTCGTTTCCTACAACTCCTATGAGTTATTTGATTCATAGCAAAAGTCCCCAAGGTATAACACCCCGAGTACTTTGATTTTTATAGTGATGAGAATGACTTGTTAGGAGAAGATGACCTTCTTCTTGATAAAACTAGTGATAACATTAAAAATGAACTTGAAAGTAATCATGCTAGTCAAGGGAAGTCGAATGATGATGACAAGAAAGAGATTGAACGACTAACTAAAGAATTAAACACTCTTAAGTTAGGTCATGAAACTACTCTATAAGATCATAGAGAGCTTGGAAGAACTCATGAGAAGCTATGCTTCGAGAAGCTAAATTGAGAGCAAGAGCATGAGTTTATAAAAGAAGAGTTCCTCTTATCTAGCCAAACGATTACTCTTGTCTGCCTTTATTCCACAAGTTAAACCTAAGAACACTAGTAATAAAGCCAAGAAAGTTTCTTCATCTAGTAACAACAATGCTAAAATTAGATCAAATGATGTTGTTGCTAGTAGCTCTCTTGATTCCACTAATGATTCTCTTAGCCAAGTTTCGCTTGACCAAGAAAATAATTCATTGAAAGGGGTTATAGAGAGAGGTGTCTTCAAGAGTCTTGTCGGAAGTAAGCAATTTGAGGAAATTGTGCACAAGCAAGGAGGACATCAGAAGAAGCAAGGTGTTGGATACTTCAATGCCAACGAAGTTGAAAGGGAAGAAGGTTCATATCCCATCCCGAAGATTGTTCCTCAAGAGGAGAAGTATGATCCTACTCTACCCAAGGGAGCAAGTTCTAAAGATGACCTTCCTCCACAATATCACAAAGGCAAGGGCAAGCTTCAAGAGGAGATTGACTCATTTGAGGAAGAACCCCAAGCCAAGGTCGAGTGGATAACCAAGGACACTACTAGATCTACTTCATCTAGTGCTACCACAACTCCAATATCCCAATCAAGTTGATGTGGATACCCACGAGGAAGAACTAGAAAGTTCTTGAGGGGTGACTCCGCCCATGTAATTGTCTCTTATTCATTTTGGCAAGAACTGCATGCAAAGAACTCCAACCATATGCATTAGTTAAAGGAGTCACACATTCCCTCAAAGGTAAGAAAGAGACAAGGTAATTAATATATCTCTGGACATCATCTCACATGTATTTCATTCCATGTCCATAGATATCCTTGCATATGTTCCTTGTGCTTTGGGACTAACCCATGTAGGTGAAAATAGTAAGAAACGACAAGGATTGCTCCCAACTCAAGATGATCTTCATCAATAATGAGCATCCACCACTACTACACCTACTTGAATCCTTGCGTATGTTCCTTGTGCATTGGGACTAACCCATGTAGGTGAAAAGAGTAAGAAACAACAAGGATTTCTCCCAACTCAAGATGATCTTCATCAACAATGAGCATCCACCACTACTACACCTACTTGAAGTCTTCTATGACAAAACCCAAGGTTAGTTTATCCCTCTTAGGGGGATGTCACATCAAGGGGGAGCTTCACTCTAAAACTTGAGTATAAGCACCTCCTAAAGATGTGAACACATTAATGCTTTATGTAAAAGTGGTAACCCCACTTGTGCTCAAACGATGAGTATGACCTCTGATCAAGTATTCTTACTTTGCTCCTAAGTACAAATAGTCATATATAGATGACTTCGTCACCGCCGAAGTGCTTGATAGATGCTAGAGTGTTTGTGCATGTTCGCCATGTTTTCTTTGACATGTTTTGGTGTGAGCATGTTGGTATGCATACTTTATTCATTCAAGGATATCCAATTGTCGTTATTTGGCTTGTATTTTATTTGGCCAATTGGATATAAAAGAATGCCTAAGTACCTCTCTCTAGCTATCTATGCTTTCTCGTCCCAAATTGTATTCATGCTACATCACAAATGTTGAGCAAGCACTTGAGGGACACTCTGTGTGAGGAGCACTCAGAGATCCGTCTCGACAAGGGTTGAATTCCAAAACCTCCCAAAGTGCATCTTGATACGTCTCCAACGTATCTATATATTATGAAGTATTCATGCCATGTTTACAATATTTTTATATGATTTTGGTATGATTTGATTAGAACTAACCCGGACTGGCGTTGTTTTCAGCAGAACTACTGTGGTGTTGTTTTTGTGCACAAATAAAAGTTCTCGGCATGAGCTGAAAATTTACGATGAATATTTTTGGAAAATATAAAAAATACTAGCGAAATAATGAACCGAAGGGGGTCCACCACTTGGCCACAAGCCAGGGGCGCGCCCGTGTCTTGTGGGCCCCTCGGGCACTGCCTTGACATGAGACCAACGCCAAAAATTCCTATAAATCAAGAAACCTCCAGAAAGAAACCTAGATTGGGAGTTCCACCGCCGCAAGCCTCCGAAGCCATGAAAAACCAATCGGGAGCCCGTTCCCGCACCCTACCAGAGGGGGAATCCATCACGGGAGGCCATCTTCATCATCCCGGCGATCTCCATGACGAGGAGGGAGTAGTTCACCCTCGGGGCTGAGGGTATGTACTAGTAGTTATGTGTTTGAGATGGCACAATCTTGATGTATCGCGAGCTTTATTAATATAGATGAATCATATGGAGTTTTTACCTCTCTATCTTCTTGCGATGAATTAAGTTTTCCCTTTGAAGTTTTCTTATCGGATTGAGTTTTTAACGATTTGAGAGCACTTGATGTATGTCTTGCGATGGGATATCCATGGTGATAATGGGGTCTTCTATTGATCCACTTGATGTATGTTTTGGTGGTCAATGATACATCTCCGTCGTATCTACTTTTCCTAACTCTTTTGCCCTTGTTTTGGACTCTGATTTGCATGATTTGAATGGAACTAACCCGGACTGACGCTGTTTTCAGCAGAATTGCCATGGTGTTGTTTTTGTGCAGAAATGAAAGTTCTCGGAACGTCCTAAAAATTTACGGAGATTTTTCTGGAATAAAAGAAAAATATCTATGCAAAGATCCACCGGAGGGGGCGTGCCAGTGGGCCACAAGCCCACAGGCCGCGGCCACCCCCTATGGCCGCGCCGTGAGGGCTTATGGGGCCCACGTGGCACCACCGCCCCCAATCTCAGCTCTATATCTTCTGTTTCGTCTGGAAAAAATCAGAGAGAAGGTTTCATCACGTTTTGCGATACGATGGCACCGCCACATCCTGTTTTTCATCTGGAGGGCAGATCTGGAGTCCGTTTCGGGCTCCGGAGAGGGGAAATCGTCGCCATCGTCATCATCAACCTTTCTCTATCGACAATTCCATGATGCTCTTCATTGTTCTTGAGTAATCTCATCGTAGGCTTGCTGGACGGTGATGAGTTGGATGAGATCTATCATGTAATCGAGTTAGTTCTTGCAGGGGATTGATCCCTAGTATCCACTATGTTCTAGATTGATGTTGCTACTACTTGGCTATTGTTAATGCTTGTCACTAGGGCCCGAGTGCCATGATTTCAGATATGAACCTATTATGTTGTCACCAATATATGTGTGTTTCAGATCCTATCTCGCAAGTTGTAGTCACCTACTCTGTGTTTTGACCTGGCAACCCCGGGGTGACAATAGCCCGAACCACTCCCGGAGATGACCATAGTATGAGGAGTTCATGTATTCACCGCGTGTTAATACGTTGGTCCGGTTCTTTATTAAAAGGAGAACCTTAATATCCCGTAGTTTCCATTAGGACACCGTTGCCACGGGAGGGATGGACAATAGATGTCATGCAAGTTCTTTTCCCTAAGCACGTATGACTACATACGGAATACATGCCTACATTAGATTGATGAACGGGAGCTAGCCACATATCTCTCCGTGTTATAGCTGTTACATGATGAATCACATCCGTCACACTTATCCATCACCGATCCACTGCCTACGAGGCTTTTACTATTGGTTCTCGCTACGTTACTTTGCCTAGGCTTGTCCCTTGCTACCAAAAGGGATTGGGCCACTCTGCTGCTACTGTCGCTACTGCTGTTACTTGTTACTTTGCTATTGCTGCTACTACTGTTCCTTACTACTCCGCTCTTACTCGTTGCAAGACTTTGTTGGCACTGACATCCCGTCAACAAGGCTTTTTCTAGCGCCATTGATACAACAGTTAGGAATAGTCTGCCTTGTGAACAGATCGTTTCTGGCACCGTTGCTATCATACTACTTTGCTACTGATACTTTGCTTGCAGACACTAATCTTTCAGGTGTGGTTGAATCTGACACATTCAGCTGCTAATACTTGAGAATATTCTTTCGCTTCCCGTCGTGTGAACCAACAAATTTGGGTTGAATACTCTACCCTCGAAAACTGTTGCGATCCCATACGCTCGTGGGACATCAAGGCTTTTTCTGGCGCCGTTGCGAGGGATTGTCAAGGCTTTTTCTGGCGTCGTTGCCGGGGAAGCACAGGTATATTCTCTAAGTCACTTGGGATTGACGTCTGCTGATCACTATGAGGAATCCGAAAGATCCAAGAACTAAAATCTTGCCTTCCACTACGAGGAGAGGTAAGGAATTGCCATCTAGCTCTGCACTTGATTCACCTTCAGTTTTGAGTAAGTTTGTGACTTCGCCTCCTACTAGAAATCTTGATATGTCGCCTATGCTTCATGATGCTACTTGTGCTTCCCATGATGCTTATGATGTTATGCTTGATACTATGCCTGATGATGCTATGCTTGATACTATGTCTGATGATGCTATGCTTGATACTATGCCTGCTATGCATGATACTGCTTTGCCACTACGTGCATTCCTTGATGCACAAATTGCTAGAGCTGCTGCTAGATGTGATGATACTTATGAAACTGCTGATACTATTGAAGTAGAACCTGCTACTATGCCTGAATTGCCTGTTATGCCTGACACGTGCTATGTTATGGAGGGAGAGATAGCTGAGGATTTTCTTGCGTGTAAGGATTGCTATGATGTTGAGAAATTATTGCGCAAGTGGAAAGAAAAATCTCTGAATGCTAGGATGAAATATGACCCGAAGTTTGCTACTTCGCCTATCTTTGTGACCGATAAGGATTATGAATTCTCTGTCGACCCTGAGTTAATCACTCTAGTCGAATCTGATCCTTTTCACGGTTATGAATCTGAAACGGTTGTAGCCTATCTTACCAAACTGCACGATATAGCCACCCTATTCACTAGTGAGGAAAATATCCGCCACTACTACATGCTCAAGTTGTTTCCTTTCTCTCTAAAGGATGATGCTAAGACTTGGTTCACTTCTCTTGCTCCTGGATGTGTGCGTAGCCCCCAGGATACGGTCTACTACTTCTCTGAAAAATATTTCCGTGCCGATAAGAAGCAAGCTGCCTTGCAGGAAATATACAACTTTGCTCAAGCTGAGGAAGAGAGTCTCCCACAAGCTTGGGGGAGGCTCATCCAGCTACTGAATGCTTTGCCTGATAACCCTCTTGAGAAGAATGAAATACTTGATATCTTCTATAATGGACTTACTGATGCTTCCAAAGACCATCTAGATAGTTGTGCTAGTAGTGTTTTTAGGGAACGAACCGTAGAACAAGCTGAGATTCTATTGAACAACATCTTGTGCAATGAGAATGCTTGGACTATTCCCGAACCACCTCCTAAGCCGACTCCGAAGAAAAGAGGTATTCTATTCCTCAGTCCTAAAGATATGCAAGAAGCCAAGAAATCTATGCGAGAGAAAGGCATTAAATCTGGAGATGTCAAAAATCTACCACCTATCGAAGAGATCCATGGTCTCAATAACCCGATACAGGTAGTAGAAGTAAATTCTCTGCGTTGGTTTGATGAGAGTGATATTCCTTTTGATAAACCTGCTAGTTTATGCATGGATGAATTTGATAACTTTGTTGCCAAACAACACAGTTTCAATGATTATGTTAGCAGACAATTGGAAAAGAATGCTCGTATGCTTAGTCATTTAAGTGCTTGTGTGGACAGAAATGTCAATGATCTTAAACTTCTAACTAAACATGCATCTATGGTTACTACTCAGGAAGAACAAGTACTTAAAGCTCAGAATGACTTGCTCAATGAGTTGAATGACAATTCCGTTAGAGTTGTTACTAGAGGCGGTAGAATGACCCAGGAACCTTTGAATCCTGAGGGTCATCCGAAGAGAATTGAACAAGATTCTCAAGGAGTTAGCACTGATGCACCTAGTCATCCTAGAAAGAAGAAGAAAGATGATAGGAACCTGCACGCTAGCAACCCTGTTGCTGCTACACCTGAGAGTCCAAACGATGTCTCTGTCTCTGATGCTGAAACACAATCTGGTGATGAACATGAGCCTAATGATAATATCAATAGTGATGTTCATGAAGATGCTCAACCTAGCAATGAAAAGGATGTGGAGATTGAACTTGTTGATCTTGATAACCCACAGCCTGAGAATAGGAGATACGATAAGAATGACTTCACTACCAAGAAGCATGGTAAAGAAAGGGAACCATGGGTTCAGAAACCTATGCTCTTTCCTCCCAAACCATCCAAGAAAAAGGATGATGACGATTTTGAGCGCTTCGTTGAGATGATCAGACTTGTCTTCCTGCAGATGCGTTTGACAGATATGCTCAAGATGTCTCCGTATGCTAAGTACATGAAAGATATTGTGACTAATAAGAGGAGGATACCTAAGGTTGAGATTTCCGCCATGCTTGCCAGTTACACTTTCAAGGGTGGAACTCTGAAGAAACTAGGTGATCCCTGTGTGCCCAATATACCTTGCTCCATTAAAGGCAACTACGTTAGAACTGCGTTATGCGACCTTGGAGCCGGTGTTAGTGTTATGCCTCTCTCTCTTTATCGTAGCCTTAAGCTGGATAAGTTGACACCCACTGAAATCTCTCTGCAAATGTCCGACAAATCAACTGCTTTCCCTATCGGCATTTGCGAGGATGTGCCTGTTGTGGTTGCTAACACCACTATCTTAACAGACTTTGTTATCTTGGATATTCCCGAGGACGATGACATGGCTGTCATCCTCGGAAGACCCTTTTTAAACACCGCAGGGGCTGTTATAGATTGCAACAAAGGAAATGTCACTTTCCATGTCAACGGTAATGAGCATACGGTGCACTTTCCAAAGAAACAATATCGAGTACATTGCATCAATGCTATCGAAAAAACTTCATCGATTCTTATTGGGAGCTTTGAATGCCCTATTCCTCGTGTCAAGATGAAGTATGATTTGCTTGTTGGGGAGATACACATCCCCATTGAGGTGACCTAGTGACTATTCGAAAATTCTCCGTCTTCTTTTGCGATTCGAGAAAGTTTTGTCGAGGGGATTTGATCAACCCCATTGACGGATTTCTTTGACGACCATGAGATGGATGAATCAAGGAGTCACAAACCTCTATTCCGAGCTTTCACTTTTGGTTGCTTAGAAGAAAAATGATAGGTTGAGTTTAGTTTTCCCTGTTTTCTGTTTTAGCGTCCGGTGGAAAAATACCCCGAAAATGAAAGTTCTCTGAACGCTGTGATAATCTAGAATGATTTTTTCTGGAATATTTGAAAAATAATGGGACAAAGAGTCTGTCTGGGGGCCACACCAGTGGGCCACAAGCCCTAGGGGCGCGGGCACCCCCCTCGCCGCGCCACCTAGGCTTGTGCGGCCCACAGGCACCCCCTCCACTACTTCTTGCTCTTATCTTCTTCCCCTACCTCCAGAACAAATTGTTTCGCAACTCAAACCCATGTTCTTGCTCCTCTTGCTGGGATTTTCGATCTCTTTTCTCAAATCACCGTTCTCCGAACTGTTTTGGGGAAATTACTCCTTGGTAAGTGACTCCTCCATTGGTCCAATTAGTTTTTTCTCTAGTGCCTTATACTCTGCGTATTTTTGTTGCCTTGGTGACCATGTTCTTGAGCTTTGTATGCTGATTCTAGATGGTCCCAAGTAGTTTTGATGCGTAGTATGGCCTCTAGGCACTTGTGGGAGTAGTTGCTACAAGTTTAGTTGAACCTTGTTCACCTTTCCTTTGGATCACTGAAAATTTCAGAAAAGGAAGATGTTCAGGAGAAACTTTCATTGTGGTTCCTCAAGCAAGAGAGGTCCCCGTCTTGCGATTCGGGAGCCTGATCCTTACCAACCTAGGGACGCGCAGGTACAACCATGTGAATGGCCTTCTGATGAATTTATGATTGAGGTAGGTTTCAGAGATGAGTTTGATGCATTTGTTCGCAATGTCGAACTCGAAGAATTCATCTCCGATAAATGTGAACAGTATGTTGCTCTCACTGCTTCTTTTGTTCGTAGATTCAAATTTTCAGCTGGCCGTGAGCCATCGGTACTGTTTGATCTCTATGATAAAGCGTATACCATGGATTTAGAGGATTTCAGTAGAATTTGCAAAATACCTATTTGGGGTAACCTCAATGATCCTCCTAAATCTCGGTTAGAGATTTTTGCGATGGTATTACGGTTGGAGAAACTAGAGACATTACGCAAGCCACCATGGGGAGTATTCATTTTCCTGCCTTGCATTATTTTGCCATCTTCATAGGCATATGCGTTAAAGCAAGATTGAACATTGTCACCTCTGCGCACCCGACCTTAGTATCCTTAAGAGCGTAGTGCCAGGTGACAAAAGCTTCAACATGGGAGCTATTATAGCAAGGAGGCTGAATAAGAATGCTATTGATGGGGATTTCTTTGGTGGGGTCTATGTCACCCGCATAGGAAATTTTCTTGGAGTACCCACCCGCGCAGGAGATCCCCCGCTCCATACAGCTTTCCTTGACCGCGTTGCTATGACACGCTATCAGTTCCTTGAGAGCGATGATGAATCCCTCCTATACCAATTGATATTTAAACGGCAGCGTGTATTCCATATTACCCTTCCTGCTCCTGCTTTCTTTGACTTTCAGGTAAAACAGAGATATTACATAACCAGAGGAGAGGCAGAGGAGTATGAGAGGGAGGCGATGGCTGCTCGTCTCCATGAGGCAGCTATTCACGCAGTGGCTGCAGCGCTCTCGTATAACCCCGATTATGATTTTGGGTTTCGCCAGGACCATCCTGTCGGGACCCCGATCCTAAGCCATAGGAATCCAGCATGTAACACATCGCATCTCTTTGCGGTCTCACGCACGGTTATCCCCAAATGACATCAATCAATATCAATCATATGCAACAAAATGATGCATGAGCATGGCATGAAGATGCAAAGTGGTATGCTAATGTAGCTACCATTTATTAAGTTTGAAGTTGATTTGAATCAGATTCAAATATCACTTCAAACGAGGTATTCTCGAATACCATTTTAATTGATTCGACCTGATGCTCAGATCAACTTGCTTTTAACATGCATGGGAATGATATGTTAAGTTGCTGGTTGTGTTTGAACAATGTTTGATCATAGCATTTGAAGTGGAATTCAAATGATTTTCCAATTCCAACTCCAAAGCATTTATTAAATTTAACCTATTCATTATTCTACATGTTTGGTCCAGTAACATTTTCAAACATGTTTGAAAATGCCATATTCAGTTCCTTGGATTTTTCTGATATTTTTTCATATATAAATTATTTTCATTGGAGTTACTGATTAATTTCTATGATTTTTAGAAGTTTTGGGAATTTTCTGGAATTCTTTTAAATCAGAAAACTACTTATTGCGTCAGGCTCACGTCAGCATGGCGTCAGCCATCGGCTCACCTGGTCAGGTCAAACCCGACAGGGGGGACCCACTGGTCAGCCTCACAGGGATAACCCCGTGCTGACCAGCCCCTGATTGCATTTGACTTTCGCCTCGGGCCCACTGTCAGCGACTGCTTAGCGTTTTAAACGTGGATTAGCGAGGTCAGGTCATCCCCTACCGGAGACTGACCGGCGGCGACCAGATCCGCGGCGGATCTTTGCCGGAGAGTCGGCGGAGATGGCTGTGGTGCTCGGGATCGAGGGCCGAGAGCACTGGGAGGATCCCCAGGCTCGGCCTCATCCAGTACTGGCCTCAGGGAGGACTGGGGAGGACCGGAGGTCACCGGCGACGAGCTGAGGCGACGGTCGGAGCTCAGGCTCGTCGGTCCAGTGGCTAGGGGGCACGAAACCGAGGGGAAGAAGAGGGGAAATGAGCCCAAGCTCACGGGGAGTGCAGGGGAAGACTGAGACGGCTCGGGGAGGCGTTGTGGGCGACGAATCCAACGAAGATCGCCGGCGGCCGAAGGTTGAAGACGACGGTGCCAAGGGCGTTGCAGGACTCGGGGGACCTTCTTCTTGGGCAGGGACGGCCAGCTTGTCGAGGCGGAGCGAATGGAGAACTCGGGGGGAAGAACCTGTGGCCAGAGGCTCGGGTAGGTCGAGCTCGAGCTCCTGTCAATGGCGGCAGTGGGGAACGAAGCAACCGAGAGGAGAGGGGAGGAATGGATCGCGGGGATGGATAGGGTCGACTGTGGGGAGGTTATCCTCGCCTTGCGAGCGCACTCAGACGTCCAGGCAGGCAGGGAGCTGCATGGAGGCGTCGGGCGTCGCGGCGGCCACCTCCTGCTGCCCACTGGCGCGGAGGAAGACGACACGAGGAGCTGGGCATGGGCCAGGTAAGCGACAGGTAAGTGTTTTGAATTTTTTTTTCTGTTTTGCTTTCTGATTTGCTAACTATTTTGATTTTCTGATTATTTCAACTCCAAAATAGATTATAAAAATATTTTGACCACACCATAATAATAGTTGGAATATTTCCAACCATTCCTGAAGTTTTCAACATTTTTGAAAACTTAAAGTTTTTCAATTCAAATTTAAACTTGAATTCAGTGGTCTTTTGCATTTAAATAAAATTCCAAATCTGTTTCAAAAATAGTTTTCTTCCGTGATTATTTGTTTTCACGAATTATCAGAAAAGTTGAACTTTTCTTGAGGCCATTTTGGGTTCATTGACTTTAACAAGTTTGGAATTTCTTTCAATTTGAGAAGTGGCTGGGGTTTTTGAGATTTGCTTCACCACTTGCTTTGATCTTCTTGCAATTTTCTTGGATGCAATGCAAAGAAGATATGAGCACAATGCTATACTTTGGTTAGGGTTCCAGGGATGTGACACATCCTTGGGAGTAGACCAAGTTAGGCCAAAAGCCTACGCTTGGGGGAGTACGTGTTCTCACCGACTTTACATTCTTGCTTATGCTTTCACTTTGTCAGCCGGTGTTCACACTTTGCCACTGTATCATCCATGCTAGTTTACTTCTTTTTCTAGTTTTCTTTTCGTGTGTCTGTCTAGTTTGAGAAAACCCAAAAAGATTTTCTTATTCTTCTTTTGCTTGTTGGGATCTTTCCCGTGTAAATAGTTTTATTTTTCTTTGGGTCAAGGTAGAAGATATTGGTTACAATGTTTAGTGGCTCTTGCATGCATACCTGTTTAGCTTTCAAAGAGCCATATTATTTTGTCTTCTCCTTTGTGTTTGCCTGCAGATTCCAGCGTAGTCCAATGCACGAGCACGCTTATTATTGTTCACATCGTTCGGTTGTGCAAGTGAAAGGCAATAATGACGATATATGATGAAGTAACTGAGCCTGGAAAAGCTGGTATGTACTCGATCTATTTTGTTTTTGTAAATATGACTAGCTCATCATGCCTGATTCAGCTTTGTTTTGAGAGAAACATGTTTGCAATGACAACTTAGAGATCATAGTTGCTTATGCCATGCTTACTTAGCTAGGAGCTTATAATGGTCTGTTTTGGTTGCCCACATGAATGTTGAGATGACTATGAGGTAGTGTGATAGGATGGTATCCTCCTTTGAATGTTTCAAGTGGCCTGACTTGGCGCATGTTCACGCATGTAGTTGAAACAAAATCAACATAGCCTCTGTGATATTCATGTTCATGGTGATTTATGTCCTACTCATGCTTGCACTCAATGTTAGTTAATCTCAATGCATTTTGATGACAGTTGTCGCTCTCTAGTTGGTCGCTTCCCAGTCTTTTGCTAGCCTTCACTTGTACTAAGCGGGAATACTGCTTGTGCATCCACTTCCATAAACCCAAAGTTGTGCCATATGAGTCCACCATGCACTACTGAAATTCAGAAATTTGTCGTCTACCATGGAGATGGCAAAGGGGGGAACCACGGATGGCAAAGGCTTTGCTGTCGGTCAGCAGACGGCAAAGTAGACGGCAAAAAAAATCCAGTGAAGAGGTTCTTTGTCGTCTGCTTTTATAAAGCGGACGGCAAAGAATCTTTGCCATGAGGGGGCAAACGGCAAATTAAATGGGACAGCACATACACCAATGGTCTCGTTAAGTGTTAACGGCAGCCCTACTCTCTTTGTCGTCTGCCATCCCCCCTTTGCCATGAGGGGGCAGACGGCAAACGGGGGAACCAAGCCCCTCTCTCTCCCCTCTTTGCTGTCTGCCATTCCCCCTTTGCCATGTGGGGGCAGACGACCAAGGGGGGAACCAAACCACTCTCTCTCCCCTCGTTGTCGTCTGCCATCCCCCCTTTGCCATGAGGGGGCAGGCGCCAAAGGGGGGAACCAAGCCCCTCTCTCCCCTCTCTTTGCCGTCTGCCATCCCCCCTTTGCCATGAGGGGGCACACGGCAAAGGGGGGAACCAGCCCCTTTTTATTTTATTTCTAATTATATCCAGCATTTTTCACAATAATCAGGATATATATATATATATATATATATATATATATTTGACATAAATAAATTTGTTTCCGTACTCATAACCATATTAAAATATCTTTCATCCATAGTACATACATATTATGCAAGTTCCATCCGTACCAAACCATATATTACACATCATGCATACAAAGTTTCATATATATCCATATACTACAATAGTTTCAATACAAGCTTCTGCGAAGCCATGGTACAAGAAATCATCTTCAAGCATTCCATCAATATAATCCATGCTTCCCGTGAAGTGAATGTAATCTACAAAATGACAAATAAGAAAGTTAGAAGAATAATACTAGATGAAGAAGTATATAGGCTATTTCAGAGAGAAATTAGCTAAGTCAGAAGAAGAAGAACAAAAACATATGATGTTTATGATGTAATCAACAACAATAACAACAACAACAACAACAACAACAACAACAACAACAAAAATGTGAATATGAAAGAGGAGAAGAAAGAGGAGGTGGAGAAGAAGAAGAAGAAATCAAGAAGCAGGAGAAGAAGAAGGATAAGGAGGACGAGGAGGAGAAGGAGGAGAAGAAGGAGAAGGTCTATCCTCCTTCTCCTTCTCCTCCTCCTCCTTATTCTCCTCCTCCTCCTTCTCCTTCTCATCTTCTTCTCTTCTTCTTCTTCTTCTTCCTTCTTTTCATTTTTCCTATTTCTTCTCCTCTTCTTGGAGCTAAATTATCTAATTATGTCTTTTTGGAGCTAAATGGGCTAATTATGTCATTTTAGAGGAAAACAAGCTAAGTATATGATATTCATGAGCTAACCAAGGTTCTTATGCCATTTTGAGCTTATTATGTCATTTTGGAGCTAAATGGGCTAATTATGTGATTGTTGGGGAAAATAACGTAAGGAGAATATGAAAGAGGAGAAGAAAGAGGAGGAGGATAAGAAGAAGAAATCAAGAAGAAGGATAAGAAGAAGGAGAAGGAGGAGGAGGAGGAGAAGGGGGAGAAGAAGGAGAAGGTCTTCTCCTTCTCCTTCTTCTCCTCCTCCTTCTTCTCCACCTCCTCCTTCTCCTTCTCTTCTTCTTCTTCTTCTTCTTCCTTCTTTTCATTTTTCCTATTTCTTCTCCTCTTCTCCTCTTCTAGGAGCTAAATTATCTAATTATGTCTTTTTGGAGCTAAATGGGCTAATTATGTCATTTTGTAGATAAATGGGCTAATTATGTCATTGTTGGGGAAAATAAGTTAAGGAGAATATGAAAGAGGAGAAGAATTAGGAGGAGGAGAAGAAGAATAAGAAATCAAGAAGAAGGAGAAGAAGAAGAAGGAGGAGGAGGAGAAGGAGAAGAAGATGGAAAAGGTCGTCTCCTCCTTCTCCTTCTTCTCCTCCTCCTCCTCCTTCTCCTTCTCTCCTTCTTCTCTTCTTATTCTTCTTCCTTCTTTTCATTTTTCCTATTTCTTCTCCTCTTGTCCTACTCTTGGAGCTAAATTTTCTAATTATGTCTTTTGAAGCTAAATGGGCTATTTATGTCATTTCGGAGCTAAATGGGAAAATTATGTCATTGTTGGGGAAAATAAGGTAAGGAGAATATGAAAGAGGAGAATAAAGAGGGGGAGAAGAAGAAGAAGAAATCAAGAAGAAGTAGAAGAAGGAGGAGAAGGAGGAGAAGAAGGAAAAGGTCTTCTCCTCCATCTCCTTCTTCTCCTCCTCCTCTCCTCCTCCTTCTCCTTCTCTTCTTCTTCTCTTCTTCTTCTTCTTCTTAACTCTTTTCATTTTTCCTATTTGTTCTCCTCTTCTCCTATTCTTGGAGCTAAATTTTCTAATTATGTCTTTTTGCAGCTAATTTGGCTAATTATGTCTTTTTGCAGCTAAATGGGGTAATTATGTCATTGTTGGGGAAAATAAGGTAAGGAGAATATGAAAGAGGAGAAGAAACAGGAGGATGAGAAGAAGAAGAAGAAATCAAGAAGAAGGATAAGAAGAAGGAGAAGGAGGAGAAGAAGGAAAAGGTCTTCTCCTCCTACTCCTTCTCCTCCTCCTCTACTCCTCCTTCTCCTCCTCCTCCTTCTCCTTCTCTCCGTCTTCTCTTCTTCTTCTTCTTCTTCATTCTTTTCATTTTTCCTATTTCTTCTCCTCTTATCCTATTCTTGGAGCTAAATTTTCTAATTATGTCTTTTTGGAGCTAAATGGGCTAATTATGTCATTTTTGAGCTAAATTAGCTAAGTATATAATATTCATGAGCTAACCAAGGTTCTTATGCCATTTTGAGCTTATTATTTCATTTTTTAGCTAAATTGGTCATTTTAATGAGCTAACCAATGTTCTTATGATGTTTTCACCTAACTAAGCTAATTATGTCATTTTGTAGGATAATTAGCCAATTTAGTCTTTCTTGGATGAGTCTAAGCTACGTAGAAGAAGAGAAAGAGAAGAAGCAAGAAGAGAAGAAGAAGTAAAAGAAGAAGGAGGAGGAGGAGGAGAAGGAGAAGGAAGAGGATACGAAGAAGAAAAGAAGAAGGAGAAGGAGGAGGAAGGAGGAGGAAGAAGAAGGAGAAGGAGGAGCTCCTTCTCCTTCTTATCCTCCTTCTCGTTCTTCTTATCCTTCTTCTTCTCTTCTTCTTCTTCTCTTCTTCTTCTTCTTCCTTCTTTTTATTTTTCCTCTTTCTTCTCCTCTTGTCCCCTTCTTTGGGCTAAATTAGCTAAGAATGCCTTTTTGAGCTAATTATGTCATTTCGAGGATAATTAGCTAAGTATAGGTCATGTTTTATTAAATAGACCATTTTGGAGCTAACTAAGCTAATTATGTCATTTAGGTGGAAGCCTAGCTAACTATAGGTCATTTCGGAGCTAACTTGGGTAAAATGTGTCATTCATGAGAAAACTATGCTTATTAAGCCATTTTGGATCTAGCTAAGCTAATTATAGGCCATTTAATACCTAAGTTAGGGGGAATAGGTCATCTTCCAGCTACCTAAGCCTTATTATGTCATTTAGGAGAGAACTTAGCTAACTATAGGTCATTTTTTATTAAATATGTCATTTTGGAGCTAACTAAGCTAATTATGTTATTTAGGTGGAAGCCTAGCTAACTATAGGTTGTTTCGGAGCTCACTTGGGTTAAATATGTCATTTTGGAGCTAACTATACTTATTAAGCCATATTGGAGCTAAATTGGCTAATTATATCATTTAGGTGGAAGCCAAGCTAAGTATATAATATTCATGAGCTAACCAAGGTTCTTATGCCATTTTGAGCTTATTATTTCATTTTTTAGCTAAATTGGTCATTTTAATGAGCTAACCAAGGTTCTTATGATGTTTTCACCTAACTAAGCTAATTATGTCATTTTGTAGGATAATTAGCCAATTTAGTATTTCTTAGATGAGTCTAAGCTACGTAGAAGAAGAGAAAGAGAAGAAGCAAGAAGAGAAGAAGAAGTAAAAGAAGGAGGAGGAGGAGAAGGATAAGGAAGAGGAGAAGAAGAAGAAAAGAATAAGGAGAAGGAGAAGGAGGAAGAAGGAGGAAGAAGAAGGAGAAGGAGGAGCTCCTTCTCCTTCTTCTCCTCCTTCTCCTTCTTCTTATCCTTCTTCTTCTCTTCTTCTTCTCTTCTTCTTCTTCTTCCTTCCTTTCATTTTTCCTCTTTCTTCTCCTCTTGTCCCCTTCTTGGGCTAAATTAGCTAAGAATGCCTTTTTGGAGCTAATTATGTCATTTCGAGGATAATTAGCTAAGTATAGGTCATGTTTTATTAAATAGACCATTTTGGAGCTAACTAAGCTAATTATGTCATTTAGGTGGAAGCCTAGCTAATTTTTTTTAAAACACTAGAAATAACGTACCATTATCGTCATCACGACAGTGAAGCACGGTGGCTCTAGCTTGTTTCACCTGGAGAAGGCTGCCCTCGAGAAGGCTCCACTGTAGAAGGGCCGTGCGATGCGTTTCGGTTCTGCACCAAACATCGTTTGCAATGTGTCATTAGCATGAGGACACTCTTAAGATCACTGCACTGAAATGAAACTCACCGTCCCCGCCATGTTAATGACTCGCATCAGCAGAGGGACTTGGCCGCTCTTCTCGCACATAGACTGTACATTTGGTTTCGACAAGTCAAACTTTTTATTTATTAATAAAACGGACATTAAAATGCAAGATTTGAAATAACATGAAGAAGAAACTTACCACGAAGAGCTCGTATATGGCCCTGTTAGACGCATCATTATGTGCCCTCTCCGCCTCCGCCAATGCAGTCGTCCTCTCCTCCAGGTCCCTCATCTCCTTATCCTTCTCCGCCATAGCCGCCTACATTGCCTCTCTCTTTCTTTCTGAATAGCAGCCTGTAACACAACTCATTGTTAGAAATGTAATCATATTGGTTCCAATGCACAACATAATGCGGAAAGATAGTTGAATCCATTAAACTAACCTCGATGGCAAGCTCAACTGGCCGTGGACGAGGTGTTATCTCCGGACAGGAGCTCGTTTGGCGTGCCTTTATCTGTCGGAGAGTGCTAGGACAACATATAAGGCCGTCTCCAATGGCGATCGAGCCATGGGGCCTCCCGTTGCCAGCTATCATCACCAGCTCTGGATCAATAGGCCCCTCGCTCGGGTTAAAGTCCTCCCCTTTCCTCGCCTTCTCGTGATCTCTGTACTTCACAAGATTGTGGTGGGAGGAGATGTTGGTGAAGTTTTCTGGATGCTCGAGGTCAGACTCAAAGAATGCCTTGACCTTATTGTACGAGGCAGTATGGGCCATCGCATACAGGTCGTACATCTGTGGCACCTCCGTCTTATTGTGACGCGCCTAAAAGAGAGAGAGAGGAAAATTGTATTAGCAAAGGGCTCAAGATAGCATTAAGAATGAATTGCATGAGGCATGAACAAACCACATACCCAGTTCTCACCAAATTGGATTAAGTTGACGCTCCCTTGATGGTGTGGCACACCAACCATTTTGCCACGCCTCTCCTTGGCGTTGTTGTGGCTGGCCTCCCATGTTTCGGAGCACCACTGATCCACCAAGGCCTCCCAACAATCCATCTTATCCACACACCATCTCGGTGGCACCTAAGTTAATAAAGAGAAATTTGAGCGCATAAGAACCAAATCAAGGAAACTAACTACAAAGCCTTAATAATATGTAATTACCTTCATGTAATGCTCCTTCTCCATCTTAGAATCACGGCACTTCGCCTTGTCCTTCCTAATACGCCGCGTGGCATAGTAGTCTCGAACAGCCTGCACCCGAGCCTCGTGCCGAAAGTTTTGAAGTAGGCGGCGACATTCGGTTTTGATAACCTTTGACGCGTCCTCCTCGTATCCCTCCACACACCTGTAGTAGGTCTGCAAACGAGACAACACCGATTAGTACAATAACTAGCTATGGTTGATTTATAATTGTGTGAAGGAGAAATTACCCAGAACTGTCGGATCACCATGTCGGCCCTCGTGTGGCACAAAACACCGTCGATCTCTACCTCCGGCGGGGCCGGGGCACCCAAGTAGTGCTCCCAGGTCATTCCTACCTCTCGCTCCCGACCGGGCAACGTAACAAACCCTGGGAAGTTTTTACGGCAAAGCACACCAAGGACGCTGTTGGGCTTGCGGACACCCTTGGCAACAATCCAACCCCTATGGTATGACAAATTAAAGCCAAAACATTAGATATTTGAGAAAACGTGAAGGCAAAAGGTTAAATAAGAGTAAATTAACTTACTTGTCCCCATTTGGCGTAATCGACCACCTCTGCTCGGGGGTCGCCGGCACGAGCGGGAGCCCCGAACTACCACGCTGGTAGACGGTAGCCCCCTCACCCAGCTCCTCGTTGCTACCAGCATGGCCACTTGGCTCAGCCCAGGTATCCCACTGGGTCTCTGGGGACGTACCCTTATCCCTGCTTTGCTCCGGAGTCGCCTGGAACGAAGCCTCTGGGACAAGAGTCTTGTGGGTCGAAGGCTCGTCGACCTGAGGCTCGTCGACCCGAGGCTCGTGAACCGGAGACCGTGTAGCCTCCACCTGAGACGAGTCCACCCTAGAAGTCCTGTGCTCAGGTGAATCAGCTTGGGGTGGTGGCGGAGACCGTGTAGCCTCCACCTTAGAAGGCGTGGCAGCCACCGCCCTACCTCTCCCGCGGCCACGTGTACCTTTAGTACAACATATATACCAACATGAGTAGTAAAATGTATATAAATACCAATATGCATACAACATGAGTACAACATAAATACCAACATGAATACAATGTGTACCTTTAGTACCTCTCGGCTTCGCGGGGGGTCAACCTCCTCTCACGGGGGGCGCTCCTTGCATAGTAGAGAGCAACACTCTCCGAAGAGGCGAGGCAGGAATGGAAGTACCCATCCCATCACCCGCCGACGAAGAAGGAGCCGTGGAGTGCTTTCGACCCTTCCCACCATCTTTCAACACCTGTCATGACAAAGAGTAAATGAAATTAGTACAACATAAATACCAACATGAGTAATTAAATGTATATAATTTAAGTGTATCGTCATCATAAATACCAACATTACTAATAAAAATTGAATACCTAACATGAACTCAAAATTTATATATAGTATAATAGTTGAATACCTGACATGAACTAATAACGATCGTGCTCGTCTATATATGCTTCGGGGTCAATAAATGCATCATGATCATCACTATCATCAATAAATGCATCATCATCATCACTATCACGAAGAACATGTGGAAGGCCACCATTATGTAATCGGTTAAGAAGTGACAGGTCATCCGCAGCAGTAACATCTTCTTCTTCCAGCTTTTCTTGTTTGGGCTCAGGGGTTAAGACGGATTCACTGTCGCTGTCTACTTCAATGTTCTGGGGTGAAGTAGAGCGGTTCTTGAAACGTTTCTTGGACATACGTGTTTCTTGGAATAATTCTCCTTCATATGTGTCTGGGTTAATGTGAGGTTCGTAATCCTCTTCATTGAGGGTAGGTGGTCTAAAATGTGGTGGCACTTCATAAACGACATCCCAACCTTTGAGATTTGGATTAGTTTGGCAGGCCCACGGTAGATAGAAAACTTGTGTCGCCTGTTGAGCCGTAATATAGACATCGGGAACATTTAGGTGTGTGTTTTGGTTGATTTCGACAAGTCCTATATGTTCATGAGTCCTTCTAGTCTCCCTCGGCTCAAACCAATAACATTTGAAGACTACAACGGCCGGTGGGTTTTCACCATAGAATAGAAGTTCATAAATTGCTTCAACTCTTCCATAATACTCGGTGTCTCCTTCGCCAATAGTAGAGACAGAACAATTTGTAGTCTTTAGGTCGGGCATAGATAGCTCTTTGCCAAAGGTACGAAAGTGATGCCTGTTGATGTTGTATTTGTCAAATGAACAGACCTTATAGTCAAAACCATTAGCGACTTGTCTCAACTCGGCGTCCATAGACTCTGCATCAGCCTACAAGTTTAATACGAAAGAATGGATGCATTAGCCACAAATTAGACCAAGAAATCAAATGGGCCCTTAATGGTAATTAATTACCCTTTGTTTGAACCAAGAGATGAAACCGGGATAGTCGCTTCCATGCTTTGCGAGAAGCTCATACTCTTCGAGGGAGTCCTTTTCGATGACCGCTCCATCCGAGAATTCGGCAACGTATCGACTATATCAAATATCCGGGAATAAGAGTAGTTCAAGGCAATTAGAAGTTGCGGAACACTAATTTACCGAGAACTTACTCGATGTACGGCGCACTTCTGTTAGGTTGGTGAAGATATACAATGAAATGGTCCGCCATTCTTCGACATCCAACGATTTCCCTTTCGAAGCACCAGATGGTGCGAGCTTACCTTTGAATAGGCTGAGGTTGGATCGAACTTTTTTTGGATCGCCATCATTGTACCGAGGCTTCGGGTTATGCAAATGATGATTTTTGGCTTCGTAGTGTGTTGTCACGAAGTTTGCCGCCTCCTCAGTAATGAATGCCTCGGCCATCGATGCTTCAATTCTACGTTTATTTTTACACTTAGCTCGAAGCATCTTCTGCATCCTCTCAGTTGAGTAGCACCATCGATTTTGAACGGGCCCCCCATTCTTGCCTCGGTCAGGAGATGCAAAATCAAATGTTGCATTGGATTAAAGAAGCCCGGTGGAAAGATCTTTTCTAATTTGTAGATCAACTCCGGCGCCAACTCTTCCATTTCATCTAGCACGCCAGGCGATAGTTCTTTCGCACAAAGAGAACGGAAGAAATGGCTCAGCTCTGCCAGTACTAGCCATTCATCCTCAGGTATAAAGCCACGCAACATAACCGGCATTACCCGCTCAATCCATATGTGCCAATCATCACTCTTGAGACCAAATATTTTCAATTTCTCAAGACTCTCTCCCCTCTTTAGATTCGCAGCATACCCATCGGGGAACATCAACCGCATTTTCACCCACAATAGCATTTCCCTCATAGCTGGCCTTTCAAGATCGAACCATGCCTTTGGCTTCGCTATGATTTGCTCTCCTTTCCGTTGTCGCAAGTTTTGCAACGGTCTATCACATAGAGCCTCTAGGTCGATTCTAGCCTTAGGGTTATCTTTTGACTTCCCCTCTATGCCGAACAATGTACCAAAAATGGCCTCCGCAATATTCTTTTCAGTGTGCATCACGTCGATGTTGTGTGGGCAAAGGAGGTCTTTGAAGTAAGGCAGATCCCATAAGCATGACTTGTGAGTCCAAGCGTGTTCCGTATTATACCCTTTGAAGTATCATGGACGCAAAGGATCGGGCTCGAGAGGGTTTAACTGATCAAGGGTCTGTTGGCCTATCAACACAGCTGGTGCAGTGTTTTTGACAACTCTACCTTTGATGAAATTCCTCTTGTCTTCTCTGAACTTATGGTCAGGATCCAAGAATTGTCTATCCATGTCGAAGCAAGAATACTTGCGACCAGCCTGCAGCCAACGGAACTGAAGAGCTGCCTTGCATGTGGTGCACGGGAACCTTCCATGCACACACCAGCCAGTGAATAGCGCAAACGCCGGATAATCATGCTTGAGTACATGTACCGCACATGCATTTTGAAATTTGTTTTGGTAGCCGCGTCTTAGGTCTTGATCCCATTATCCCAGGCTTCTTGCAACTCATCCTTAAGCGGCTGCATGTACACAATCATATTCTTTCCCGGATAGTTGGGCCCTGGAATTATCAACGTCAGGAAAATGTTCTTTCTTTTCATAATCTCTCCAGGTGGCAAATTTAGTGGAATGACAAATACAGGCCAACAACTGTATTCTGCTGTCGTCATACCATACACATTGAACCCATCCGTGCTGATGGCAACTCTAGGTTGCCTTGGATCTTCCGATTTATCCTTATGTAATGCATCGAAGTGCCTCCATGCAAAACCATCTGAAGTGTGTACCAACATCTTGTTCCCATCCGCATCTAGTTCGGTTCTTTTCCCCAATTTGTGCCATGTCATTTGTCTGGCCGTCTCTTCGACCATGAAAAGACGTTGAAGTCTTTGTACGATTGGCAGATACCGAAGAACACTAATGGAGATTTTGGTTTGATTCTTCTCATCCATACCGTTGTCTACCACAATATACTTGGAAGAATTGCAAATGGGGCAATAGTTCAAGGCCGCATACTCAAGCCTAAATAAGGCACATCCATTCTCACAGGCATGTATCTTCTCATAGGGCATCTTAAGTACAGGGAGGATTTTCTCTGACTGGTACAAGTTTGCAGGCAGTACATGGCCTTTGGGTAGAAAGCATCCAAATATCGTCATCATCGCGTCGTAGCATTCTCTGCCTAGGTTGAATTGAGCCTTCAGAGCCATTACTTGCGCGATGGCATCCAACTGACAAAGCTCAGTCTGCTCGTGGAGAGGACGTTTTGAAGACTCCAACATTTCATAGAAGGCCTTTGCAGATTCCTCCATCTCATCGTCTGAATCCCGAGCATCATCAAAGTCTTGCACCATGTCTTCAATCCCGGTACCATGCTCGTCGGTGCGACGAGGAATCACCTCAGCTGTGGCATGTTGGTCAGACTCACCATGAAAAGTCCACATTTTATAATTAGGCGTAAAACCACACTTCTGCAGGTGTTTACCCATTTCAAACTATGTATGCTTTTTCCAGTTGTCGCAGTTGGGACAGGGGCACCATGTTTTTTGCTGGCCATTTGCAAATGTGGCTCTCACAAACCCCCTGGTTTTTGTTAACCATTCATGGGTCATGTCTTTCTGACTAGGGTGACCAGTGTACATCCAAGCACGATCACTCATGTTGCCTAGCTACCTATGGGGGCACAATAAATAAATATATAATTTATCATCTATATTCATACGCTAATCAAGTTTGTCAGTTTTATTAAGTCCATGCAACCTACACGCTAATAGGTAAAGATAGGTCCTAATCCCACCCGAGTATGTGTAGATTGGGTTCGTTTTCCCATGCTCTACTCCAGATGCGACGCAGAATTTCGGCAGCACCTCCCCGCTGTTCTTCTGATACACGTCTCGGCAATAAGCAGAGAGGATGTGTACACGGAGAACAACAGGGAGGCACTGACGAAATTCTGCATCGGATCCAGAGCACAGCATACGGGAAAACGAACCCAATCTACATATACTCGGGTTGTGCATGGATAATGTTGGACAATTTGAAAGGATGGCGGTTATAAATATGCAAAGAAATGCATATTTATAGATGTTACCCTTTCGAATGGGAGACACATACTAGTCACGCATACTCATGATTGAAGAAACCTATAGCTAGCAAGTTTCATCGGCACGAAGACTGGGACAGAGCAAATTAAGGGGGTAGGAGGAGAAGTCATTTTTGCTCACCAACAAACGCAAGGGCGGAGCTCGTCCAACGCACGTGGAGGTCGTCGAACAACTGCAAATTGAAATTCACACGATCAACACAAATACGATGTTTTATAATTAACATAATCGGAAAATATGTGGCCTAACTCATAATTTACAAAATTATGACCCCCGTCGGCCTCTAGAAGGCCGAAAAGCACCTTCTCATTCAACAGTAGGCAGAAGAGGTGTCGGAGGTCGGGGCTTAGTGGCGTCGAGGGTCGGTGGTGTCGGGTGTCGGTGGCGTCGGGGTTCGGGGGTTAGTTGCGTCGATGGTCGGGGGTCAGTGTCGTCGGGGGTCGAGGGTCACTGGCGTCGGGGGTTGGGTCTTTCGGTCAACAAGAGGCCGAACAGGTGTCGAGTGTCGGGGTCGAGGGTCAGTGGCGTCGGGCGTCAGGGATCGAGGGTCGGGGGTCGATGGTCAGTGGTGTCGGGGGTCGAGGGTCGAGGGTTAGTGGTGTCGGGCGTCAGGGGTTGGGAGTCGAGGGTTAGTGTCGGGGTGCCGGGGTTCCTTTTTCCTCTTCTTTCTTCTTTTCCTCTCTCTTCTTTTTCTTCTTCTTCTTCTTCTTCTTGATAATCTTCTTCTTATTATTATTATTATTCTTTTTTCTCCTCCTCCTCCTCCTCTTCTTCTTTTTCTTCTTTCTTTTCTCTTTCTCCTCCTCTCCTCTTTCTTCTTCTTCTTCTTCTTCTTCTTCTTCTTTTCTTCTAGTTTGTTCTTCTATTATTATCTTCTAAGTTTTTTCTTTTCTATCTATTTTTTTCTATCTATTTTATTCTACCTAAAATAACCATCCTCTAAGTAATTTTTTTCTATCTAATACCTAATAAACTAACTATCTAATTTAACACAAAAAATATAAAAAAACTAACTATCTAATTTTAAAAAAACAGAAAATATGGGTATCGGAGGCACTCACCGGAGTTGGAGACGGCCGGTGAGGGGAGGGGCGTCGCCGGAAACCGGTGAGGGGAGGGGGCGGTGCCGGGGGTGGCGCCCGCAGCCAGTGAGAGGAGCGGCGACGTCGGGGGCGGGTGAGGGGAGGGGCGACGCAGGGGGCGGGTGAGGGGAGGGGTGGCACAGAGGACGGGTGAGGGGAGGGGCGGTGCAGGGGGCCGCGCCGGCGGTGAGTGAGGAGAAGGGGCAGCGCAGGGGGGCGGCGGCGGGTGAGGAGAGGGGGCGGCGCAGGGGGCCGCGCTGGCGGCGAGTGAGGAGAGGGGGCGACGCAGGGGGCCGGCGGCGAGTGAGGAGAGGGGGCTGCACCGGGGGCGGGCGGCGCAGGGGGCTGCACCGGGGGTGGAGGGACGTCAGGGCGGCGCGGAGGGACGTCGGCGCGGGAGGGACGTCGGGCGGGGTGGGAGATTCGAGCAGGGCTACGTGGGAAGCGGGGGTTGGAGGGGGCGGGCCTGATGGTGGTTGGTGGGCCGCCCCTTTGCCATCGGTCATGCCCCCAGGCAGGTGGCAAAGGACTCCCAGGCAGACGGCAAAGGGGCGGGGTGGGGGAGGCATCGGGTAGGGGCAGCCGTCGTCCCCTTTGCCGTCCGCCATGCTCCCAGGCGGATGGCAAAGGGTACCCAGGCAGACGACAAAGGGGAGGGTGGGTGGGGGTGGGGGTTTCGGCCGTTTGGGGGGCTTTGTCGTCTGCCCACCCTTTGTCGTCCGCATAGGGCTTCTTTGTCGTCCGCTAGCGGACGGCAAAGAGGTGACCGACGGCAAAATAAACCTTTGCCATCATACACCTCTTTGTCATCAGCACGGTGACAGCTGGCGGCAAAGAGTACCTTTGCCATGCGTCAGCAGACGGCAAAGGCCAGGCAGACGGCAAAATTATGAATTCCAGTAGTGATACCTACCTATGTGCGGTATCTACCTGCCGTTCCAAGTAAATTTGCATGTGCCACTCTCTAAACCTTCAAGAAATAATCTGTTTTGCATGCCCGAACCACTCATGTGGTGACAGGGGGCTATTGGTATCTTCCATGCTAGGCATGTTATCCTCGATATGTGTTTAATCACTATCATTCACGAGAAAGGGGCCGGTAATTGGAATTCCGAATTCCATACTCAAATCGAAAAGATAATTGCAAACAAAACTCTCCCAGGATTGATGTTGGTATGGACGGTACCCGAGGATTCGGCTTGCCGTGGAGTGTCGTTGATTGGTGATGAGAACTCTTAGTCATTTCATTGACAATGAAAGCATGTCACCCAAAATTATTATCTCTATTTTCAAAGCTTCAGCTCTGGCACCTCTGCAAATCAATGCTTCCCTCTGTGAAGGGCTTGTCTATTTATGTTCCTGTTGAGTCATCCTCCTCTTACAAAAGCACCAATTAGAGAGCACCTTTGTCATTTTTATGCTTTGCTTTTAACTGTGCTGAGTATGACTATGACTGGATCTTCATTGCCTTGAATTACAATGTTTAGTCAGCCCTTGGTCTTTTAAGGTCCTCTGCATTTATGTTTTGCGGTCTCAGAAAGAGCTAGCGACATACCATCTATTCGTACTGCTTCATGTTGTTTTGATTGAAGTGTTAACACTTGAGCCTTATTATTATTTGCTTGCTAGTTTATTATGCCATTGATATGAGTTTACCGTGAGACCTAGATGTCATTTGCTTATGTGGTTTGATTGTGATGTTGCTGAAATTCTGGTTGTGAGTTAGACATAGTTGCAACAACAAGATCAAACAGAGTTCATCAAAGATTTTCTTTTGTCTCTCTCAGTTTGTTAACTGTGTTGCTTGAGGACAAGCAAGGCTTTAAGCTTGGGGGAGTTGATACGTCTCCGTCGTATCTACTTTTCCGAACTCTTTTGCCATTGTTTTGGACTCTAATTTGCATGATTTGAATGGAACTAACCCGGACTGGCGATGTTTTCAGCAGAATTGCCATGGTGTTGTTTTTGTGCAGAAATGAAATTTCTCGGAACGTCCTGAAAATTTACGGAGATTTTTTCTGGAATAAAAAAAAATACCTGCGCAAAGATCCACCGGAGGGGGCGTGTCAGAGGGCCACAAGCCCACAGGCCGCTGCCACCCCCTATGGTCGCGTCGTGAGGGCTTGTGGGGCCCACGTGGCACCACTGCCCCCAATCTCAGCTCTATATCTTCCGTTTCGCCTGGAAAAAAATCAGAGAGAAGGTTTCATCGCGTTTTGCGATACGAAGGCGCCGCCACGTCCTGTTCTTCATCTGGAGGGCAGATCTCGAGTCCGTTTCGGGCTCCGGAGAGGGGAAATCGTCGCCATCGTCATCATCAACCCTTCTCCATCGACAATTCCATGATGCTCTTCATCGTTCGTGAGTAATCTCATCGTAGGCTTGCTGGACGTTGATGAGTTGGATGAGATCTATCATGTAATCGAGTTAGTTCTTGACGGGGATTGATCCCTAGCATCCACTATGTTCTAGATTGATGTTGCTACTACTTGGCTATGCTTAATGCTTGTCACTACGGCCCGAGTGCCATGATTTCAGATCTGAACCTATTATGTTGCCGCCAATATATGTGTGTTTTAGATCCTATCTTGCAAGTTGTAGTCACCTCCTATGTGTTATGACCCGGCAACCCCATAGTGACAATAGACGGAACCACTCCGGGAGATGACCATAGTATGAGGAGTTCATGTATTCACCGCATGTTAATGCACTGGTCCAGTTCTTTATTAAAAGAAGAACCTTAATATCCCATAGTTTCCATTAGGACCCCGCTTCCACGGGAGCGATGTACAATATATGTCATGCAAGTTCTTTTCCCTAAGCACGTATGACTACATACGGAATACATGCCTACATTAGATTGATGAACGGGAGCTAGCCACATATCTCTCCGTGTTATAGCTGTTACATGATGAATCACATCCGTCACACTCATGCATCACCGATCCACTGCCTACGAGTCTTTTACTACTGGTTCTCGCTACGTTACTTTGCCTAGGATTATCCCTTGCTACTAAAAGGGATTGGGTTACTCTGCTGCTGCTGTCGCTACTGCTGTTACTTGTTACTTTGTTGCTGCTACAATTACTGCTCCTTACTACTCCGTTGTTACTCACTGCAAGACTTTGCTGGCACTGACATCCCGTCAACAAGGCTTTTTCTGGTGCCATTGATACAACAGTTAGGAATAGTCTGCCTTGTCAACAGGTCGTTTTTGGCACCGTTGCTATCATACTACTTTGCTACTGATACTTTGCTTGCAGACACTAATCTTTCAGGTGTGGTTGAATCTGACACATTCAGCTGCTAATACTTGAGAATATTCTTTCGCTTCCCATCGTGCGAACCAACAAATTTGGGTTGAATACTCTACCCTCGAAAACTGTTGCGATCCCATACGCTTGTGGGACATCAGTCAACTTGCGGATTCTGTGACCTTGGGAATCTATGCATAGAGGTTGGCACATGTTCTAGTCTTGACTCTCTGATAGAAATTTTGGGACACACTTTGAAGTTCTTTGTGTTGGATTGAACATGATGTATCTGAAATTGTGTGATGCATATCGTATAATCAAGCCCATGGGTACTTGTGGTGACATTGGAGTATCTTGGTGACATTAGGGTTTTGGTTGATGTGTATCTTAAGGTGTTATTTTAGTACGAACTCTAGGGTTGTCCGTGACACTTATAGGGATAACTCATAAGATTGATCGGAAAAGATAACTTTGAGCTGGTTTCGTACCCTACAATAATTTCTTCGTTTGTTCTCCGCTATTTGTGACTTTGGAGTGAACTCTTTGTCGCACGTGAGGGATTTACATATGATTCAACTATGTTAGTATTTTTGGGAGAACTTGCACTAGTGGAAGTATGGACCCTAGGCCTTGTTTCCAAGCATTTATACAATGTTTTGCTCGCTGTTTACTATTTGTTACCTTGCTGTTTTTATATTTTCAGATTACAAAAACCTACATCTACCATCCATATTACACTTGTATCACCATCTCTTCGCTGAACTAGTGCACCTATACAATTTACCATTGTATTGGGTGTGTTGGGGACACAAGAGACTCTTTGCCATTTGATTGCAGGGTTGCTTGAGAAAGACCATATTCATCCTACATCTCCCACGGATTGATAAACCATAGGTCATCCACTTGAGGGAAACTTGCTATTGTCCTATAGAACTCTGCGCTTGGAGGCCCAACACGAGTCTACAAGAAGAAGGTTGTGTAGTATGCATCACATCTCGGTGTGACCAACCTCAAAATCTTGGTCCCACCGAAGCCTAGGTTTGATCAGGTTTTCTTATCTCGGTACCACCGAGTTGTCATTTTTGACCTCACTGAGTTTCACTGTTTGCTGACAGTGAAGGAACTCGGTGACACCGAAAATCCCATCTCGGTGTCACCAACAGCTAGGAGGTATATATATCCCACGGACCCGACAATTGGAAAACTTCTTCAAATGTCGCCTCTGCACCTCTTCGCTGTCCCGCCCAAGTCCTCTGGACATCGCCTTTAATCTCCTGTGCGCCCTCGCCACCGGAGTCTTCATCGTCGACGGGAAGCTTCACCGCGGTCGCTGCTGTAGCGGATCCGTTACTGAGATAGGGTATGGATCCGACCCCCTTTTTGCACTCCCAATTCGGATTCTTGCACAAATAGGCTTTGATGAAATCTGTCCACTTCTGCAATCATCCCAACCAGAAGAAAAACCTCGTAGATTAGAGAGCAATGGAAATCTTAGGGTTATCCGTCTGGAAGATTGAATCTTGGTGTCACCGATTCAGAAAAGCCAGTCTTACCAATTTTGTTTTGGGGTTACTAAGAATGTTCTCGGTGAAACCGAGTTCTTCTTTTCGGTGAAACTAAAAAGGGTGCCAAGTTTCTGTTAATGAGAACATCAGTCTCGATGGCTCCGAAATTTTGACTCGGTGGAAGCAAAATCCCTTTTTGTTGAATGTTAAACCTAAATTTTCAGAGTTCAAATTTTTTAGAACTTCTGAATTTTGTGATTCTCATCCATTCCGGCTCTTCTATATCATTTCATGGGGTGTGCTTGTGTGCATGTGTGCTTGGCTGTTTGACAGATTGCTAGGATCAGAGGATAGTCACAACAACTTCAGTGAGCCCAGTGCTGACATGGACTCACGCACTAGCGCAGAGAGGACACATTCTAACCCAGGAACAACTAGCTCCCATGGCTTTCCCACGACAACTATCAGGTCCAGGCGGAAGTTAAATTCAGATGAAGAAGATGTTGACTTTATCCCACAGGAAACTGTTCCCAAGAAGCAGAAAGAGAATACCACAGTCAGGAAGACTCTCACGAAGGATATGCCAGACATGCTGATACGAAAGTTCCAAAGGCTATGCTTGGTAACAAGCCATGTCAGAAAAGAGATAGAAAGATAATGTTGTTGGAAGGCCAACTTCTATGTATGAAGACCCAACAGAAGCTGTTTATGATGATGAGGAAGAAATTCCAGCTGAGGTCCCTCCTTCAAAGAAGAACAAGCTTATGCCAAATGCTATGCCAAAGAAGCCTCTAGCTACAGGGACATCTGCAGAAGCCTTCATTGACGCTCTCCTATCCACTCCATCGTCAGCTACCAGAGGAGATCGAGCCCGCACAAACGATTAGTTCTAGACCTTTGAAATTTTTGGTAACTTGTTGCCAAAGGGGGAGAAGTGTATAGATAAAATAGGGCTTCGAAAGAGAGAGAGAGTTTTTATTTTTATTTGCTCTCATTTGGTTTTTCAAAACTTTTGGTCTTTTTTATGACTTTATCTTTTGGGATAAGTGCCTGATCGTATACTTTGATTGTTTGATGCTAACACTTTACTACCTTTAACCTATCTACATGATGATCATTCACTTACTTGTTTGGTGTTATGTGCATTACTATTCACACATATCATTTATGCGCACCACCAATTTGCATGTGACATGGAAGAGTGACCCATGATCATAATCGATAGTGCATTTGCATACAAACGCAAATTCTTAAATAATACACAAATATAGGGGGAGCTCTTATTTTTCACATACTTCTCAGAGCATCGATGCTAATCATTGAGTATATCTTTTGCCGAAGTTTTGATCTATATGTTGTCATAAATTACCAAAAATGGGGAGATTGAAAGCAAAATTGCTCCCTAAGTTGGTTTTGATAATTGATCACAACATATGCATCATTGGACTAATGATCTTATCCAAGTATATTTTAGAAAAGTTCAAAGATGCCTTGGCATAGGATTGTGTGGAGAAAATCCTTGATGAAGGAAAGGAATAGGATTGGCTCAAGCTTTGAGCAGCAAGACTCTACATTTATATTTGTGAGAAAACACTTTTGAGTTGATAGGAGATACTATTAAAAGAGGGTGAGGTATTATAATGAATTGGTTGCTCAAGTGCTTAGGGATAGCCACCAAAAACATTCACTCATTCTCCCACAAAATATTTGTGTCCAAAGCCAAATGAGCAAAATCAGTGCCACCAACTTTTTTCACTCGGCCTTACAGATTTTCCACCAGACAAATCCATCTCGGTACCACCAACTTCCATATCACTGCCACCGAGATAAGTGAAAAACTCTCTATTGAGCTAATTGCAAGAATCTTAATTTCCGAGATTGGAATCGGTCTCACCGAGATACGAAAACTGCTCTAGGTCATCATATCGGTACCACCGAGATTTATATATCAGTCTCACCGAGAATTCAAAAGGTGCCACATTTAGTGCAACTTGGTACCACCAAGATTATTTGCAGTGTCACCGAGTTGGGCAATAATGTTGTAACTGTTGGATTTCGGGGGATGCCTACCTTTACCCCTCCACCTCCTCTCATTCGCAGAGGAAGCACTCAGAACCCACTTACACTTGCGAGATCCATTTTTCTGAGAGAGAGACACCTACTCCTGTGTTTAGATCAAGATATTCCAATCCAACCATTTGAAACTTGATCTCTAGCCTCTCCAAGTTGCTTTCCACAAGATCAATCTCTCCTACCAACGCCAAATATATGAGAGAGTGATTGAGTGTTGAGGAGACTACCTTTTGAAGAACAAGAGCAAGGAGTTCATCGTTCTACCACATCTATTACCTTTTGGAGGGTGGTGCCTCCTAGATTTGTTAGGTGTCGCTTGGGAGCTTCCTACTTCATGTTGTGGAGTTGAACCAAGAAGTTTGAAAGGGCAAGGATATCGCCTACTTCGTGAAGATCTAACATGAGTGAGGCTAGTCATGTGTGGACGTAAGACATAATGGAATAGACAAGGCCGCTTCTTCGTGGACCCCTTGTGGGTGGAGCTCTCCATGGACTCTTGCAGTCGTTACCCTCCGTGGGTTGAAGTCTCCACTAACATGGACGTACGATAGCACCACCTATGGGAACCATGCCAAAATCAACCTTTCGTTTGATCTTCCTACCTTACCTCTACATCACATTTGCATGTCTTTACATTCCGCTGCTATACTCTTAGATATGCATCTGTCGGGTGAACTTGACTAGTCATAATTGCTAAAACTAGCCCACAACTAAAATTAGGAAAAGGCTAGGTTTTTTATCTTGCCAAGTAGTCTAATCACCCCCTCTAGACATACTTCGGATCCTTCAGAGTTTATGAAGCATGTTGGGTAACTTGGTGCACCCCTGCAGGGATGAAAATAAAGTATTCGAATAGCCGTGTCCACGGTTACAGGACGACTTGGAATTGTATCCCGATCTAATACAACTAGAACTGTGACTTAACTGGAATGTTTGGCTCTGGGATTTCTTTCTCGCAGGGAGTCGAGGAAGAGTCTCTAGGCATGACTGAATGAATTTTCTGCAACAATATGACTATATCATTCTGTTATTGTTCTACTGTAAGTGCATCTAGTGCCCCTTAGTGATTTTGGTGGTTTGAAGACTTATAGGTTAAGAGATCGGTATGTTTGTGAGTGTACATAGGCTCTATAAGTCGCTGAGGAGTTTGAGTTATTCGATGAATATCAACCCATAAAATGTATGTCTTCGGGTGAAAACTTTAGTCATTCCTTGAAGACTTTGATCGCGAAGAAATTGCAAAGAAATTGATATTCCTCATGATGATATTGAAGATGAGGAATTCAGTGTGTCCTGAAGAAAACACTCTAAAGACTTTGAAGCTTGAGGATTTACTCTTTCTGTTTCATTTTATTTACACTTGAGTCATAGGAATACCATACTATTAAAGGGGGTCGAGGTAAAACTACGGAATGATTTTCCTCATGCTGCTCAACCCAAGGCCTAAATCCACCAAAGCCTCAAAGTGAGGAATATGAGAGACATGAGGACTTTCACAGTTGAAAGTCCCGACCGTTGTCGCGCCACGTGCCACCTCACAGATCTTATCCACCCAACGGTCATATTATTTAAGGGCATTTATATCAAATCATGTCGGGATGCTACCAGGCTATAAATAGCCGCCCCCCACAACCACTTGTTGGTTGGCTGCTCCGAGAGAAATTGACGCTAGTCATTTAGAGCAACCCAAATTCCTCACAGCCTTCGAGACAAAAACATCAAGTGAGGAAATACCACAAACACCCAAACCCAAACCAAAACCCATGTGATTGAGCATCACTAAAGAAGTTTTTCATGTGTGGAACCGACACTTGTTACCTTTGAGGACTGTGTATCCTCCAGACGGTTAGGCGTCATGGTCTAGAGCATCCAACAATATTTTGTGGATCGCCGGGTCACCGAGTTTGTGAAGGTTTGGAAGACTGACCTGAAGACTTACCACGAGTGTTGGGCGAGGACTATGTGTCCTTAGCTCAAGGAGAATACGGTAGGGATTGTGTGTCCTTTGGTTTCAATACCAAGCCGCTCTGAACCAGATGTACAACTGTCGCAGCTGTTGGAACTGGATCATCAACAAATGTCTTCATCAAGCTACGGGTTCTATTTCTTCAACCTTCTCATTTCCTCAATTGTATGTTGAATACTTTCATTTATACTGTTTGAAGAATTTGTCTGAAGACTTTCTCCGAATTTCCTCAACCTCAAATTCTTCACTTGAGTTAATCTTCACTTGCTTACTGTGTACTTGCAAACTGTGCAAACCGAATCTCTGCAATCTCATCGAGTACTTTGTTGTAGACGTTTTTGCACACTTGATCCTGTACTATTTTCGCTCCACTCAGTTTATGAATGAGGACTTTCCTCACTAGGAATTTCCTTACTGATCAAATTTTAAAAATCTCCTATTCACCCCCCTCTAGTCAATATAACGCACTTTCAATTGGTATCAGAGCAAGTTACTCCCCTGTTCTGTGTGATTTTGGTTTAACCACCTGGAGTTTTAGTTATGACGACCGCATGTATGATCAAGGTTACTGCAGGATGTCCTACCTTCAAAGGAAAGGACTTCCCCTACTGGAAGACCAAGAAGCTGATGCATTTTCAAGCAATTGACAATGATCTATAGTATATTGTGGAAAATGGCATTCCCTCCATCACTTCTACTATCTTTGTCGTTGATGTCAAGAAGTTCAAGCAACTTGACTCGCAAGCGAAGAATATCATCTATGGCCATCTGAGCAAAGGTTAGTATGGCAGAGTGAGTGCTTTGGGTACAGCTAAGCCTATCTGGGATAGGTTGTCCAAAGTCAATGAGGGAGTCTCAACACAGCGTGACTCTTGTGTCGATGTTCTTTGCAATCTCTTAAATCGCTTCAAGAGGTTTGATAATGAAAGCTGTCAAGATACCTTTGATCGCCTCACTGACATCTCGAATGAATTGCAAGCACCGGGAGCTAGAGATATCACTGACCATGAAGTTGTGAAGAAACTGCTACAATCTCTTGATCCATCATTTGACACACTGGTTCTGATGATTGAAGAACGAAGAGACTACAAGATGGTTGATCCTGCTGATATACTTGAGAGACTCAATACTCATGAATTCCAACGAGAAGAAAAGAGAGATCTGTATGGACCAAGCTACTCAAGACCTCGTGCGCTGAATGCTAAGGCTATTTCCTCATCTAAAGAAGAAGACTTGGATTGCAGTCTTGGTGATCCTGAAGAACTTGGACAAGCACTTGCAATGCTCGTGAGGAAATTCCAGAAATTCACAAAGCGTGGCCAGTTTGGGAAATCTTCAAGAAAAGATATGAGAAAATCATAATCTTCATCTGAGGACTACAAGAAAAGAACCTGCAACAAATGCAAGAAATCTGGTCACTACATTGTTGATTGTCCTCGCTGGGTGAAAGAATCAAGGAAGAAGAAATTAAAGGATGAAAGTTCTGATGACTCGAAGAAAAAGAAAAAATCTTCAAAATTCTCATCTTCAAAGTCCTCATCGCACAAGAAGACCGGTTTCAGAAAGGCTCGGGAACTCATTGGCAAGGAAATGGATTCTAAGGAATGTGATGAAGAGGAAGGTTCTGAAGTGGAGTCAGAGTCTGGTGTGGAAAGCCTAGCACTGGCTACCACACTCGTCAGCAAGTCAATCTTCAACCTTGAAGAAAATGACAACGCTATATACACTGATGAATATGTTGATGACTTCGCTCCAACCTATTGCTTCATAGCAAAAGGTTCAAAGGTACCAAATCACACTTCCTCATATGATTCTAGTGACTGTGAACTTGATGATTATCAAAAACCCAGTTACCATAAACTTTCCAGCATTGCCACTAATCACAAAGTTCCATTGAAAAGCTTCAGAAACTGCTAGACAAAAGCGATGATTTGTTGAACGATGAAATGAATGGTACTCAAGTCCTCACTAAAGATGTAAAAAGTATTCAATCTAGATTTGATAGTCTTCAAGATCGTTATGGCATGCTCTTGGTTGATCATGAGAAACTTTCCTATGAATTTCTTCAAAGGAAGCTTGACCTTGAGAAGTTAAGAATGTCTCATTGCTTGCTCAACATTTCAGTACCGCTCAGGTTGAGTTCATTCCACCATGTCGGAAATGCATCGAGCTTGAAACTGCTAATTCGTCACGAAAATCATCAATTGCTTATATTGCTACAAATTCTTCAACTCTTCTTGTGGTATCAAAATCTTCACTTGAGGATAATGCTACTGACAAAAATGCAGGGTTGAAGGAATTTTATGTGACAGGCATATACAAAAGTCTCAAAGGGCATCAAACCCTTTGTGATGTGCTCAAAAAGCAGATCCTGAACAGGAACCCAAGGAAAGAGGGCATTGCCTTCAAGAGGAAATTGAATGTGATGGATCATACTGCAAACCTGAGCAATACCCCAAAACCTCATGGGTTGCTGCTAAAGGCCCTTCCATTGATCCATCCACTCTAACAGGCTTTGCATGTGAAATGTCCTATTCCTCTGCTGAGTCATTTGACTCCAACTATAAACTGTTCAAAAATCAATCTGGTGAAGTATTTCCTCGATATGTTGGAACTAACTGCAGGAATGGACCACCCCCGAGGAAAATTTGGGTCCCCAAAAGTTGTTTGGAAAATATTCACGTGAATGTCCTCATGACACCACCTGTGAAGAACCAGAACCCCAGATCGAATTCCTCAAGTGGACCAAAGTCTTCACGAGGATCAAATTCCTCAAATGGTCAAAATTATGCTCGAACTTGCACAAATGCTTCTGATATGAAGGGAAACTACAAGGGACATGAATATGAGCATTATTCCTCAAATCATTATGTTCATAAGTCCTCAAAGAATTTCTCTGCCTACTCACTTGAGTACTCTAACCCCCCTACTATGAAAAGAAGTGCATTAGCTTAGCTTCAATGCCTCCATTCTCATATGGTGCTCGTAGGATGATGAAGTCTTTGCCACCAATTCAAATGTGGGTGTGAAGAAATTGAAGTAATCACTTCTGCAGGTCAGGTCTCCAGATGAAAGTCATCATCTGAAGAATTTGCTGGAGACCTGAGGAAATAGCTTGATTGGAATGATGACATGATAACATTTCACTCGTCCTCATATTTACTGTTTATGATGAAATTCTCATCTGATGAAATTAATATCATATTCTTCAAGTCTGAAGCATATGAAGTTGTACTAATTCATCTACAGGATGACAAACCCAAGCATAGAGAGTGGGTTCTTGATAGTGGTTGCACAAATCACATGACTGGTGATAAAAGCTTATTGATGAATATGCCACGGACTCCGTCACCATCGAAGAAAAGCACTTACGCTGATAAAAGTAAAAGCAAGGTATTGGGACTTGGTAAAGTGGCCATCTCCAAGGACCGGCACATGGACAAAGTCATGCTTGTCGAATCCCTTAGGTTTAACCTCATGTCAGTCTCAATGCTTTGTGATCTTGATATGATTGTCATCTTTGGAAAATATATATGTGTAGTCATCATGGAATCTGACAAATCCAAAGTCTTCGAAGGCTTTAGGAGAGGAGATTTGTATATTGTTGATTTTTCCACAGGTCCTCAACCAGCCACATGCTTACTAGCAGAAACCTCAAAAGGCTGTCTATGGCATCGACGACTTGGTCATGCAGGCATGAGGAATTTACACACATTGGCGAAGAAGAAGCATGTCATTGGCATCGAATCTGTCAAATTCTTCAAGGACCATCTCTGTGGTGCTTGTGAGTGTGGAAAAATAACCATATCCAAACACCCCTCGAAGACTATCATGACCACTACTCGTCCATTTGAATTGCTTCACATGGATCTGTTTGGACCTACTCATTATGCTACTCTAACCAATGCAGCATCTTTATATGGCTTTGTCATCGTTGATGACTACTCTTGCTATACTTGGGTACACATCATTCTGTATAAAGCTGAAGTGCAGGAAGTCTTCAAACGATTTTCTTCGAGGGCCTCAACGAACTTCGACATCAAGATCAAATACATCAGGAGTGATAATGGGACATAATTCAAAAATACTCGTCTTGATGAACTTGGTATTACTCACGAATTGTCTGCTCCTTATACTCCTCGACAGAATAGCATCGTTGAACGCAAGAATAGGACTCTGGTTGAAATGGCATGGACTATGCTTGAAGAATACGACACTCCTCGTCGCTTTTGGCCTGAATCAATCAACACTGCTTGCCACATCATAAACAGGGTATATCTTCACAAATTCTCAAGAAAACCTCATATCAACTCCTCACTGGCAAGAAACCCAATGTAAGTTATTTCAAAGTCTTCGGTGCAAGATGCTGGATTAGAGATCCTCACCATAGTTCAAAATTTGCACCTAAAGCACATGAGGGTTTTTATGCTTGGTTACAGAAAAGACTTGCACACCTACAGAGTTTTCAACACCTATCACAACAAGGTTGTTGAAACTGTAGATGTGTGGTTCGATGAAACTAATGGCTCGCAAAGGGAGCAACTGCCTCCTCTACCAGATAAATTAACTCCTGAGGAAGCCATCAAGCTCAAAGCTACTGAAGATATCATTCCTAATGAGGAACAACCCCTTGTTGAAGAACTCATCCCCAACAATGATGAAATTCAAGCAAGTGCACTTGAGGAAAATGCTACAGATCAAATTCCTCAGCCCAACCGAAGTCTTCAACCAGCTCATCCAAGGATTGCAAATGAAGTAGAACTTGACAAAATCCTCGATGGTATCAATGCGCCAGGTCCTCTCACTCGCTCAAAAGTTTCACATTCAGTTAACTTTTGAGGGAATTCCTCCTTTGTGTCTATCACAGAACCCTCAAAAGTTGTTGAAGCCTTCATGGAACCTGAGTGGATTCAAGCCATGCAAGATGAACTTCTTCAGTTCAAGCTAAATTATGTATGGGAACTCGTCAAAAAACGAGATCCTCGCAAGCACAATATCATCGGCACCAAGTGGATCTACCAAAACAAGCAAGATGAGTCAGGTTGTAAGGAACAAGGCACAACTTGTAGCCCAAGGCTACACACAGGTTGAAGGAATTGTCTTTGATGAAACTTTTGCACCTGTTGCTAGACTTGAAGCTATTCAAATATTACTTGCTTATGCTAACCATCACAATATTACACTATATCAAATGGATGTGAAAAGTGCATTCCTCAATGGTAAGCTTGAGGAAGAAGTATATGTTGCTCACCCCCCGGGTTTTGAAGACCCGAAGCACCGTGACAATGTCTTCAGACTCAAAAAGGCACTCTATGGCCTCAAGCAAGCCCCTCGAGCGTGGTGTGATACATTGAAGGAATTCCTCATGAAGAAAGGCTTGAAACCCGGTTCACTTGATCCTACTCTTTTCACAAAATCCTATGACAATGAACTATTTGTGTGCCAAATATATGTCGATGACATTATCTTTGGTTGTACTCACAAACGTTACAGTGATGAATTTTCCTACATGATGGGTGAACAATATCAAATGTTCATGATGGGGGAACTGAAATTCTTCTTAGGACTACAAATTCATCAACAACGCAATGGAATCTTCATATCTCAGGAGAAATACCTCAAGGATGTTCTAAGGAAATTCGGCATGCTTGAATGCAAAGGCGTCAAGATTCCTATGCCTACCAACGGCCACCTCTACACTCACAAAAATTGTAAAGATTTCGATCAGCGGGTATATCGTTCTATGATTGGCTTTTTATTGTACCTATGTGCATCTAGGCCACATATTATGCTTAGTGTTTGCATGTGTTCTCGTTTTCAAGAAAACCCTAAGGAATCACACCATAAGGTTGTGAAACATATTCTTCGATATCTAGCTCACACACCAACACTAGGATTATGGTACCCCAAGGACTCAAATCTTCACCTCGTTGGATATTCTGATTCTGATTATGCTCATGACCGTGTGGATCGCAAGTCAACATCACGCACCTGTCATTTCCTCTGAAGATTATTAGTCTGCTGGTCCTCAAAGAAGCAGAACTGTGTATCACTCTCCACTGCTGAAGCTGAATACATTGCTGCTGGATCTTGCTGTGCTCAACTGCTATGGATGAAGCAAACCCTCACAGACTATGGCATCAACATGAAGAATGTGCCCCTCTACTGCGACAATGAGAGTGCAATCAAGATCGCCTACAACCGAGTAAAACACTCAAAGACCAAGCACATCCAGATTCATCATCATTTTCTTTGTGACCATGTCCTCAAGGGCAATATCATCATCGACCATGTGAAGATTGATGATCAGCTAGCAGATATCTTCACAAAGCCCTTGGATGAGAGAAGGTTTTGCAATTTACGGTGTGAGCTAAATATCCTAGAATCTTCAAACGTTTTGTAAACATGCACACATCCTAACACTTATGCAAAATTGATGCTTAAATGTGCAACACACAGAGTAACAATTTTCTTCGATCTATGAAGAATATCATTCTATGTGTGAAGAAATCAATGAATAATTTTGTTCTCAGGGCCCTACGACAATTGTACGCGGCGCCTGAAATCATCATACTTATACGGTGGGTCACGCCACCACCCAACTTTGAAATTCTTCAAAGTTGAAATTCTTCAATCTGAGACTTTTCACAAATTCCTCAAAATTATATATATAGGACTAACTTTCTGTACTCCTCGGTGTATGTACTCCCATTCTTAATATACTTCATATACGCATTGGTTATACCTCTTTATCATTTTCAATATACTTTATTAAATATTTGAAGATACCTCAATATGAGTTTTGTTGAAAAAATATCAGTTGCGACGTATTTTTTATAATATATCTTTTTCACGTATAAACAAAGCAGTATATACGTAAACCTTTAAAAATATGTAAACTCACATGATTTTTTTTCTGAAACTCACTTTAAGGTATCTAGTAATTATTAATGAAGTATATTAAAAATAATAATAAGATATAAAAGACTAATCTATGTGGTACATGAGGAGCGGGAGTACGTACTCCCAAGGGTACATAGCCATTTTTCCTATGTGTGTGTGTGTGTTATAATGAGCTTTCAATGTCCTCAACGGCATTCACTTATTGCTAAATCTTCAAGATGGTATTTCTTATAAGTGAATCTAATCGGACCCGACTCCCCTCTATGCTAAACTCAACCCAGACTATTCTCAATTCTTCATATGTGTTCTGTTTGACACTTGTTCAAAATCCTCACTGAGTCCTTGCCAGTTGAGGACTTTACAACAAAATCCTCAAAATTAAAAAAAATAAATAAACATTACCACAGTAACCGCACCCACTACTCACGTTTGGATAACCACGATCTCCACCGCTTCGATCGTGGGTAGCACGTGTCATGCGGAGACGAAGGGGCAAGGGCAGTTACGTCCGAAGTTTTTGCTTCACACCGTTTTCACCTGAGCTATAAATAGCCCCTTACCCCCCCCCCCCCCGGTCAAAAACTCTTCCTCTCTCTTGACTTCTACGCTCGAGCTCAAAACCTAGTGCCGCCGCTAGCATCCTCGTCGCTGGTGAGGAACAGCTTCACTGCCTCGCCCTCGCTGTCGCCGGACTCGCGCCGACTGCGGAACATCTTCCTCCTCCGCCGCTGTAGTTGTCTTGAGTCACCGAGTTAGGGCACTGAAGATTTGGACCGAAGAACTTCTACTCTTACCTCCCCAGTTCACTGTGTTCTTTGCACAGGGTAATTAAAATCCTATTTTACTGCCCATGTTGATCTCTTTATTCTCCTATGATTTGTGAAATCAGTTTTTCCTCAGAAAAATTCTCAGTTGTGCACACCCATGTATAGAACACTTGATGAATTTCACTACGCCACTAAATGATTCACGAGATTCCTCATTTGTGTAAATTTTTGAATCTACACAACTCTGGAATCCAAGATCAGAATGCTTAGTAAAATTCCTCAACTTAAGTAATTTTCAATTTCCTCAAATGTGAGAACGCATATGACCTCTCCAAATTCTTCGCACCTATACTCTGTTCATAGGTACAAAATGTCAGCTGATGAATCACTAGGTTCTCATCAACTTAACTCATTTGCAGCATTTCTAGAAGAAACATTATGTGTATCCTCAGAATCATCAAGAATACAAATTCCTCAGCAAAAATCTCAGCTGAAGAAAATGAAGGAAGATAGAAAACAGAAGGATGGCAAGAAGCTGGAACAGAACACTGCCTTTGAGATACCTGACGAGATATATGCTGAGTACTGCACGCTAGATGAAGAAATTCATGGCAAAGAGACTATGGCTAAACGCAAGATAAGGCTTCAAAGGATTGAACACAGATGGGTGAAGGAGTGGAAGGAATACAGATATGTCACTCCAAAATATGCCAAGAAGTTTGCCCTCAAACCACCTTGTAAAAGGTTGCCACAGGGAGATCAACAAGCATCACATCCCTCAAGTGTAGCCATAATTGAGGATTTTCCTGAAGAAAAAGAAAGGTATTTGTCTAATTTGCAGAAAAAGGCTAAAGTTGTTGTCACAAAATTTATTGAGGACTCTGTTGTTGCAGCTACAACTGCCACTTCTTCTGGTGTTGAGGCTTATGCTACACAAAAACCTCAGAAGAAGGCTTTTTTGAAGAAACCAAGTCTCAAACCAAAAGCCTCATCAGCAGTATCGAAAGAGCAAACTCCTGTGAAAATTGCAAAAACTGACAAGTCTTCACCTCCTCTGCAATCACATCAGACTGATAATCCAGGTTCCTCTGTAGCATCAGCCACAGGCTCAGCTTTAAAATCTTCACCTAGTTTGTTGAAGACTAAGATGACTGCTGGTAGAGATACCAGGCCAAGTCCTAGGAAAATCGTCAACATTCCTTCTACATCAGAAGGAAGTGAAGAATATGATGATGAAACTCTTCAAGCCATCATCAGGAACGAGCAAGAAAGAGTTGCACAAGCTACTGGGAGCACCATTCCCCTCGCATAGGATCCTAAAGTATTGTTGAACTTCATCGATCTTTGGTATGAGGATCCAAACACTCAAATTGATGACATGAAGCTTCCTCCTAGAGTAAGTCATATGGTTGCTCCATTCATCGATGAAGCAAAATGGAAGGATCAGCAAGCCAAACAAGCTAGGCTTGCAAAGATTAAAAAGGAGAAATACTTGAAGCAAAACCTCCTCAACCTGTCGCGTGAGAATCTTGTTTCTACTCAGGCAGAACTGAAAACCCTCACTAACAGATACACAAGTCTTCATGCTAATCAAAAGGGTGTCAAAGTGCAATTTGTCAAAATCGCAATTGCTGCAATTGATGAATACAACAGCAGAGTTGCCGCTCCAAAGCAGCCAACAAATCCTCAGCCAAGCTATACTGTGCAAATGACCGAGGCCGATGAAAATGAAGAACCGCCTGCTGATGAAATTCCTCAAAATATTTCAGGTGAAGAATCTGCTAGGCCAGACACTGACAAAGCAATGCCTGAAGAAAATGCTCCTTCACCTAAGTCTTCAAAGGTGAAGAAAATGACTCCTCCGTCTGCATCACACATGAAGAAAACAAAAGCAGCTAAGAAGGAAACCAAAAAGAGAAAAGTTTCATCTACTTCAGAGTCTTTAGAGGCAAAACGTCTCAAGAGTATACCTACCTCATCATCAGCTCCAGTGGATGCTACTCCCCTCAATGTAGCACCATCATATATGATTGTTCCATTTGGTGAAGAATACATCATTCCAGAAGAGGATGATGAAATGTACGATAATCGCTCTGCTACATCTGCACCAATGGATGAGGAAATTCAAGCAGATCAAATTCCTGAACTCACAACACCTCCAATGACTACTGAAGAAAAGGATGATGAAGACATTGGATGCAGCACACATGTTATCCATGACGAGTTCTGGGAAGAGGCTCACCCAAACTCGCCAAGAACAACTCCAATTCCTCAAACCCTTGTAGCCACTAAGATCCTGACTCGCTCTGATGAAAAGATCTCACATGTGGAATCAACACAAGATCAAGAATCAACTGCATCAGCTGAAGAAACTGAACCACCAAAAACTGCATTTGCTCCCTCGGATCAGCAAAATCCTCAAGCTGAAGAACAAGCTCCGGTTCAAAATGTTGAAACTGCAATTGTAGTGGTAAATCCTGAAACTGCAAATGTGGTGGCCACAACTCCTCAAAATGAACAACATCATAATCTTCAACCGAATCCTCATCAGCCCTTCTCAAAAAGGCCAAAGTTTTAGAAGCAAGACTTCTATGATGAAAGTCATTACTTCACAGGAAAAATCGTTATGATAGGCTTCGCATGAGGCACAAAAAGTTTTGGACCAGAACTCAACTCAACTACTATGTTGTTGTGCTCTGTGGGAGAATCAAAATATTTGTTCACACCCATATTCCTCATTGTGACATGGAGGAAATTCCTTGCTTCACCCCAGTACTCAGTGTTCTTCACGATGCAGGGCTATTGCCATTCTGCACATCTATTGGTGATTGGAATACTGACATCATTCTTCAGTTCTATGCCACACTTCACATCTCTGGTGACGCCAAAGACATCAACTCATGGGTTCTGGACTGGATGACACAACACACTCACTACAAAGCTCCAGCCACATAACTGTAGCGAGATACTCCACTCCCGATTCCTTGAGATGAAGAAATTAGACTCTATGATGAAAGACAACTGCCAAATCATCTAATGGAAGTCCTCATGAAACATTTGGCTCCAGGTCAAGCTCCGAGGACAAGATTCCTGGTGAAGGAATTGCAGTATGTGCCCGGGACAGTTTACAGAATACTGTCATACTCCATCGCACCAATCAAGGGGCATGATAAGGAAGAAGATGTTGTTGGGATCATGAAGAATATCCTGTTTCACGTCGTTCATGGCAACAAAATGAATCTTCATGATTTCTTCTTGAGGACTTTGGCTGACAATGCTTTATCACCATTTGAGCTAAAGATTTATGCACCTTGGATCATGAGATTCATTAGAAACAGATCTGCCATCAACTACCAAGCTGACTTTCAGAATCACCTCGGCTATCTGCCGCCTCTCAAAGTCATCAAGAGCACTTTTGAACCTGTTGAAGGCAAAGGCAAGTCTGTGATTGATGAAGGAAATCAACCACTGGATGGTCAATTTTGCAAGGCTACCTCTTATTCCCCATATGATGATACCGCCACTCAAGAATCAAATGGCAGAGCAAAACCTCCAAGCCCAACTGCCCACTAACAGAGAGCTTCTCCTAAGTCTTCACCAAAAAGTCGATCGCAATCACAAGTGGGTAAAACGCCAGTTTGGCTCCACTGTGAAAACCCTCAACGAGACTCAAAATGTTGTGAACAAAAATAACTATTATATTCATGAGGTATTTGATCATACTTGGGCCAGATTGGCTCACCTGAAGACTCCCGAGAAACTTGAAGAAATGGAATTTACTCAAGACTTTGACTGGTTGTGGCCTCCAAAGAAGAAATTCAAGCCAATTCCAGTTCCTACCTTACCCTCTACATTACATTTGCATGTCTTTACATTCCGCTACTATACTCTTAGATATGCATGTGTATGGTGAACTTGACTAGTCATAATTGCTAAAACTGGCCCACAACTTAAATTAGGAAAAGGCTAGGTTTTTTATCTTGTCAAGTCGTCTAATCACCCCCTCTAGACATACTTCGGATCCTTCAGAGTTTATCAAGCATGTTGGGTAACTTGGTGCACCCCTGTAGGGATGAAAATTAACTATTCGAATAGTCGTGTCCACGGTTAGAGGATGACTTGGAATTGTATCCCGATCTAATACAACTAGAACTATGACTTAACTAGAATGTTTGGCTCCGAGATTGCTTTCTCGCACGGAGTCGAGGAAGAATCTCTGGGCATGACTTAATTAAATTTGCTGCAACAATATGACTATATAATTGTGTTATTGTTCTACTGTAAGTGCATCTAGCGTCCCTTAGTGATTTTGGTGGTTTGAAGACTTATATGTTAAGAGACTGATATGTTTGTGAGTGTACATAGGCTCTATAAGTCACAGAAGATTTTGAGTTATTCGATGAATATCGACCCCTAAAAATGTATGTCTTCAGGTGAAGACTTTGGTCATTCCTTGAAGACTTTGATCGCGAAGAAATTGCAAAGAAATTGATATTCCTCACGAAGATATTGAAGATGAGGAATTCGGTGTGTCCTGAAGAAAACACTAAAGACTTTGAAGCTTGAGGATTTACTCTTTCTGTTTCATTTTCTTTACACTTGAGTCATAGGCACACCGTATTGTTAAAGTGGTCGAGGTAAAACTATGGAATGATTTTCCTCATGATGCTCAACCTAAGGCCTAAATCTACCAAAGCTTCAAAGTGAGGAATATGAGAGACATGAGGACTTTCACAGTTGAAAGTTCTGACCGTTACCGCACCACGCGCCACCTCACAGATCTTATCCACCCAACGGTCATATTATTTAAGGGCATTTATGTCAAATCATGTCGGGATGCTCCTAGGCTATAAATAGCCCCCCTCCCCCCAACCACTTGCTGGTTGTATGCTCCGAGAGAAACTGACGCTAGTCATTTAGAGCAACTCAAATTCCTCAAAGCCTTCGAGAGAAAATCATCAAGTGAGGAAATACCCCAAACACCCAAACCCCAACCAAAACCCACGTGATTGAGCATCACTGAAGAAGTTGTTCATGTGTGGAACCGACGCTTGTTACCTTTGAGGACTGTGTATCCTCCAGACGGTTAGGCGTCATAGTCTAGAGCATCCAGCAGTCCATTGTGGATCGCCGGGTGATTGAGTTTGTGAGGGTTTGGAAGTCTGCCCTGAAGACTTACCACGAGTGTTAGGGGAGGACTGTGTGTTCTTAGCTCAAGGAGAATACGATAGGGACTGTGTGTCCCGGGACTGTGTGTCCTTTGGTTTCAATACCAAGCCGCTCCGAACCAGACGTACAACTGCACAACAGTTGGAACTGGGTCATCAACAACTGTCTTCATCAAGCTACGGGTTCTATTTCTTCAACCTTCTCATTTCCTTAATTGTATGTTGAAGACTTTCATATGTGTTGTTTGAATTATTTGTCTGAAGACTTTCTCTAAATTTCCTCACCTCAAATTCTTCACTTGAGTTAATCTTCACCTGGTTACTTTGTACTTGCAAACTATGCAAATTGAATCTCTGAAATCTCATTGAGTACTTTGTTGTAGACATTTTTGCACACCTGATCCTATACTATTTCCTCTGCACTCAATCCATGACTGAGGGCTTTCCTCACTAGGAATTTCCTCAGTGATGAACTTACAAAAATCTCCTATTCACCCCTCTCTAGTCGATATAACGCACTTTCATCTACTCTCTTCTAATGTTGCAAGACACTAAATGTAACGCCCAAGATGCGATCCTATCCTTATTTTGGCACGAGGGCCTCGACTGGGATAGAAGCGCATCTCGTCGTTTTGCAAGAATGGATATCGTTACAAGTACATGTACTGAAGAGAAGAGTATATGGAATTGCTTACACTCGCCACAAGCTACATCGAAGTCACATCAGTACAATACATGAATATCACGAAGAAGATCAGGGTCCGACTACGGATGAAAACAAACGAGAAAAGAATGACGTCCATCCTTGCTATCCCAAGCTGTCGGCCTGGAACCCATCCTAGATCGATGAAGAAGAAGAAGAAGAAACTCCAAATGAACAATCAACGCACTCGTGTCAAATAAGCCTTTACATGTACCTGCAACTGGTGTTGTAGTAATCTGTGAGCCACAGGGGACTGAGCAATCTCATTTCCAAAGGTATCAAGACTAGCAAAGCTTAATGGGTGAGGTATGGTTAAGTGAAGAGGCTGCAGCAAGCGACTAAGCATATATTTAGTTGTTAACTTACGAGTACTGATGATCAAATGAATGATCCTGAACACCTACTTACGTAAAACATAACCCCACCATGTCCTCGATCGGAGAAGGAGCTCACAAAAGAGATAGTCACGGTTACACACTCAGTTGGAATATTTTAGTTAAGTTAACTTCAAGTTATCCAGAATCAGTGTTAAACAAAGTTTCCACGCTGCCACATAACCGCGGGCACGGCTTTCCCAAAGATTTAACCCTGCACGGGTGCTCCAACTAGTCCATCACAAACTACCACACGCTGCGACGGAATGACCTCGATCAGGAAAACCCGCGATCTCCTCGGATCTCTATTGGAAAACCTCAACCTTGAGTTTCCTCAAAGCATCCTTGGAATCCCTCGCACAAGACGCTCGATAAAGGTAAAACAAGTTCAGCAAGGCCGCCCGGCGTGTCGACGATCCCAATAGGAGCCGCGTATCTCGTTACCAAGACACGACGGATGAGCACTATGTATGGTGGCCGGATAGACATCCCACGAGTTGCCCCGGGTGGCCCCGCAAGTGGCTCTGTTTTGGACCAGCACCATCAGCACTGGCCCTCCCTGTATTTTGTCAAATTACTCCTCGGGTAGCGCTGACTCCCTATGCTTTCAGTATTAACAGAATTATTATGTTGGGCAAATATAGTACCAATGTTGGGCCTTGCCAGACAAGCTTTATCCTAAAACGAGAATCTAGGGGGTCCCCATAACAACCCCAAGCATGTTAGGAGCGCTCATTTATGGAACATAACACCGGTAGCCAAAAACTAAGGCGGCAAAGGTGGAACAAAACACCAGGCTAGAAAGGTCGAGCCTTCCACCTTTTACCAAGTATATAGCTGAATAAAACTAATTAGCAATTAATATGGTGACATAACAAGGAACCCATGTTATCACATGGATGCAACTAGCAACTCTAACACATGGTTAAGCAAGCGGTAACATAGCCAATCAGTGGTTTGCTAGGTTGTGAACGGGTTGAAGGTTTTCATGGCAATGTTGGGAGGCTGATATTTAACAGGTGGTAGGCAGCGAGACATATCGATAGAAACGATAAAACTAGCATCAAAATGATAGTAACGGTATCTAGGGAAATGGTCATCTTGCCTAAGATCCCGCTTGGAAGAAGAACGACTCCGTGAAGCAGATGAACCGATGTAGTCGAACGGGTCCTCACATTCCGACACGCTTGTGGAACTCTATCGAGACGAAGCAAACCGCAAACAAGCATCAACGCAGATATTCACAATGGCACATGCACGACAAGATGCAATCCACATATGATGCATGATCAGTTGAATATATGCAAGACTTGCCATGCCAATTCACAAGAATCAAACACTACACATTAAGTGAAATTCAATATGCAACGACTTGCATATTGACAAAACTCCACATACGAATTATTTAGTTCTATCCCGATTAGGTACACGGCAATATTAAATATGGTTAAACATGGCAAAAGATGACGCATAATTAATCTACCTATCTAGGCATTTTAAATGAGGTCAGAAACAACATATAACATCTCCGAACAGACCTCATACGTTAATTTATAATTCTGGCCGGTCTGAAATAACATGTTTTAATATTTGCTAAACAGCAAAATAAATTGGTTCACGTGATTCTACGCGTTGTTCCAATCAATTTACACATAGAGAACATCTCCAATGGAGCTACGGTTCAAAAGATACGAACACCACAAGATATGATGGCATGAATGCAATATGTGTGCGACGACAGTCACAAGCATTTCAAAACATACAACCAGAAAGATAATATGAAACTACACGAGATTCTAAGAAAGTTTCGTATAGGACACGATCTAAACAGAGCAACGGTTCAACAACTACAAGCTAAACAAGAAATAGCTGCAATTTGCCCAAAACAGCAACATGGCATTTTCTACACCCCAAAACAACGAGCTACATAAATCCAAAATGCTCAAACAAGGCATGAGACAGTAGAGGGCAAGATGCACTTCAACACCCTACCAAATACATCTAGCATGAAAGCATGGGTCACTAGGAAAAGAACTCACAAAATGGCATCTCACACACAGTTTCAGACTTGGTGAAAATATCAGTTTTGACAGTGCAGTTTTCGATATGAAGGCATATTGACAAAAGCAAAACTATATGCTACAGGGCACAAAATGGCCTGAAAATTCACAGCATGCTAGAGAATCTTAAGGACTACAACTAACTCCATTGGACCAACCTCAAAAGAGCTACAGATCACTAGCAAAACTCATGGCTAGACAGCAACAAAATATAAGAGATTTCAGACTTAGGAATATTTCAGCATCTCCAAATCAGCACTATTTTCTAGCATGTTGAGAACAAGCAAACAACACCTAAACATGGATTTCTAAGGCAACCAAAAATACCAGGGGCTAGCCTGCACATCCAAGAGCATATCTCTAGTTGAAAACTCATTAATATCATGCACGGAATAAATCCCACAAAATGGACAAGAGGGCAACATGGCAGAAATATCATGGACGCTAACTTCCTCAAAAGCTAAAACTACATGCACAGTTAAATTCTATGGATTTTTCTACCCCGAAAACATATATAATATGTGGGGTTGCAAAATAAAAATATCGCCACACGTATATGCGAAATTATGTCCTAAACACGTCATAGCAAACTAGAAAGGGAACCTACATGCAAAAATGCAAACAACTACTCTAAAATACATGGAAAAGGGGTCCCGAACAACACGAACATTTTATCTATGGTATATATACAAACCAGACACGAGCAAAAATAGCTACGGATTAATTCCCTATTAGGACAGCACACAAATCTAGGCATATGGCGGATCAAACCACTTCAAACATGCCTGCAAGTTGCAAAAGATTAATCTATGCGAAAAACTAATCAAGTTACATATTTAAATCGTTGGGATCCGACGCACGGTTAATTATCTACGGGCATTTGAAAATCTAGCATTTCCTAAAAATAATAATTCGCAGAAAATAATAAAATCCTACACGGGCCAAATATGACTAATGGCCCAAAACAGAGTGAGCGCAATTAGCTATATGCCGCCTAGGGCGGGTAATAGGGTTGCGGGGGAGGTTCTCACCTTGGGCTTGGGCCGGTTGAAGAGGAGGCTGGCAGGTCGGTCAGCTCGCGGCACTTGGGCCGACATGGGCCTCGCGTGGAGGTGGCGTGGAGGAGGCCGATCTGGCGGGCGAGGTGGGCCGTGGCATGGCCCACGCGGGCGCTCGGGCTGGTCTTCCTCTCCTCGCTCCCATGCCCGAGCGGGAGCAGGGCGGCGGCTCCGACGCGACTCCGGTGAGGCGGCACCGCAGGTGGCCGGGGCGGATCCAGCGAGGCGGCCCCGGAGCTGGCTAGATCCGCCGGGGTCGAGGCTCCGGCAGGGGGAGAGACGGTTTCGACGGTGGCTGTGGACGGCGCGGGGCGGGCAGCTGCCGGATCTGACGAGCGGTGCCTCGGCGACAGCGGCTCCGGTGGGCTCCAGCAGCGGTCGTCGACTAGGGACCTCCTGCGAGGGACGGCGCTCCGGCGCGACTCCGGTGGAGCTCGGGAGGAGGTCGCAGTGCGGGAGGAGAGGAGCCGCTCGAGGAGGAGGGGAGGCTCGGCCCCCAGGCGACGGTGGGATGGGCTCGCCCGGGCCCGATCTGGGCTCGGCAGGCCGGTAGCTCAGGAGAGAGGAGGGAGGCTGCTAGGGTTAGGAGGGGCACGGGATTCGAGGAGGGGTTAGGGAGAGACTAAAACTGGAAGTGGAGGCCCTTCCTTTTATAGCCGAGGTAGCTAGGGTTCGCAATTTTTCGCCCGAGTTTCAACCGCGCGATCTAAATTGGACGATCTCGAACGTGGGGATGGGCTAAGTGGCTCTGTAAAGTAGGCTAGCCGGAGATGAGAGGGGAAACGGCACCCGGAAACGTGATTTACAAACATCAAAGAATGTGTGACGAATAACCGAGACGGTGCAGCTACAGTCGACCATTCGAGTACCAGACGGACTCTGATTGCGACGAAAATTGGCAGGCAGCCTACCTATATTAAAATAAGACCGCACGCCAAGTTTCAAACCAATCAGAGGAAGTTGTATACACACTTTTAAAAACAAGGCTTTGACGATGTCGCGGGCGCGTGCATGTGTGGTCGGGCTCTACACGGTCAATGATGAACACGGAGAGAATCAGCAACTAATAAGGGATGCAGGTTTTGAAAACTGGCGGCAACGGAGTGTCGATGCAATGCAGATGATGTGCATGATGCGATTATGAATGCGACAAACATACGAACCACACGACGAGAATGGAATAAACGGGGAATCTTCTAGGGCGTCGGTCTCGGGCTGTCACAACTCTCCTACACTACAAGAGGATCTCGACCCGAGATCCAAGAATGAAAGGGGAAGAGGATGATAAAGCAAGAGGTAAACTTAGTTGCTTCTTTGACAAATAAGTGAAACCAACGATCCTTGAAGGTTGCGAAGAGATGAAGAATGATAAGAGAAACAAGCAAGAATTCACACAAAATTTCGGCAGCACTTCGGTAGGAAAAGGGGGACAAAATTCGATAAGATAGGAGAACTAGACAAGATTCACAACAAACAACTAAATCAATAAGCAAGGGAACAATATAATCTTTAAAAGATGAAATGATAGATTGAAGAAAGCAACATCACAAGGCCTCCGTTATAAAGAATAGAAACTAGCTCTTGGCAAGAAAAGAACGAAGAATAAATTGAGAACTACTACCACAAGAATCTTGAAGACACCTTGAGAATGAAGAGATCTTGAGCCGCCTAAGAGAAAACTAAACAAGGCACCGGACTAATTGAGAGACGAACGAAGAGACAACAATTGAGAAGAATTGAGGATGAAAGCTGAAAGCTGAGAATGAAGAATCTTCTGAAATGATCACCTTTGGAGGATCAAGAATGAAACACACCGAAAAGCATCGGATAGCAAGAAAGGAATGCTCATTATTGAAACCAATTGAAAGAGACACAAGCTGAGAATGAAGAGAAGGGACACCACCAAAATTACGGAGACACTCCGGAATGATGAAGAATGAAAGGTTGAGCCAAATATGAGACTTGATACGAATTGATCTTGAAGAAGGAATATGACCGATGAAATTCATACTTACATCATAGATGAAAAGACATAGAGAACTCCGGAAAGATTACAAGAGCTAGATAAGATCTAGGGAAAAGCATGTGGGTTATGGGCCCACTCAAAGAAACCACCTTTGAGAAGATTGCTCAGAAAGAGAGATATTTCACCAGTACAAATGAAAACTAGATGAGGTTAGCACCTCGAAATAATTGAAAGAATTGAAAAAAAGAAACTTTTGAGATAACTTCAACACTCTGGATAGAATAGAGAGAAATGACCACAAGAAGACTTGATAAGAATTTTCAACATGGGAAAGAATTTAAAGGATGAAACGGATATGATGAACACGGATAACTGAACTGAATTCACCGGAAAAGATAACAAGATTGAATAAAGATGAACACGAAGCTCCTGAGAATGTTCACAATGAATCACCAGATAGGACACGGAAGAAAATATAGTGGAAGCAACAATGAAAAGGAAGGCACTTGGATGATAAACTAATGACCGAAGAAAAGGGCGGGAGGGCGGGGAAAAACAAAGACAACTTGGAACAGACGAGACAAACTCCAGAAAAGAAATGAGAGATTGATCTTGCAAAACTTGAAAAGGATGGAATTGACTAGAAGAGAAGCACACTAGTTGAAAAGAATTGACATGATGACTCCGATTGGAAAGAATTGAAAAGACAACTTGATTGAGCAAAAGAATATGCACTCTCATATGAATACGGGAACACTGCTTGGAAAGATATGAATTCACCACTTGACATCGAAGCAACTCGAATTACCATACTCCAACAAAACAAAGGATGAGGCTTACGAAACAAGCCAGAACAAATTCATGAGAGAGATTTTGTCCAATATTTTCGTGGATGAGGCTCGCAGGGGCTCTATCATATAGTAGCCATCATGTGCAAGGTAGTGCACACGACATACGAAGCATCCCCGAGTCGTAGCAAGCTACAAGGCTCTTTAAGACACAACAAGAACCACTATAAAACGACCGTGAACAAACGAATCCACTAGATGTCGAACCCCAACCTTACATCATGCATTTGTTGGAAGATTGTCCTATAAGTAACTATTTGAATTCCCACCTAAGAACTCCCGAAATTTCTGGTCATGCAATCTGGTCCACGGATACAAGGAGTAATATATCACTCAACTCCTATACTAACTCGTCCAGTGTATCACATCCGTCAACACATAACCATAGATCTCGAAAACTCATCTATCTCAGACACTCGTAATCATAATGATACTAAGTATGGCGATACATCCGGAACTCTCTGCACCAGTATTGGGGAAGCCGGACTCCTCTCGCCACTACTAGTATTGAAGCAATTTAGAACATCCTTCATCTTGAGATACTAAGAAATCTGAATGACAGTGATGTGCTCAAGAATCCCCTGGAGCTCAACTCCCTGTAAGAAATCAAGACAGACAAGAGGCACCAAGACAGAACTCCGTCACATCGGCATCATATAGATTCCAAAAATATCCGCGCGATCCTAAAAAAATTTGGAGTGAGAAGAGGAGAAGGATTCCAATTCTTACGTCAAGATTCCTCACCAAAGCATAGAAGAGGAGAAAAAGGAACCTTACTCTCCGATATATAACTAGACACAAAACAATTTTTCACTAGACTCGACTCGGCCAAGTTCGATCAATCAAGGGGGCTCCTAGGTCGGTACTGCTCTGATACCAACTTGTAACGCCCAAGATGTGATCATATCCTTATTTTGGCATGAGGGCCTTGACAGAAATAGAAGCGCATCTCGTAGTTTCACAAGAATGGATATCGTTACAAGTACATGTACTGAAGAGAAGAGTATATGGAATTGGCTTACACTCGCCACAAGCTACATGAGAGTCACATCAGTACAATACATAAATATCGCGAAGAAGGGCAGGGTCCGACTACGGACGAAAACAAATGAGAAAATAACGACGTCCATCCTTGCTATCCCACGCTGCCAGCCTGGAACCCATCCTAGATCAATGAAGAAGAAGAAGAAACTCCAAATGAATAATCAACGCGCTCGCGTCAAATAAGCCTTTACCTATACCAGCAACTAGTGTTGTAGTAATCTGTGAGCCACAGGGGACTCAGCAATCTCATTTCCAAAGGTATCAAGACTAGCAAAGCTTACTGGGTGAGGTATGGTTAAGTGATGAGGCTGCAGCAAGCGACTAAGCATATATTTAGTGGCTAACTTTCGAGTACAAAAATAAAGAGGGGGATGATCTACGCATAGCGAACATGAACTACTGATGATCAAATGAATGATCGTGAACACCTACTTACGTAAAACATAACCCCACCGTGTCCTCGATCGGACAAGGAGCTCACGAAAGAGACAGTCACGGTTACGCACTCAGTTGGCATATTTTAGTTAAGTTAACTTCAACTTATCTAGAACCAGTCTTAAACAAAGTTTCCACGTTGCCACATAACCGGGGGCACGGCTTTTCGAAAGATTTAACCCTGCAGGGGTGCTCCAACTAGTCCATCACAAACTACCACACGCTGCGACGGAATGACCTCGATCAGGGAAACCCGTGATATCCTCATATCCCTATTGGAAAACCTCAACCTCGAGTTGGCTCAAAGCATCCTCGGAATCCCTCGCACAAGACGCTCGATAAAGGTAATACAAGTCCAGTAAGGCCACACGACATATCGACGATCCCGATAGGAGCCGCGTATCTCGTTCTCAGGACACGACAGTTGAGCACTACGTACGGTGGCCGGATAGACATCCCCCAAGTTGCCCCGGGTGGCCCCGCAAGTGGCTTTGTTTTGGACCAGCACCATCAGCACTAGCCCTCCCTGTATTATGTTGAATTACTCATCGGGTAGCGCTAACTCCCTATGCTTACAGTATTAACAGAATTATTATGTTGGGCAACTAGAGTACCAATATTGGGCCTTGGGAGACGAGCTTTATCCTAAAACGAGAATCTAGGGGGTCCCCATAACAACCACAAGCATGTTAGGAGTGCTCATTTATGGAACATAACACTGGTAGCCGAAAACTAAGGCGGCAAAGGTGGAACAAAACACCAGGCTACAAAGGCCGAGCCTTCCACCTTTTACCAAGTATATAGGTGAATTAAATTAATTAGAAATTAATATGGTGATATAACAAGGAACCCATGTTATCACATGGAAGCAATTGCACCTGCAACTAGCAACTCTAACACATGGTTAAGCAAGCGGTAACATAGCCAATCAGTGGTTTGCTAGGTTGTGAAGAGGTTGAAGGTTTTCATGGCAATGCTGGGAGGCTGATATTTAACAGGTGGTAGGCAGCGAGACATAGCGATAGAAACGATAAAACTAGCATCGCAATGATAGTAATGGTATCTAGCGAAATGGTCATCTTGCTTGAGATCCCGCTTGGAAGAAGAACGACTCCATGAAGCAGACGAACCGATGTAGTCGAACGGGTCCTCACATTCCGACACGCTTGCGAAACTCTATCGAGACAAAGCAAACTGGAAACAAGCATCAACACAGAAATTCACCATGACACATGCACGACAAGATGTAATCCATATATGATGCATGATCAGTTGAATATATGCAAGACATGGCATGTCAATTCACAACAATCAAACACTACACATTAAGTGAAGTTCAATATGCAACGAGTTGCATATTGACGAAACTCCACATAAGAATTATTTAGTTATATCCCGATTAGGTACACGACAATATTAAACGTGGTTAACCATGGCAAGAGGTGAAGCGTAATTAATCTACCTATCTAGGCATTTTAAATGAGGTCGAAAACGACATATAGCATCTCTGAACTAACCTCATACGTTAATTTATAATTCTGTCCAGATCTGAAATAACATGTTTTAATATTTGTTAAACAGAAAAATAAATAGTTTCACGTGATTCTGCGCGTTGTTTCAATCAATTTACACATAGAGAACATCTCCAACGGAGCTACGGTTCAAAAGATATGAACACCGTAAGATATGATGGCATGAATGCAATGACAGTCACAAGCATTTCAAAACGTACAAACAGAAAGATAATATGAAACTACAAGAGATTCTAAGCAAGTTTCATATAGGACAAGATCAAAACGGAGCAACGGTTCAACAACTACAAGCTAAACAAGAAATAGTTACAATCTGCCCAAAACAGCAACATGTCATTTTCTACACCCCAAAATAACGAGCTATATAAATCCAAAATGCTCAAACAAGGCAATAGACAGTAGACGGCAAGATGCACTTCAACACCCTACTAAATACATCTAGCATGGAAGCATGGATCACAAGGAAAAGAACTCACAAAATGACATCTCACACAAAGTTTCAGACTTGGTGAAAATATCAGTTTTGACAGTGCAGTTTTCGATATGAACGCATATTGACAGCAGAAAAACTATATGCTACAGGGCACAAAATGGCATGAAAATTCACAGCATGCTAGAGAATCTTAAGGACTACAACTAACTCCACTGGACCAACCTCAAAAGAGCGACGGATCACTAGCAAAACTCATGGCAAGACAACGACAAAATATAACAGATTTCAGAGTTAGGAATATTTCAGCATCTCCAAATCAGCACTACTTTCTAGCATGTTGAGAACAAGCAAACAACACCTAACATGGATTTCTAAGGCAACCAAAAATACCAGGGGCTAGCCTACACATCCGAGAGCATATCTCTAGTTGACAACTCATTAATATCATGCACAGAATAAATCACACAAAATGTACAAGAGGGCAACATGGCAGAAATATCATGCACGCTAACTTGCTCAAAAGCTAAAACTACATGCATAGTTAAATTCTATGGATTTTTCTACCCCGAAAACATATATAACATGTGAGGTTCAAAATAAAAATATCGCCACACGTGTATGTGAGATTATGTCCTAGACACGTCATAGTAAACTAGCGACGGAACCCACATGCAAAAATGCAAACAACTACTCTAAAATACATGGAAAAGGGGTGTTGAACAACACGAACATTTTATCTATGGTATATGAACAAACCAGACACACGCGAAAATAGCTACGGATTAATTCCCTATTAGGACAGCACGCAAATCTAGGCATACGGCGGATTAAACATGCATGCAAGTTGCAAAATATTAATCTACGTGGAAAACTAATCAAGTTACATATTTAAATCGTTGCGATCTGACGCACGGTTAATTATCTACGGCATTTGAAAATCTAGCATTTCGTAAAAATAATAATTCGCAGAAAATAATAAAATCCTACACGGGCCAAATATGACTAATGGCCCAAAACAGAGTGAGCGCAATTAGCTATATGCCCCCTAGGGCGGGGAATATGGCTGCGGGGGAGGTTCTCACCTTGGGCTTGGGCCTGCTGAAGAGGAGGATGGCAGGTCGGTCAGCTCGCGGCACTTGGGCCGACATCGGCCTCGCGTGGAGGTGGCCTGGAGGAGGCTGGTCTAGCGTGCGAGGTGGGCCGTGGCATGGCCCACGCGGGCGCTCGGGCTGGTCTTCCTCTCCTCGCTCCCATGCCCGAGCGGAAGCAGGGCGGCGGCTCCGGTGCGACTCCGGTGAGGCGGCACCGCAGGTGGCCGGGGCGGACGCGAGGGGCGGATCCAGCGAGGCGGCCCCGGAGCTGGCTAGATCCGGCGGGTTCGAGGCTCCGGCAGGGCGAGGGACGGTTTTGGCGGCGGCTATGGATGGCGCGGGGCGGGCAGCTGCCGGATCTGATGAGTGGGGCCTCGGCGGCAGCGGCTCCGGTGGGCTGTGGCGGCAGCCGTCGACGAGGTACCACCGGCGAGGGACGGCGCTCCGGCGCGATTCCGTGGAGCTCGGGAGGAGGTCAGAGCGCAGGAGGAGAGGAGCCGCTCGAGGAGAAGGGGAGGCTCGGCCCCTAGGCGGCGGCGCGATGGGATCGCCCAGGCCCGATCTGGGCTCGGCGGGTCGGCGGCTGAGGAGAGAGGAGGGAGGCTGCTAGGGTTAGGAGGGGCGCGGGATTCGAGGAGAGATTAGGGAGAGACTAAAACTAGAAAGGGAGGCCCTTCCTTTTATAGCCGAGGTAGCTAGGGTTTGCAGTTTTTCGCCCCGGTTTTAACCGCACGATTTAAATCGGACGATCTCGAACGCGGGGATGGGCTAAGTGGTTGTGTAGAGTAGGCTAGCCGGAGATGAGAGGGAAAACGGCACCCGGCAGTGTCATTTACAAACATCGAAGAACGTCTAGCGAATAACCGAGACGGTGCCGCTACGGTCGACCGTTCGAGTACCATACGGACTCCGATTGTGACGAAAATTGGCAGGCGACCTAGCTATATTAAAATAAGATCGCACGCCAAGTTTCAACCCAATCAGAGGAAGTTTTATACACACTTTTAAAAACAAGGCTTTGACGATGCCGCGGGCACGTGCGTGTGTGGTCGGGCTCTACACGGTCAACGACGAACACAGAGAGAACCGGCAACTAATAACGAATGCAGGTTTTGAAAACTGGCAGCAGCGGAGTGTCGATGCAATGCAGATGATGCGCATGATGCGATTTTGAATGCGACAGACATACGAACCACACGACGAGAATGAAATAAACGGGGAATCTTCTAGGCGTCGGTCTCGGGCTGTCACACTAAAGATGCTAGTCTTTGATAGGACTAATCCCTTGTCTCTATTCTTGCATTGATGTATTTAGTCCAGAGATAACCCCCCCCCCCTTTCCTTTGATATTGATGCATACTTAGCATAGTTCTGATGCCAGTCTTGAGAGTACTTTGGATGAGTACTCACTATTGCTTTGCTCCCCCCTTTTCCCCTTGATATGATTGCCGCGACCAGATGATGGAGCCGAGGAGATGGTCTATCCCGCCGACGACAACTACTACCCCGACTGTGCTTGCTACTACGTGGAGGCCGCTGATGACCAGGAGTAGTTTAGGAGGTTCCCAAGCAGGAGGCCTCGCCTCTTTTGGTCGATGTATCTTTTGTGCTAGCCTTCTATAAGGCATAACTTATTTCTTATGTCTGTACTCAGATATTGTTGTTTCCGCTGACTCGTGTGTTTTTTGAGTTGTTGTATTCGAGCCCTCGAGGCCCCTGGCTTGTAATGTGAAGCTTGTATGTTTTAATTTGTGTTTGGAGTTGTATTGTGATATTGATTCGTGAGTCCTTTATCGTGGTTGTACGCATTTGCGTGCATGATTAGCGTACGATCACAATCGGGGGCGTCAGAGTATGGGCCTTCTTGGAAGGACCCCATAACATGGTAAAACTTCATGCAACACTTTCCATGCAAATATTTTAACCTTTCGTGGAATCCATAACTTCTAGACTTCTTTTTGGATTGGATTCAGGTTGACCCTGCCTTGACCATCTATTCTGTACCCTCGTTGCCCATGTTGATGTTCCCACTTCGGTGGTATATGGAGGACGTACAGAAAAGGTTCCCGATCTTTATAATTCCACCCTATAAAATCATCCATGATATGCACATTCAAAGGAATGTATAGTATAGGTTGAGCATCGAGAGGTGAAAAACGTCTCGGATTAGGATTTCATCCCAAGAACGAGAGTAGGGGTCAATGAGCTCATCAACTTTAGATAGGATGATGTTCCCTTGAGGAGTTATAACTTTTCTGCTCGGGCTATATGGAATCCATGGATCACTCCAAAAATTAATTTCACCTCCGGATCCAACTCTCCAAATGCACCTCGTGTTAAAGGTTAGAATTCGTGAGACAATATTCTGCCATGTATAGGAGGAACCCCTCTTTGCTCCAGCTACGGCGAGCTTGTATGCAAGATGTATGAGTTCACGCCCCTCTCTTGGAGGTAACAGCCCTATGTCTTAGGTGCTCGGGAGCTCTTGAAGCGTGGATTATGTAATACAGGGGGTGTGAACCCTTGTGCCAGAGGGGAGGGGTGGCTTACATAGAGTGTGCCACCCCTCATCAAGGCCTCAGCATCCAAGGGCTCGATCAATATGAGTTAAAGATATACGTTACTGATAACGTATACAAGTAATAAATGCTACTGAAGACCATTGGCTGAAGCATGTACGTTGGCCCTAGTGGGTGACTTCTGGTCTTCAATGTCGACTGGAATCCTTCCGAGTGGAAACAGGTCGTCGAGTGGATGGGAATGTAGTCCGAGTGTTTATGTACCGAGTGACTTTTTAAGTGCCATCTTCATCCAGTCGGAATCTTCTGTCTGACCCTTGGCCTAATAATGAAGTACCCTTGGTTAGGACATTCAGGTCAGGCCTATGACCCTACCCTAGGTACATATCCCCATCATTAGCCCTTGAATGGGTCGGGGTTCGAGTGACGAAGGGGTCAATGCTAGTTCTTGTCGAGTCATTATCATCTTAGTCATTTTCCAGGGATTGATAAAACTTCGGGTCAACTGAAATCTTCATCATTTGCCTTGATCGATTTTGTTGTGAAGATTGCCCGAGTGATTTCAGATGCTTCGACTCATTCCGAGTGACTGACAAGATCCTTTGATATGGCTGATCACTGCGGCAGGTCTGGATCTCACGGGATTCAAAATTTTGGTTTTTGCGCGCCTCGCGGGGATGACGCAACTGTCAGGGCAAGTGGAGCAATGACGCCTCGATTATCGCACCGTCATCATCGCCACGCGTCACGTCTCCTCTAATATCGGGATAGGCTGAGATCTGGAGGGCCCACCAGTCGGTGACTCAGTCGGTCACTTCTATAAATGCGGCTGGGGCTAGGGTTACAGCTGCGCCTTGATCTTTTCTTGCTTCTCCTCCACCTTCGCCCCACCAGCTTTGCTCAATCTTTCCTTCACCACCGTAGCCATGCCGAAGGGCAAAACCTCCAAGCTTGAGTGCGCCAAGAAGGGCGGCAAGGGGAGAAAGCCCGGTCGGACCGAAGTGCCGCCAGGGTGGATACAGAGGAATTTTCTCCCGTCCACCATGACGAAGGAGGACGTCCTGGATCTCGTTGAGAACGGGATGGTGGTGGAGAACTCTTGGAGACTGCCGGAGTGGGAGCTTGAGCCGGCACCTCGCGAGGGGGAGCGTGTCCTTCTCCTCGCACATGTTGAGCGAGGTTTTTCTCTGCCTCCACACCCTTTCTTTCGGGGTTTCCTCTTTTAATTTGGGATACAACTTCACCACCTTCCACCGAATAATGTCGCATACCTTTCCACATTTATCACTGTGTGCGAGTGTTTCTTGGGATGCCCTCCTCACTAGGGGTTATTCAAGAACATATTCACTGCTCGGTCTCAAACAGTGAAAAAGTGAATCCTGGGGACACTCGGACCAACATTATCTAGTTCTGTGGTGGAATAGGGATCTAGAAAAGGAACTTATCCTCCAATGACCCTTCCTGAATCGGTTCAAAACTGGCAATCGACATGGTTCTACTGCAATGATATTGCATCTCCGAACATGTCGACTGGCCTCCCCCTTTTACCTTATATCGTCCGACTGCCCCTAGAATATTGACTATATTCGAGGATGGGAAGGGAGAAGTGGAGATGTTGGCGGGGGAGGTGATCAGCTTGGTTAGAACTGGGTTGACTGGTATGGACCTGCTCGAGACGTTCCTCAGTCGGCACATCCAACCCCTTCAGTCGAGGGACCATGCCATGTGGCATTATTCTGGTTCTAAAGATTCTACTCGGTCTCACCCCGAGGAAGTTGATCAAGAAATGGTAAGCGAGTGGATCAAGAGCATGACCGGTCCTTGTGACAACCCGGTGGGATCCAAACGAGTCGCACCTTACTCTGCTGAGAGTAAGCCGCGGAAAATGGTATGTCACATCTTTTCTGACTGTGTTCTTGTCTTTGTCGAGTGACTGCATACTTGTTCGATTGAGTCTGTTGTCTTTGCTCTTTGCAGGAATGCACCCACTTGGGAGCAGTTTGATCTTAAGGCGGAAAGGGAAGGCGGCAGTGCCGAGAGTGAGTATGTTTATGATAGCGAAGAAAGCAAAGAAGAAGAAGAACCTCCTCCACATTGCAGGCCGCGATCTAAGCAACGCCACGACCCAGCGGTTGCTCCGAGCAAGACAGTCGCCTCCAGCGGCAGAAATGTGAAACGGGACCGAGCCGCTGCAACTTACTCTCCGGAGAAGGCTGCAAAGCCGCCAAAGCCTGACGCGCCCAAGCTTCGGAAGGCCTTGCCGCGAATGAGAATCGTTGTGCGGGTCGCCTCAGCCTGAGTGTTTATCTTTTTCGCTCGCCATTGTGTATTTTCAAGTTTCTGGTAACCGAGTACAATTTGCTTGTCACTACTGCTACTTCGGTGTCGACTCCTGCCGGGACTGGAGAGGACCATATGGACCTGGACGTCGTGGATAAGCCTGCTCCTCGTCCAGGTATGATAAGCATTAGCTTTACTCTGTTTTATGGATTGGATCTGTCAATTGACTTGACCATCACTGTTACAGCTTCGGACGTCATTTTCTTAGATGAGAACAAAAGCCACAACATACAGCTGCGGAACAAACTCCTGCCGAGCCAATTACGTTTGCACTAGGGATGCTTGTGACGCATGCGTCGAGTGTACCTCGAGTCGGTTCGGATGCTATGGCAACGACTCCTCCGACTGGATCGACTATTGTGACGACCATGCAGAGCGCGCCTCTGGTAACCCAAGCTACCACTGCCATGATGCCAACTTCATCATCACTTGCATTCTCCCTGCATCGCGTCCCAGAGGAGCAGACAGGCGCCCCTAAAGAGGCTATGATCCGAGCCGAGCTGATGATGCAGCGGACAAAGGAGGTGTTCGAGGCCAGTAAGTTGGCGTATGACGCCAGCTCGGCACTCCATGCGAAATCCGAGTAAGTTCCATTGTAAGTTAATTTTCGATCGAATCTTGTCAAGCTTGCTTTACACCCACTAGGGGTTTGCCGTGTAGTTGTTTGGCGTTAGTCCAGTGGGGCCACGCTCAGTGAACCCACTAGGTGTAGTCCCCGAGACTTCTGAAGAATGATTGCATCAGCAGGAGTCTGAGCTCGAGAGGTATGCTCTGCTTTTGACTCGGCCAGGCCGGACCTGGTCGAGTGTTTTTGTATCCAGTGGGGGCACTCTTAGTGCATCCACTGGGTGTAGTCCCCGATACCATTGTCGAGTGCTTGCCTCGACAGGGGTCTAATTGAGAATGAGTTAATGTTTTACTCGGGCAAGACGGGTCTGGACGAATAGTTTTTTATCCAGTGGGGGCACGCTAAGTGCACCCACTAGGTGTAGTCCACGAGACTAGTGTCGATCGTTTGCGAAGGGCAGTAGTCTTAAGAACTTGGGTGGGTACGACGGGCTGCTGATATGTCCCAAACGTATATATAATTTCTGCTTGTTCCATGATCTTTTGGGGACATTGTTATATGTTTTGATACACTTTTATATCTTTTTACACATATTTGGACTAACCTACTAACTCAGTGCACCCAGTGCCAGTTTCTGTCTGCTGATGTCTTTTTTGCAGGGACTTATACCCAAATTTCCAGAATCCCAAAAATCCCGAGAAAAATATATAAAAATCAACATGACGGAAGCTTCCGCGGCACTGAAGATAGGCCACAGGGGAGCCAGGGGCTGCCCAGGCGGCCTCCGTGCGCGGCTTGGCCCCTCGTCACGCCCACAGGTCGCATGGGTGGGCCCCACCTCCTCTAACGCCCTCCTTTGGCCTATATTTACCCCTTTGATCGGAAACCCTTTCAGCATATCCAGAATCGCGAATTTCTCCATCGTTCCACCGTCGCAGCGCTTCCGAGATCAGGAGCATCAGGAGACCTCTTCCTGACAGTCTGTCGGAGGGAGGATTGACCTCCGGGAGCTTCTCCACCACCATGGACGCTTCCCGGACGTGCCGTGGGTAGTCCTCCTTGGACCATGAGTCCATGACAAGTAGCTATGTGATGTCTTCTCTCCAATCTTGTTCTTCCATGATTAGCCCTTGTGAGTTGCCCTACATGATGAAGGCATCTATGTAATTTTCCTTCTATTGCTATGCTCGGTTTGTTGGGCTCCGATGGATTAAGAGATTATGCTCAGATTGTGATGAGCTATATATTTGATTATCCTTTTATATTATGTTCTTTAGTGATTCATGCATGTTCTCCATTGCTTTTTATTACTTTGGTCGAGTAGTAGATTGTAACTCCAAGAGGGAGCGTTATGCATGATTGTGGGTTCATGCCCCCTAATGTCTAGCTTGAGTGACAGAAACATGAGACTAGGGGATGTGTTGTTGCCACCAGGGATAAAACAACGGTGCTTGTGATCTCGGTTGCAAGTACTGTTTACCATACGCAAAGTTCGTTAATGCAGTTGTGCGTTGCTTTGAGTTTACACTTTGGGTGGGGTTTGCAACTTAATACCAGCGAGATGTTCTGGATAGATATCTCAAGGTGGATGATTAGTAAGTAGATGTTGATGGATAAATGGTCTACTTGTCTTGGCGTACTGCCCATTACTATTGAGCGTCTAACTTTCAAGTAGCATAATTAGCATTGCGGTCCGTTTATAATTATGCCAATTGCCCAGCTGTAATTTGTTTACCCATGCATAGTTGTTTATCTTCTTTTGGGAGAGAGACATCGCTAGTGAACATCATGTGACTCAGGTCCATATTACCACCATTACTTACACCTCCATCATTTACTGCTTTCATTTACTTTTCCATTGCAATCACTATCACCATTCCCGCTTGTGTTTTGATCCTTTGCAAACTACAAGGCCGGAGAGATGGACAACCTCTATGTACTCGTCGGGAGCAAAGTTATTTGTTGTGTGTGAAGGTCCACGTCTTCTGCTAGCACCACAGCAACGGACACCTACTTGTTGATCCTCGGAGTCCTCCTGGTTCAATAAACCTTACAGTCCCCGTGTAAGGGAAATCTGCTGTTGACCACATCTCCACCTTTCACTTGGGGTAACCAACGAGGGGCGAGAAGTATATCCATTAACTCGTCATCAAGCAAATTTCTGGCGCCGTTGTCGAGGACTCCAGTCTTCAAGATAGGGGAGTTGCACACTATCTTTTACCTTTGCTTTTTAGTATTGTTAGTTTGCTTTCTAGTTTTTGCTTGAGAGTCTTATACCAAAAACCACAAAAAATTAGTTGCTTTGTTCTTGCTTGTTGCTGCTGCTATGGGTTCCACTGAGAACACCAAGTTGTGTGACTTCACTAGTCACAACAACGATGATTTTACCTTCTCTTCTATTGCTCCAATTGCCATTGTGGGTATTTATAGAAGTAATAGACCTTGTGACTATGTTAGTCATTGTGGAGAATTATGCCCTTGGCATGGTCACCCCGGGAAGGAACCGAATCTTTGGTTTGAAGTTGCTCCTAAACGTCCCCAAACATGGGAAGACACCCAAACTCTTATAATAGAGAACAAATCAAATATAGAGGATGACACTACAATTCTACCTCATAGTGATGATATTAATTTTGATAATTGTAGCCTCTCCGAAGTTATCACTTTCTTGCAAAGAATGGCTAAAGACCCCCACACTAGTACACTCAATATTGCCTTCACCGAGCATATTACCAATGCTCTTATCAAAGCTAGGGAGGAGAAGCTCAATCTAGATACTTCTATTCCTAGAAAACTAGAATATGGTTGGGATCCTATGGTCAAAATTAAATTGAATAATATCTCTTGATTTGCTTTATGTGATGTTGGAGCTAGTGCCTCCGTTATGCCCAAAATAATGTATGGTATGTTTGATTTGAAACCTTTTGATCCATGTTCTTTTGGTGTTCATATTGTTGATTCTTCCATAAAGAAACCTTTAGGGAGAATTTATGATGTGCTTATTGTTGTCAATGATAATTATGTGTGCATTGATTTTCTTATTATGGACATTGAGTGTGATCCCTCATGTCTAATTATTTTGGGACGTCCTTTTCTCCACACCGTTGGTGCTATCATTGACATGAAAGAAGGGAACATTAGATTCCAATTTCCCCTTAAAAAGGGAATGGAGCACTTCCCTCAAAAGAAGATTAAGTTACCTTATGAGTCTGTCATTCGGGCAAGCTATTCTTATGGAGTTGATAATACTTGATCTTTTTGCATCATGCCTAGCTCAAAGGCATAAAAGAAAGCGCTTGTTGGGAGGCAACCCAATTTGTTTTTACTTTCGGTTTTAGTGGGCTTGATACTTGTTACTACTGTAGCAACATCATTGTATCTTTATTTTCAAGCTTTCTGCCAAGTTTTAGCCTCCGACTGCAAGAAAGTTCAAAAGTTGTGACATGTTGTCCAGAAACAGATTTTGTCTGCCTAATGGAAAAATTCGCCAAAACTCACCAGATCATCTTTTTGATCTGAATTTTTTTGACAGCATGCTCTATATAATTGTCTTTCTGGCATCTGTTCTGAGTTTTTTTAATCGAGTTGCAGAAGTGCCCCGAAAAAATTATTTACTACATGTTGTTCTGTTTTTCACGGATTCTGCCATGTTTTGCGTTTTCATCGTTTTGCAAATCTTAAGCTTGCTTTTCCTTTGCAAAAATCTTTTGGCAATCATGAGAAACAGTAGCTTTTCATGAAAATCTTTATTTCTAGTAGGGAAGAAATTATTTTATTATGGGCACTAACCACTCTAATCAACTTATGATGAGTTTCGTATGAAGGGAGTTTTCAAGTATGCGATGGAAGATGATGAAAGAAGATTCAGGAGTGTCAAGCGCTCAAGCTTGGGGATGCCCCCATGCACCCCCAAGAAATATTCAAGGAGACTCAAGCGTCTAAGCTTGGGGATGCCCCCGTGCATCCCCTTCTCCATCAACAATCATCAGTTCGTCGATCTCCATGCTATATTTTTATCACTTCATATATTATGTGCTATGTTTGGAGCGTCCCGCTCTTTACTTTTTAGTTTGTTTTAGTTTTGCTTGTTGTTCACAACAAGTCGGAACCTATCCTTCCTTGTTTGGGAGAGAAACACGCTCCACTCCACCCTAGAACACAACATAGGTTTTCATGCTTATCGTTTTGTGTGTTCTTTATCTTTTCATAGGTGATGTCATGCTTAGCTCTTAGTTTTCATGCTTTATCTTTTTAAGAGCTATTATTTAGGTTGCTTTCAGAACTCTCTTGAGTTATCATAATTATCTTGTTTAGAGAGTTGGCTTGTTGCACTGAGTTGTGTGTCTTGCATGAGTAGGTAATTGAGGTTGCTATTTAAAGTATAGTAGTAACTTGCAATAGTTTTGAGGTGCTGATTTGAGTAATGTTTGGACTATTGGTGTCAAGATCTTGAGCCTATTAGTGATAGGTGTCGTATTTTAGGAAATCCGTGTTTTTTCAAAAACTAAAAAAAAATAGTTGAGAACTCTAGCTACTAAATTGATCGCTAACCTCTAGAGGGGTTGGAATATATAGAGTACCCTCATGTTACCATGGGTCGAGGATGCGTAAGGATAACCAAACCCCGAAAGACTCCTCCTTGGGGTGCTTGTCTCTTTGTGAATTTCCTGACTAGATAGAGAGTTACCGATAATAAGTGTATGAGTTCTTTGGACTAATGCGAGTATTCGATTGTTGGCACTTCCACCATCCATATTTTGCTAGCCTCTTCGGTACCGTGCATTGCCCTTTCTCATCTTGAGAGTTGGTGCAAACTTCGCTGCTGCATCCAAACCCTTGGCATGATACGCTCTGTCATCATAAGCCTCATTATATCTTTCCTCAAAACAGCCACCATACCTACCTATTAAGGCATTTCCATAGCCTTTCCGAGATATATTGTCATGCAACATCCACCATCTCATGACTTGATCTTCATGTCATACATGCTTTTGCTTGATTGAGGAGCCGCATGCTAGTTGGGCCCCTTATTATTGCTACATGACGTGCTAGTTTCATTGCATATCCTGCTACACTGGCAGAGGCATACATTTGCATACATCATGGTAGTTTTAATTTGTCTTTATGTTGAGTACTTCTTATAAAGTGTGATTATATTCTTTTTTTATTCTTGTAAAACATAGTGTTGCCCTTAAGTGAGGAAAAGATCCCAAAGAGGACAAATTAAAAGATCCCAAAGAGGACAAATGAAAGATCCCAAAGAGGACAAATGAAAGATAAATAGAAAGAGCCAACGAGGCCACAAAAAATTAAAAATAAAAAGAGAAAAAGAAAAAGAAGTAAAAAAGAGAGAAGGGGGCAACACTACTATTCCTTTTGAAAGATCCACACTCGTACTCCATTGTTATATTTGTACTCCATACAGATTATCATTCATGCATAATTATGTGGGGACCCTTACACTATAGAACTTGGCTTCTATATTCGAATGATGAGCCTCCTCAAACAAGCTCTAGATTTTCATGAGCAAGCAAGTTGGATGCATCCCCACTAGTTCCATTGGAGAGCTTACCTTAGCTCGTAGGTGCATCCGTTGCATGGCAATCCCTACTCCTCACATCATATCTATCATTTAGCTTTCTCTTGCCTATGGTTGTCCTCATTGATGTGAGCCTTTCACACCTTTTTGTCTTCCTTCCCCATCATTATTCTCTTTGCCGTCCTAAGTGCCAACATATCTTGCTTGCGCTCATCCATTGCAATATTGCATGAGTGCTCAAAGTCGAAAGGGAGAGGATCATTTTGACTTGTGCCTCACTAGTGGTCTGGGGATGAGTCAAAATAAGATTTTGAAGGAGAGCAAGTGTGAAGTTTAGTAGATTGAGTTCTCAATTAAAAATATATATTTTTATGCTCTAAACCCATCTCCCAATTCTTGCACGCAAACACCATTTGGAGACATTCGAGTCACGGACAGCGAGAGCTATTGCACCTTTATGTTCTTACTTTGCTATTTTCAATACTAAATATAGACTCTTGCTTGTTGTTGTCTTGACTTGAATTGTATATCTTACTTGCTTTACTTTGAAGTTCTTATATGTGTGTTAGCATGTCACCATAGAAATTATTGTGTTATCATTTACCCACTCGAGGACGAGCAGGAATTAAGCTTGGGGATGTTGATACGTCACAAATGTATCTATAATTTCTGCTTGTTCCATGATATTTTGGGTGACATTGTTATATATTTTGCTACACTTTTATATCTTTTTACACATATTTGGACTAACCTACTAACTCAGTGCACCCAGTGCCAGTTTCTGTCTGCTGGTGTCTTTTTTTGAGGGACTTTACCTAAATTTCCAGAGTCCAAAAAATCCCGAGAAAAATATATAAAATCAGCATGAAGGAAGCTTCCGGAGCACCGAAGATGGGCCAGAAGGGACCCAGGGGCTGCCCAGGCGGCCTCCCTGCATGGCCTGGCCCCAGGCCGCGCCCACAGGTCACCTAGGTGGGCGCCACCTCCTCCGGTGCCCCCCTTCGGCCTATATTTACCTCTCCGAGAGGAAACCCTTCGAGAATATCGAGAATCGCGAATTTCTCCATCATTCCGCCGCCACACAGCGCTTCCGAGATAGGGAGTGTCAAGAGACCTCTTCCCGGCACCCTGTCGGATGGAGGATTGACCCCTGGGAGCTTCTCCACCTCCATGGACGCTTCCCGAACGTGTTGTGAGTAGTCCTCCTTGGACCATGAGTCCATGACCAGTAGCTATGTGATGTCTTCTCTCCAATCTTGTGCTTCAATGATTAGCCCTTGTGAGATGCCCTACATGATCAAGGCATCTATGTAATTTTCCTGCTATTGCTATGGTCGGTTTGCTGGGATCCGATGGATTATGAGATTATGTTCAGATTGTGATGAGTTATATATTTGATTATCCTTTTATATTATGTTCTTTAGTGATTCATGCATGTTCTCCGTTGCTTTTTATTGCTTTGGTCGAGTAGTAGATTGTAACTCCAAGAGGGAGCGTTATGCATGACTGTGGGTTCATGTCCCCTGATGTCTAGCTTGAGTGACAGAAACATGAGACTAGGGGATGTGCTGTTGCCACCAGGGAGAAAACAACGGTGCTTGTGATCTCGGTTGCAAGTATGGTTTACCTTATGCAAAGTTCGTTAATGCAGTTGTCCGTTGCTTTGAGTTTACACTTTGGTTGGGGCTCGCAACTTAATACGAGCGAAATGTTCTAGATAGATATCTCAAGGTGGATGATTAGTAAGTAGTTGTTGATAGATAGACGGTCTACTTGTCTTGGCGTACTGCCCGTTACTATTGAGCCTCTAACTTTCAAGTAGAATAATTAGCATTGTGGTGCCTTTATAATTCTGTCAATTGCACAGCTGTAATTTGCTTACCCATGCATACTTGTTTATCGTCTTTTGGGAGAGAGACATCACTAGTGAACATCATGTGACTCAGGTCCATATTACCACCATTGCTTACACCTCCATCATTTACTGCTTTCATTTACTTTTCCGTTGCAATCACTATCACCATTCCTGCTTGTGTTTTGATCCTTTGCAAACTACAAGCCGGAGAGATTGACAACCTCTGTGTACTCATTGGGAGCAAAGTTGTTTGTTGTGTGTGCAGGTCCACGTCTTCTGCTAGCGCCAGAGCAGAGGACACCTACTTGTTGATCCTCGGAGTCCTCCTGGTTCGATAAACATTAAAGTGCCCATGTAAGGGAAATCTGTTGTTGTCTACATCTCCACCTTCCACTTGGGGTAACCAACGAGGGGCCAGAAGTATATCCATCAACTCGTCATCAGCCGCTAATTGGTCAAATGAATTGTATTCCTCCACTCGGAAGTAGAAAAATAATTGTCTCGACTAAAACTTATTTTTCCACTCGGAAATAGAAAAAAGTTGAAGGGTCGACTGAAACAAATTGTTGATGTTTTTCAGAAGGCTTTGCAAGGTTGGGTCGCAATATACCCAGATAGAATCTGAGAAGAACCAGCTGCAGCTGGAGTCTGATGCTATGAAGAAGGTGCTTGAAGACAAGGATCTAGTCCTTGCAAAGCTTAAGGATAAGTCCGAAGCTGATGACCAAAACCTTGCGGACTTTAACAGGTTGGTGGAAGAAAACGAGAAAATGAAGAAAGAAAGAGATGTGTGGGCAAAGAAGCTTGATTCCATGGCAAAGAGGGGAAACGCCATAGAGAAGTTTGTAAAATATTTCCTTTCCAAGATGCTTGCGCCCCTCATTGGTACGTTCTCTTTGCCGAGTGTATTTTTACAATTTTCGTCGAATCAAATATGACTGATGCTTCGTTTTCCTTCTTCCACATAATTCTGTCTGAACTTGGAGAAAGCGGCCTTCGAGGTGGAGCCATACCTGGACCCCATTAAGATACCCGTCCCTGATGACTTGGCCATAGATATGCATCGCCTCAACTGTCACCTCATGAAGGTTCAAGGGTATTTCATTCGACTACGAGTTGCTCTGGGGGGAATTGACAAGGAATTGTGGCCTAACGATATGTTCCTTGTTGATCTGGAAGTTGTGATGGACCGCTTGGGTCAGGTTCCTGACAGAGTCCAAGCATGGAAGAAATCCACTACACGGTGCGGAGCTGATGTTACCCTTTCACTCGTCGGGGTCCATTGCAAGGAGGCGAGAGAAGATAAGCTGAAAATGCTCCAAGTGGCGAACACCAAGAAGCTCCAGTTCGAGGATTTCATCGAGACTTTCATCACCGCTGCGACTCACATTGCTGATGGAATTGATCTCGATACTTTTGTCGAGCCAGCAAGTCCCGGAGGTCCTCGAGGAGGAAATTGTTGTTATTCCTAAAAAAACGTTAAATTTGCCTCGGTATGCCGAGTGGTTGATGTACCGTTAAACTTCGTTCGGGTGTGGAACCTGTCGTGGTTTTGTCATGCCATATGTCCTCGTGCAAGGACTTAGGTGTGAGGTCATCGCAACCATGTGGTGGCTTGAGAGGGGTTGGTCGGAATCGGGAGATGCGAGTTTACCCAAGTTCGGCACCTCCAATGGAGGTAAAAGCATACGTCTTGGTTGTGTTTTATTGATGAAGATGATGATCTCTATTACAAGGGTGCAGACTCGCCACCTCTAATCTCGTGGGTGTCTAATCTGTCTATCTCATGATTTATCTTGTCTAGACCTAAGTTGTGAATATGTCCCTCGTGGGGCTCCTTACCCCTCCTTATATACCCAACCTAACATCATGCATTTGTTGGAAGATTGTCCTATAAGCAACTACTTGAATTCCCACCTATGAATTCCCGAAATATCTGGTCATGCAATCTGGTACACGGATACAAGGAGTAACATCACACAACTCCTATACTACCCGTCACTTGTATCACATCCGTCAACACACGACCAGAATCTCGGACCTTCATCTAAAAAAAAGACTCTCGTGATCACAACGATACAAAGTATGGCAGTACCCCCGAACAATCTGCACCAGTACTGGGGACATCGGGGTTATCTCGCCACTACTAGTATTGAAGCAATTACAAACATCCTTCGTTCTGAGATACTAAGAAATCTGAATGATAACGATGTGCTCGAGAATCCCCTGGAGCTCAACTCCCCGGAAGAAGATCAAGTCAGACAGGAGGCACCAAGACAGAACTCCGTCACATCGGCATCATATAGATCTCAAAAATATCCGCGTGATCCTAAAAATATTTTGAGTGGGAAGAGGAGTATAATAAATTATTACGTCAAGATTCCTCGCCAGAGCATAGAAGAGGAGAAAAAAGAATCCTACTCTCCGATATATAACTAAGACTCAAATAGTTTTCACTAGACTCGACTCGGCCAAGTTCGATCAATCAAGGGGGCTCCTAGGTCGGTCCTTGCTCTGATACCAACTTGTCACGCCCAGATGCGACCCTATCCTCAATTTGGCACGAGGGCCTTGTCAGGGATAGAAGCGCATCTCGTCGTGTCGCAAGAATGGATATCGTTACAAGTACATGTACTGAAAAGAAGAAATATATTAAGAGTTGGCTTACACTCGCCACAAGCTACATCAGAGTCACATCAGTACATTACATAATCATCAAGTGTAAGAGCAGGGTCCGACTACGGACGAAAACAAACGACAAAAGAAGAACGACGTCCATCCTTGCTATCCCAGGCTGCCGGCCTGGAACCCATCCTAGATCGAAGAAGAAGAAGAAGAAGAAGCAACTCCAAATGAACAATCAACGCGCTCGCGTCACGTAACCTTTACCTGTACCTGCAACTGGTGTTGTAGTAATCTGTGAGCCACAGGGGACTCAGCAATCTCATTTCCAAAGGTATCAAGACTAGCAAAGCTTAATGGGTGAGGCAAGGTTAAGTGGTGAGGTTGCAGCAGCGGCTAAGCATATGTTTGGTAGCTAACTTACGAGTACAAGAAAAATAAGAGGGGGAAGATCTACGCATAACGGATGTGAACTACTGGTGATCAAATGAATGAACCTGAACACCTACCTACGTCGGACATAACCCCACCGTGTCCTCGATCGGAGAAGGAACTCACGAAAGAGACAGTCACGGTTACGCACACAGTTGGCATGTTTTAAATAAGTTAACTTCAAGTTATCTAGAACCAGTGTTAAACAAAGCTTCCACGTTGCCACATAACCGCGGGCACGGCTTTCCGAAAAGATTTAACCCTGCAGGGGTGCTCCAACTAGTCCATCACAAATTACCACAAGCCGCATAGAAATCCTCAATCACGAAGCTCGCGATCTCGTCGGATTCCCTAGTGGAAAACCTCAACTCTGAGATTACCCAAAGCATCACCGGAATCCCGATGCACAAGATATCTCGTCAAAGGTAAAACTAATCCAGCAAGGCCGCCCGACGTGTCGACGACCCCGATAGGAGTCGCGTACCTCGTTCTCAGGACACGACAGATGAGCTAGACGTCGGGATCGCTAAACCTCCGGGTGACCAGAGGGGCGCCGGACATCGCTCAGGTGGGGCCAACACTCATGAGGAGCACTGGCCCGGGGGTTGATTAAATTTCCTTGGGTTAATTACTCCCTATGCAGTTCATTAGTTATTAGGCAAATGTAGTACCAAAGTTGGGCCCTGCGAGACCAGCTTTAATCTAAAACGAATTATCAAGGGGGTCCCCGTAACAACCCCGAACGTGTTAGGAGCGCTCGTTTATGGAACATAACACCGGTAGCCGAAACTGAGGGGCAAAGGTGGAACAAAACACCAGGCTAGAAAGGCCGAGCCTTCCACCTTTTACCAAGTATATAGGTGCATTAAATTAAATAGCATTAATATGGTGATATAACAAGGAACCCATGCTTTGCATGGAAGCAACTGCACCTGCAACTAGCAACGCTATCAACAGGGTTAAGCAAGCAGTAACATAGCCATTCAGTGGTTTGCTAGGTCGAACAGGTTGAAGGTGATCATGGCATTGTTGAGAGGCTGATATTTAACAGGTGGTAGGCAACGAGACGTAAACGGTAGCAACGAAATAACTAGCATGGCAATGATAGTAATGGTATCTGGGGAAATGATCATCTTGCCTGAGATCCCGCTTGGAAGAAGAACAACTCGGTGAAGTCAGCGAACCGACGTAGTCGAACGGTCCTCACATTCCGAAACGCTTGCGGGACTCTATCGAGACGGAGGAAACCGGAAACAACATCAACACAAGTATTCACCACCACAAAGCAAGACATGATGCAACCCTAATATGATGCATGAACAGGTCATCGATGCGCGGGATGGCACGGCAAAACACCTCACACATACACTACACATTAAATGAAGCTCGATATGCAACGGGTTGCATATCAACGAAACTCCACGTTTAAATATTTAATTAACTCCCGTTAATTATCACGGCAATATTACATTGTGGTTATCATGTCAAGGGTGTAGCGATGAACCTACATGACAACCTAGTCGACAGCATGTCGGACTCTGAACGGGGCTACGGCGCAAGAACAAGCAACACAAATTATATATGCCATGAATGCGTTATGCATGCGGGTTCAAACATCACGACAAGGAGGGAAATAAGCATGGTGACGCCATGGCGAGCGAGAGGAAACCATGGCGGCGAATCAGAAACGATGCCCCGGCAACGTTCCTATCCCGATACTCAACGAGATATTGGTGACAACGATTAGGGAGCGCGTGCGGGAACGGTAAAATAAAGATGGGGTGATCCCGTATTTCGGGTTCCCATGTGTCGAGGGCTCGACGAAAAGGAAGACGACGTGCACGGCAAATAAACGGTGCAAACAAACGGTGCATAAAACGGTGCATATATGCATTCAACTTGTACAACACACACATCCGTACAACACTAGCACACGGTACACGACATGTCCCCTCGGTATACCTTCGACGCATGCGAATCGGAGGGGTCCGGTCAAAGCGGACGTCGTGGTCGTCGTGGAAGTAGTCGTTCACGCGCCGGCGGTTGAAGTAGTGGTGCACGGTCTCGTCGACGGTAGTCGTACTCTCGGCGTCGGCAGACGGTCTTCGGCGTCGGTAGTCGATCACGTCTCCGTCGATGCTCGGGGTTCGTCGAGGTCGTCGTTGTACTTGCCGATCTCGTCGACGACTCACGGAGGCGGTGATCATGCACGCAGCGACGCACGCGACACGACAGCAACTACAACGGCATCTACTAGCAAGCATCAACAGCGGCAGCTTCTAGCCTAGCAGCACACGGCTAGCAACTAGCTACGCAAGCAAGCAACAGCAAGCAACAACTGCAGCTAGCAAATCGGGCAACAGCAACCTAGCAGCAATGTCAGCGAGGCACACAGGAGCACAGGCTCGGCAGCAACAAGCAAGCTAGCATCATCTAGCCTCGGCTAGCAGCAAAACAGACAACAACTAGCAATACGGCAAGCAGCGGCGGCGAGCCACAACAGCAGCTACAGCAGGCAAACGCATCAGCAACATGCATCAGCCGGCAACAGCAAAACGCAGCAGCGGCTAACGGCAGCAGGACAAAATCAGCAGCTACATCAACAGGGTCAGCAGCAGCAGGCAAAACGGCGCCGGCAATGCTAGCGACAGCAAGAAATGGCAGCGACACAACAGCGGATAGCAACAGCGACGGGCTGCAGTCGGCAGCAGCGACAGCAAGCAGGGCAGCAGCTCAGCGGCAAGCAACAGCAACAGCATGGCACAGCAGCGAGATGCTCAGCAACAGCAAGAGCGCATTAGCTAACAGCAGCTGCCACAAACAACAGCACCACATCGCACAGGGACAGCAGCAACAGCGGCACGACGGCGCGGCACTGGCCCGGTTGAGCAACGAGGAGGAGGGCTGGACGAGGCGGCTCGGCACGCGGCAACAGGGCGAGGCCGAGGCGAGGGGCGGCGCTCGGGGAGGCGCAGCAACAACAGCCAACAGGGCCAGATTGGGCAGGGCGGCGCAGGGGCGACGGCGCTGCAGGGCGAGGGCGACGGCTCGAGCTTGGGGAAGAGGAGCAGAGGGGCGAGGCGGCCGGCGGCGCGGCGAGGCCGAAAGCTGGCGACAGCGGGGCGACGCGGGGAACAGGCGCGGAGGCCAGGGCGACCGGCGGCGCGGAGAACCCGGGGCGAGGGCGGCGCGGGAGAGGTCGGCGGGGCCGGCTCGACGAGGTCGAGGGACTCCGGCGGCGAGGCGAGAAGACTCGGCAGGGGGGTCGCGGGCAGGCGCAGGGAGGCGAGCACGGGGCTGGAGGGCACCGGCGGCGAGGCGGCAGCACGGCGAGCTCGGGGCTGGAGGGGCTCGGCGACGGACGGGAGGCCAGGGCGCAGGGCGCGGGACGGGCGGCACGGCGGCGTGCGGGCGCAGGCGGCAGGGAGGGACTACTGGCGCGCAGGGGGGGAGAGGAAGCGGCGGCAGGAGGGGCGAGCGCGGCGGGGCGAGGGAGGCAGGGAGGCGGCGGCGCGACGCGGGAGGAGGAGGCGGCGGCGCGTCGCGGGAGGAGGAGGCGGCGGCAAAGGGGATGCTGGCGGCGCGGGGAAGAGGAGCGCTGGGGAGGACGCGCGCTAGGTCTCGGGGAGGGAAGCTGGTCCTTGGGCCAGTTGGCCTGGGCTGGCTCCTCCCCCAAATGTTTTTTTAAAACACTTTTTTTTAAAACAACAGCCCCTTTTTTATAAGACTAAAGAAAAAGAAAAGAAAAAAATGCTTTTAACAAAATAAAATAAAATAAAAAATGTTTCACTCTTTTTTGTAAATTATACCCCAACTCTAAAGTAGCTTGGGCATTTTTAAACAATAAAAATGAAACCCTTTTTAAGATTTAAAATAAAACCCTACTTAAAAGAACTTAAAAGAATTCAAAACCCTTTTTTTTAAAAGAATTAAAATCACAACCCTTTTTAAAAGAATTAAAATAAAGCTCTTTTAACAAGAAGATAAAAATGACCCCTTTTCGAAAGAATTAATTAAAACCTCTTTATTCAAAGAATAAATAAAAGCCTTTTAAAAGAGAAAATAAAATGGGAGGGTTTTAAAATAAAACAAACGGAGAGTTAAAATAAAACCTAAGGGTTGCCCCTACGTTTAATAAAAGGACTTTTAAAGGAAGACGAATATTTTGGAAGAAGGGTAAAGTTAGAAATCTTTAGCAACACCACAACACAACTTAGGAGGGGAGAGGAGGGGAGAAGGTTTAGGTCGGCGGTGCAACGGGGTTTAACGGCGGCTCTCACGCTCCCTCTCTCATCGCGCCAACAAACGACGACACTCACGAAACACTAACACCCAACAACACGAAGCAACAAGCAACACCGACAAAACACCGATGACATGATGCCATGCATGATGCGATGATGCAACTACATGACGATGCAACGAATACTTCTAATCACACGACGAAAACGGAAAAGAAGGGGGAATCTTCTGGAACGTCGGTCTCGGGTTGTCACAACTCTCCCACACTACAAGAAGATCTCGCCCCGAGATCCAAGAATGAAAGGGGGAAGAGGATGAGAAAGAACAAGAGGTAAAAATTTAGTCGCTTCTTTGACAAACGAATGAAACCAACGATCCTTGAAGGTTGCACGACGATGAGGAATGACATGAGAAAGAAGCCAGAATTCACGGAAAATTTCGGCAGCACTTCGGTAGGAAAAAGGGACAAAAAATTCGAAAAGGTAGAAGAAATAGACAATATTCATAGCAAACAACTAAATAGAGCAAGGGAACACCATGATCTTGCTAGAACAACAAGATAGACCCAAAAGAGCAATATCACAATGTCTCCGAAACAAGAGAATATGAACTAGCTCATACAGAAGAAGAGAATGAAGAAAAGAATGCCAACTATCATCACAATAGAATTTAAGAGCCTCCAGATAGAAGGATAGACGGAGTAGTTGGAAAACCAACAACGAAGAAGAAGGTAGTAGTGAGCTTATGGAAATCATCTCACAAATGTGAGGTGACAACCAACCACTAAAAGAACCAAGGATTGATTGGGAGAAACAAGACATGAACAATTCTTACACCAAGAGGATACATTGAGAACTTAGATTAATGACAAGCACCATGATAGCACAATCCATAGGAAAAGCTTTAGGTGAAATCCAAACCAAGATAGCTCAATGAAGAAATCATGGGTTGCAGATATCTCATGATCAAGGAATTGGTGGGTTTAATTATCTCATTCTTGAAAGGAAAACTCTTCGAGGCTCCTACACTAACAAGAAGGCTATAATACCACCTCAAAGGATAAAGGAAGAACAATTGCACATATGAATGCAAGAGAAAGGATACTAGAGGTACTCCAACAAGAATCTTGAAGAACACATGAGAATGAATTGAAACCTTGATGAAGCACCATGAAGGACCTCCGTATACAAAAGAATGATGCAAAGATATCAAAGTAGAAATGAATAAGATTAAAGGCCTTGCAATGATATAGATGAAGCTCTACCAAGAGATACTGGTAGACTTGGAACTTCGGAAAAGAAAGATAAGCACTTGAGAAAACAATTTATATCAAGAGCCACTCCGGAAGAAGAATAGAAATCTCTAGGAAGAAGGAAGAACAAGAATAAGAATTATGTTATGCTCATCCTTCATCAAGTTTAATTGATGACTAGCAAGGATATAGCATACAACTTATTCCTCTTGAAAGAATCTTGAAGAGATAGAGAGATAAGCACCACGTGAAGCAAAAATGAAAGAAGCACGGGTAAGAATTCCAATTGAATGGGAATACCAAGAAAGCATGGATAAACATGAGAATGAAGAGATCCTGACCCACCTGAGAGAGAAATTTAACAAGACACCAGAATAATTGAGAGACTTACGAAGAGACAACAATTGAGAATATTTGAGGATGAAAGCTGAAAGCTGAGAACGAAGAATCTTCTGGATGATGGCCTTCGGAGGATCGAGAATGAAAACAACTCAGAAATGCACCGGATAGCCAGAAATGAATCACTCATGTTTGGAACAAATGAGAGGATACACAAAGCTGAGGTGATAGACTTCACAAGAATGGAACAAGACTGAGAGAAACACTCCTTCGAATTGCAAGCTGAGAATGAAGAGGAGAACGCCACCAAGAATTAATGAGACACTCCGGAATAAAGAAGGATGCCCGGTTGAGCCAAATATGAGAATTAACTCCAATTGATCTTGAAGAATGAATATGACTGGTGAAATCATACATACGTCATAGTTGAAAAGAATTAAAGACCTCCGGAAAATATTAAGGAACCAGGTAAGATCCTGGGAAAGAACCTGTGGGTTATGGGTCCACTCAAAGAAATCACCGTTGAAAGATTATTAGAAAGATTGATATTGCACCGGTATGAAGAGAACTGGATGAGGTTGAGCACCTCGAAATAAATAAAGAATTGGGAACAAGAATTCTGAGATAACTTCAACGCTCCGGATAGAATAGAGAGAAACGACAACAAGAAGATAGACTAATAAATATTTCCAACCTAGGAAAGAATTACAAGGATGAAAAGGATATGATGAACACAGACGACTGAATCAAATTCACCGGTAAGGATGACAAGAATGAACAAATATGACGCGAATCTCCTGAGAATCTTCACAATGAAACACCGGTTACGAAAGAAAGAAGAGATAGCGGAAGCACCACTGAAATGAAATGCAGTCGGATGAAATCCAATTACTGAAGAAAAAGGGCGGGAGGGCGGGGAAAAACAAAGACAGCTTGGGACGGATGAGATGAACTCCGGAATAAGATGAGAGAATGATCTGCAAAAATTGGAGAGGATAGAATACACTAGAGAATCACACTGGTTGGAAAGAATTGATACGATGACTCCGGTTGACAAGAATTGATAAGACAACTGATTGAACAAACGAATTAGCGCTCACATAAAAATATGAGAACACCAATTAGGAAAGATCTGAAAACACCACTTGACATCGAAGCAACACGAATTACCATATCCAACAAAACAAAAGGTGCGGCTTATGAAACAAGCCAGAACAAACTCATGAGAAAGATTTTCGTTCGATATTTTCGTGGACAGGATCGCACGGGCACGATTTACAGTAGTCACCAAGTGCAAGGCAGTGCACCTGACATACGAAGCGTCCCCGAGTCGTAGCAAGCTACAAGGACTCTTTAAGACACAACGTGTACCGCTGTAAGTCGACCGTGAACAAACGAATCCACTAGATGTCGAACCCCAACCTAACATCATGCATTTGTTGGAAGATTGTCCTATAAGCAACTACTTGAATTCCCACCTATGAATTCCCGAAATATATGGTCATGCAATCTGGTACACGGATACAAGGAGTAACATCACACAACTCCTATACTACCCGTCACTTGTATCACATCCGTCAACACACGACCAGAATCTCGGACCTTCATCTAAAAAAAAGACCCTCGTGATCACAACGATACAAAGTATGGCAGTACCCCCGAACAATCTGCACCAGTACTGGGGACATCGGGGTTATCTCGCCACTACTAGTATTGAAGCAATTACAAACATCCTTCGTTCTGAGATACTAAGAAATCTGAATGATAACGATGTGCTCGAGAATCCCCTGGAGCTCAACTCCCTGGAAGAAGATCAAGTCAGACAGGAGGCACCAAGACAGAACTCCGTCACATCGGCATCATATAGATCTCAAAAATATCCGCGTGATCCTAAAAATATTTTGAGTGGGAAGAGGAGTATAATAAATTATTACGTCAAGATTCCTCGCCACAGCATAGAAGAGGAGAAAAAAGAATCCTACTCTCCGATATATAACTAAGACTCAAATAGTTTTCACTAGACTCGACTCGGCCAAGTTCGATCAATCAAGGGGGCTCCTAGGTCGGTCCTTGCTCTGATACCAACTTGTCATGGCCAGATGCGACCCTATCCTCAATTTGGCACGAGGGCCTTGTCAGGGATAGAAGCGCATCTCGTCGTGTCGCAAGAATGGATATCGTTACAAGTACATGTACTGAAAAGAAGAAATATATTAAGAGTTGGCTTACACTCGCCACAAGCTACATCAGAGTCACATCAGTACATTACATAATCATCAAGTGTAAGAGCAGGGTCCGACTACGGACGAAAACAAACGACAAAAGAAGAACGACGTCCATCCTTGCTATCCCAGGCTGCCGGCCTGGAACCCATCCTAGATCGAAGAAGAAGAAGAAGAAGCAACTCCAAATGAACAATCAACGCGCTCGCGTCACGTAACCTTTACCTGTACCTGCAACTGGTGTTGTAGTAATCTGTGAGCCACAGGGGACTCAGCAATCTCATTTCCAAAGGTATCAAGACTAGCAAAGCTTAATGGGTGAGGCAAGGTTAAGTGGTGAGGTTGCAGCAGCGGCTAAGCATATGTTTGGTAGCTAACTTACGAGTACAAGAAAAATAAGAGGGGGAAGATCTACGCATAACGGACGTGAACTACTGGTGATCAAATGAATGAACCTGAACACCTACCTACGTCGGACATAACCCCACCGTGTCCTCGATCGGAGAAGGAACTCACGAAAGAGACAGTCACGGTTACGCACACAGTTGGCATGTTTTAAATAAGTTAACTTCAAGTTATCTAGAACCAGTGTTAAACAAAGCTTCCACGTTGCCACATAACCGCGGGCATGGCTTTCCGAAAAGATTTAACCCTGCAGGGGTGCTCCAACTAGTCCATCACAAATTACCACAAGCCGCATAGAAATCCTCAATCACGAAGCTCGCGATCTCGTCGGATTCCCTAGTGGAAAACCTCAACTCTGAGATTACCCAAAGCATCACCGGAATCCCGATGCACAAGATATCTCGTCAAAGGTAAAACTAATCCAGCAAGGCCGCCCGACGTGTCGACGATCCCGATAGGAGTCGCGTACCTCGTTCTCAGGACACGACAGATGAGCTAGACGTCAGGATCGCTAAACCTCCGGGTGACCAGAGGGGCGCCGGACATCGCTCAGGTGGGGCCAACACTCACGAGGAGCACTGGCCCGGGGGTTGATTAAATTTCCTCGGGTTAATTACTCCCTATGCAGTTCATTAGTTATTAGGCAAATGTAGTACCAAAGTTGGGCCCTGCCAGACCAGCTTTAATCTAAAACGAATTATCAAGGGGGTCCCCGTAACAACCCCGAACGTGTTAGGAGCGCTCGTTTATGGAACATAACACCGGTAGCCGAAACTGAGGGGCAAAGGTGGAACAAAACACCAGGCTAGAAAGGCCGAGCCTTCCACCTTTTACCAAGTATATAGGTGCATTAAATTAAATAGCATTAATATGGTGATATAACAAGGAACCCATGCTTTGCATGGAAGCAACTGCACCTGCAACTAGCAACGCTATCAACAGGGTTAAGCAAGCAGTAACATAGCCATTCAGTGGTTTGCTAGGTCGAACAGGTTGAAGGTGATCATGGCATTGTTGAGAGGCTGATATTTAGCAGGTGGTAGGCAACGAGACGTAAACGGTAGCAACGAAATAACTAGCATGGCAATGATAGTAATGGTATCTGGGGAAATGATCATCTTGCCTGAGATCCCGCTTGGAAGAAGAACAACTCGGTGAAGTCAGCGAACCGACGTAGTCGAACGGTCCTCACATTCCGAAACGCTTGCGGGACTCTATCGAGACGGAGGAAACCGGAAACAACATCAACACAAGTATTCACCACCACAAAGCAAGACATGATGCAACCCTAATATGATGCATGAACAGTTCATCGATGCGCGGGATGGCACGGCAAAACACCTCACACATACACTACACATTAAATGAAGCTCGATATGCAATGGGTTGCATATCAACGAAACTCCACGTTTAAATATTTAATTAACTCCCGTTAATTATCACGGCAATATTACATTGTGGTTATCATGTCAAGGGTGTAGCGATGAACCTACATGACAACCTAGTCGACAGCATGTCGGACTCTGAACGGGGCTACGGCGCAAGAACAAGCAACACAAATTATATATGCCATGAATGCGTTATGCATGCGGGTTCAAACATCACGACAAGGAGGGAAATAAGCATGGTGACGCCATGGCGAGCGAGAGGAAACCGTGGCAGCGAATCAGAAACGATGCCCCGGCAACGTTCCTATCCCGATACTCAACGAGATATTGGTGACAACGATTAGGGAGCGCGTGCGGGAACGGTAAAATAAAGATGGGGTGATCCCGTATTTCGGGTTCCCATGTGTCGAGGGCTCGACGAAAAGGAAGACGACGTGCACGGCAAATAAACGGTGCAAACAAACGGTGCATAAAACGGTGCATATATGCATTCAACTTGTACAACACACACATCCGTACAACACTAGCACACGGTACACGACATGTCCCCTCGGTATACCTTCGACGCATGCGAATCGGAGGGGTCCGGTCAAAGCGGACGTCGTGGTCGTCGTGGAAGTAGTCGTTCACGCGCCGGCGGTTGAAGTAGTGGTGCACGGTCTCGTCGACGGTAGTCGTACTCTCGGCGTCGGCAGACGGTCTTCGGCGTCGGTAGTCGATCACGTCTCCGTCGATGCTCGGGGTTCGTCGAGGTCGTCGTTGTACTTGCCGATCTCGTCGACGACTCACGGAGGCGGTGATCATGCACGCAGCGACGCACGCGACACGACAGCAACTACAACGGCAAAGCGGCACTAGCACTAGCAAGCAACATCTACTAGCAAGCATCGACAGCGGCAGCTTCTAGCCTAGCAGCACACGGCTAGCAACTAGCTACGCAAGCAAGCAACAGCAAGCAACAACTGCAGCTAGCGAATCGGGCAACAGCAACCTAGCAGCAATATCAGCGAGGCACACGGGAGCACAGGCTCGGCGGCAACAGGGCGAGGACGAGGCGGCTCGGCACGCGGCAACAGGGCGAGGCCGAGGCGAGGGGCGGCGCTCGGGGAGGCGCAACAGCAACAGCCAACAGGGCCAGATCGGGCAGGGCGGCGCAGGGGCGACGGCGCTGCAGGGCGAGGGCGACGGCTCGAGCTTGGGGAAGAGGAGCAGAGGGGCGAGGCGGCCGGCGGCGCGGCGAGGCCGAAAGCTGGCGACAGCGGGGCGACGCGGGGAACAGGCGCGGAGCCCAGGGCGACCGGCGGCGCGGAGAACCCGGGGCGAGGGCGGCGCGGGAGAGGTCGGCGGGGCCGGCTCGACGAGGTCGAGGGACTCCGGCGGCGAGGCGAGAAGACTCGGCAGGGGGGGTCGCGGGCAGGCGCAGGGAGGCGAGCACGGGGCTGGAGGGCACCGGCTGCGAGGCGGCAGCACGGCGAGCTCGGGGCTGGAGGGGCTCGGCGACGGACGGGAGGCCAGGGCGAAGGGCGCGGAACGGGCGGCACGGCGGCGTGCGGGCGCAGGCGGCAGGGAGGGACTACTGGCGCGCAGGGGGGGAGAGGAAGCGGCGGCAGGAGGGGCGAGCGCGGCGGGGCGAGGGAGGCAGGGAGGCGGCGGCGCGACGCGGGAGGAGGAGGCGGCGGCGCGTCGCGGGAGGAGGAGGCGGCGGCAAAAGGGATGCTGGCGGCGCGGGGAAGAGGAGCGCTGGGGAGGACGTGCGCTAGGTCTCGGGGAGGGAAGCTGGTCCTTGGGCCAGTTGGCCTGGGCTGGCTCCTCCCCCAAATGTTTTTTTTAAAACACTTTTTTTTAAAAACAACAGCCCCTTTTTTTATTAGACTAAAGAAAAAGAAAAGAAAAAAATGCTTTTAACAAGAAGATAAAAATGACCCCTTTTCGAAAGAATTAATTAAAACCTCTTTATTCGAAGAATAAATAAAAGCCTTTTAAAAGAGAAAATAAAATGGGAGGGTTTTAAAATAAAACAAACGGAGAGTTAAAATAAAACCTAAGGGTTGCCCCTACGTTTAATAAAAGGACTTTTAAAGGAAGACGAATATTTTGGAAGAAGGGTAAAGTTAGAAATCTTTAGCAACACCACAACACAACTTAGGAGGGGAGAGGAGGGGAGAAGGTTTAGGTCGGCGGTGCAACGGGGTTTAACGGCGGCTCTCATGCTCCCTCTCTCATCGCGCCAACAAACGACGACACTCACGAAACACTAACACCCAACAACACGAAGCAACAAGCAACACCGACAAAACACCGATGACATGATGCCATGCATGATGCGATGATGCAACTACATGACGATGCAACGAATACTTCTAATCACACGACGAAAACGGAAAAGAAGGGGGAATCTTCTGGAACGTCGGTCTCGGGCTGTCACATGTACGTCGGGCCTTGGGCCTTCGTCATTTGTGTGAGTCTCCTGTGGGGTCAAGTATGAGCCGCCCGCCAGGTCACTGCCGAGTCGCCGGTGAGTCGCCAAGTCCTTGGCGGGTCATACTTCAAGCCGGGTTACACTGCGGGGTATATCCCCGACATTAGCCCCCAGGTTAGCTTGAATTTATTCATGGTAAGCTCCTGAAATAAGAATAATAAATATGTTAAGGGACCGGCTTGCTCCTCTGACCGGCTTTGATTTACTGAAGTGGCTCCTTGAAAAATCCGGGTTTGTTCTTTGAACTGTCTTCAATCATTTTGCACGTACATGTCCTCCACAATAAAATACATATGCCATTGAATCGGCCTTCAGTGCTTTGGCTTGATGTAAATTTGGGGAATAGGAAATCCACACAATGTTGAACCGGCTTCTCTTTGCTTCGGCACGTTTATGATTGATAATGGTGGGTTATGATTGTTGGTAACGCCCCGTCAAACAACTGAACTCCAATTGACTTGATCAAATTATTGGGGATAAATATATCCATGTAATGCTGAACCGGTCTTTCAATGCTTCAACTAGATAAAAATATGTTGAGCCCGTCTTGCTCATAATTAACATCTCGAAAGTGCTCTTCAATTTTTTGTTATATCCATATTACCTGTAGCCCCCAAGCTCCAAGTTTAGCAGCTCATGATGACTTGGAGATTTGCAATAATATCTTTGACCATGCACCCCCCCCCCCAAGTGTCGGGTTGTCTTGCCTACAGCAGCCTGGGACTTGTAATCATTTTATACTTATAAAGCTTCTGCTGGTGTAACCCCCAAGGGCCGGCTCATCAGTGTGCGGTGGGCCTGGTCTTCAATTTGGACCTCATGATATATGAAACAACTGAGTGTTGTGGCCCCCAAGTGCCGGGTTGTCTTGCCTACAACAACCTGGGACTTTAGAAATAAAGATCTAAATAGTGTAGCCCCCAAGCGGCGGGTTGATTGCTTGTGGCGACTCGGAACTTCCACGTTCTTCTCCTTGAGCAGCAATGTGTAGCCCCCAAGGGCTGGGTCACTATAAAAATGATGAACCGATTCTTCCTTGAATAAACCAAGTACATTATGGCTGCACGGATGACTTTGATCCATGTTGAGCCCCTTTGAATTTGTCTGCTTCTGAGATTTGCAAGATTTGCTTCGTTTCCTTCGAGTGAATAGATTGTTATTCATTCGGAAAAAGTTTTTGACTTAGGCAATTTGCTGGTAGCTAAGTTTCCGAGTGTGAAGTCTTCTTTTCACTCGGATTGTATCTTTACTTAGGTGAATCATGTTCATAGCTAAGCCTCCGAGTGTGAGAATTTTTCTTTACTAGGAGTACGTTTCGTACTTAGGCAAAGACTGGTTCGCAGCTAAGCATCCGAGTGAATAGTTTTTATTCACTCAGAAGGGTTTTGTAACTTAGGCGAATCATGTTCGTAGTTAAGCCCCCGAGTGTGAGGATCGCTCTTCACTCGGAATACGTTTTGTACTTAGGCGAAGAATGGTTCACAGCTAAGCATCCAGGTGAATAGTTTTTATTCACTCAGAAGGGTTTTGTAACTTAGGCGAATCATGTACGCAGCTAAGCCCCTCAGTGTGAGGATCTATCTTCACTCAGAGTGCGTTTTGTACTTAGGCGTAGACTGGTTCACAACTAAGCATCCGAGTGAACAGTTTTTATTCACTCGGAAGGGTTTTGTAACTTAGCGAATCATGTTTGCAGCTAAGCCCCCGAGTGCGAGGATTGCTCTCCACTCGGAGTATGTTTGGTACTTAGGCAAAGACTGGTTCGCAGCTAAGCATCCGAGTGAATAGTTTTTATTCACTCGGAAGGGTTTTGTAACTTAGGCGAATCATGTTCGCAACTAAGCCCCCGAGTGTGAGGATCGCTCTTCACTTCAAGTAAGATTCGGGCATGTAGCCACTCGATCGGAATCGACAAAAAATGAAGAATTTATGACTTTGACAACTTTATTCAGCAAACTTCATCTGTTACACCGGATCAATCGGTGATCAAGCATAAAAACGTTTGAGCAAATCTGCATTCCATGCGTGCGGCTCGTCATCCTCCTCTAGAGATTGTAGAGACGATAGGCTCCATTGTTCAACACTTTTGTGATGAGGAAAGGCCCTTCCCAAGCAGGAGATAGCTTATGAGGTCATTGTTGATCCACTATGAGTACCAGATCGCCTTCATGAAACGCCCGACTCCTTACATGCCTCGAGTGAAAACGTCGTAGGTCCTGTTGATAAACTGTAGATCGAATCAGTGCCATCTCGCGTTCTTCCTCCAAAAGATCCACTCCATCTTGACGTGCTTGCTCGGCTTCAGCTTCTGAATAGATATTCACTTCTGGTGAACTGTGAAGCAAGTCACTCGGTAGAACGGCTTCAGCTCCATAGACCATGAAGAAAGCAGTTCGCCTAGTCGACCGGTTCGGTGTTGTCCTCAGACACCAAAGAACAGAAGGGAATCCAGTCACCCAAGAGCCGGCGGCATACTCAAGGTCTCGCATGAGTTGAGGCTTCAATCCTTAGAGGATAAGGTCATTCACTCGTTCAGCTTGGTCGTTGGTTTGAGGATGGGCAACGGATGCATAATCCAATCGGGTCCCTTGATTAGTGCAGCAGCGTGTGAATTCATCCGAGTCGAAGTTCGACCCATTGTCCGTGATGATGTTGTGTGGAACTCCATATAGGAATGTGATTTCCTTCACATACTTGATGGTTGTGCGGGAATCTAGCTTCTTGATTGGTTTAGCTTTGATCCATTTGGTGAACTTGTAGACTGCCACGAGCAAGTGTGTGAACCCACTCTGACCTGTCCTGAAAGTCCTGGCCATATCTAAGCCCCAGACGGCGAACGGCCAGCTGAGAGGGATAGTCTTCAGAGTAGATGCAGGTTTGTGGGACAAGTTGGAGTAGAGCTGACAGCCTTCACAACGGTCGACGAGATCTTTGGCCATTTCATTCGCGCATGGCCAGAAGAACCCACATCGGTATGCTTTGGCAACAATGGTCCGAGAGGACGCATGATGGCCACAGGTCCCCGAGTGGATTTCTTCCAGAATCAGTTGGCCCTCCGGGGGCATGCACCGTTGAGCTACGCCAGTCACGCTCTCTCTGTAGAGCTAATCACCCATCATTGTGAAGGCCTTCGACCCACGGACAATCTATCGGGCTTCATCTTCGTCTTCTGGGAGCTCTCGCCTTAAGATATATGCAATATATGGTACTGTCCAGTCAGGGTGATTACCAAAGTCTACATGATCAGATCGACGACTGCCGGAACATCAACTTCAGTCGGATCGGTAGCACTCGTTGGTTGTGGGGGCTATTCAGTGAAAGTATCTTCTTGCACAGATGGAGTGTGCAAGTGTTCCAAACATACATTGTTGGGTATAGGCTTCCGAGTAGATCCGGTCTTAGCCTATTCATCAGCTGCCTGGTTCCTCAGTCGGGGTACATAATGGAGTTCTAAGCCTTCAAACTTCTTCTCCATCTTCCTCACTTCATTGCAGTATCATGTCATGGCGGGGTTCCTGACATCCCAGTCCTTCATCACCTGATTGACCACCAAACCTGAGTCGCCATAGACCATCAGGCGTCGGACACCGAGTGAAATGGCCATACGCAACCCGTAAAGGAGAGCTTCATACTTAGCTTCATTGTTGGAGGAATCAAAGTGAATCTGAAGGACATAATTAAGCTTGACGCCTTTTGGAGACACCAGTACCACACCAGCACCGAACCAATTTAGAATTTTGGATCCATCAAAGAACATACTCCAATGCGCCGAGTGAATCTGGGCTGGTTGTTGCTGTTCCACCCACTCGGCCATAAAATCAGCAAGGGCCTGAGACTTGACAGCTTTCTTTGCTTCAAACTTGATGTCCAAATATAACAACTCCATGGCCCATTTAGCCACTCGACCCGTTGCATCCCGATTGTGAAGGATTTCTGATAGTGGGGCATCACTGACGACTGATATAGAGTGAACTTGAAAGTAATGTGCCACTTTCTTTGCTGTCAAATATATTCCATAAAGAAGCTTCTCGTAACGGGGATACCTTTGCTTCGAAGGAGTCAACACTTCTGAAATATAATAGACTGGACGTTGAACCTTGTAGGATTTACCTTCTTCTTCTCTCTCGATGGTCAGGACCATGCCAACGACTTGATTGGTGCCTGAGATGTATAGGAGCAGTATTTTTTTGTTGTGTGGAGCAGCAAGCACCGGCTGGGTGGAAAGCAGAGCTTTGAGCTCTACAAATGCTTCTTCTGCTTCATCATTCCACTCAAATACATCCGACTTCTTCCTCAGTCGGTATAAAGGGAGTGCCTTCTCACCAAGACGATATATAAACCGACTCAATGATGCGGGGCATCCTGTAAGTTTTTGTACATCATGCACTCGCACAGGGCTCTGCATTCAGACGATGGCATCCATCTTTTCGGGGTTAACGTCGATTCCTTGTTCGGAAACAAGGAAACCGGGTAACTTGCCGTGAGGAACACCAAAAGTACACTTGGTTGGATTTAACTTGATGTCGTACTTCCTCAAAATAGCAAATGTCTCTGCTAGGTCACTCGGCAGGTCGGAACCTTTGCGTGACTTGACCACAATATTATCCATATACGCTTCAACATTCCGACTGATCTGGTCGAGCAAACACTTCTCGATCATGCGCATGAAGGTTGCACCAGCGTTCTTCAGACCGAAAGGCATAGTGATGTAACAGAAACACCCGGAAAGGGTGATGAAGGCTGTTTTTATTTCATCTGGACCAAACAGACGGATCTGATGGTAACGAGAGTAAGCATCCAAAAAACACAAACGCTCGCATCCCGCAGTTGAATCGACAATCTGATCAATGCGGGGGAGCGGTAAGTGGTCTTTTGGGCAGACCTTGTTAACGTTCTTGAAGTCGATACATATGCGAAGGGATTTGTCCTTTTCGGAAACCATGACAACATTCGAGAGACACTCGGAGAGGTAAACCTCACGAATGAATTTGGCCTCCAAGAGTCGTGCCACCTCCTCGATGATTGCTCTCCTCTTCTCTGATGCAGATCGTCGCAGGCGCTCCCTGACCGGCTTCGCCTTTGAATCCACTCGCAAACGGTGTTCAGCCAGCTCCCTGGGTACACCCGGCATGTGAGCAGGCTTCCATGCAAAGATGTCCCAGTTCTCACAGAGGAACTGGGTGAGCTTGGCTTCCTATTTGTTGTCGAGTGTCGTGGATATGTTGGTTGGAGTAGCATTGGGATCAGTCGGATGGACGCTCACTGGCTTTACCTCGCATGTCGACTGAAAAGCGGACTCAGAAGCAGGCTTCTTGGAACACATTAGGTTAGCTGGGTCGGCTGTCCTCCGGTATTCTTCCGACTCTACCATGGTCATCTGCTGATCTGCAATCTTTGAACCTTGTTGCAAACACTCTTCAACTCTATGCCGATTGCTGAAAACAGTGATGACCCCTTTAGGCCTGGCATCTTCATCTTTAGGTACACGTAACATGGTCGGGCCATGAAACGTGCATAAGCAGGACGACCCAAAATAGCATGGTATGCACTCTGGAAGTCCACCACCTCAAATGTCACCTTCTCTTTGCGAAAATTTCTGTCAGAGCCAAAAACAACATCAAGCCCGATCTGGCCGAGTGACTTGGCCTTCTTCCCTGGGATAACTCCATGAAAGGACATGGAGCTCTCGTTAAGTCCGAACATCGGAATGCCCATCCTTGCATATAGGATATTCAGCCCACTCCCTCCATTCATCAAGACTTTGCGAAGCCGAACACCCTCGACAACTGGGTCGACCACCAGAGCATGGCGACCTGGAGTCGGTACAACAACTAGATGGTCCGACTGATCACACGTGATGGGAGTTCGCAACTACTTCAGGTATGTTGGGGTGGTAGGTACTACTATGTTGACTTCACCTTTGATGACTTTTAGTTGACTTTTGCTCTCTACGTCAGCAAAAATCATCAGAGTTGTGTTGACCTTGGGGAAGTCATCTTTCTCTTCATCATCCTCTTCTTCACGGTCTTTTCCACTCAACTGGCCTTCCTTGAACTCTTGGATTAATAGTCGGCACTGCCGAGTGGTATGCTTTGGCAATATCAGGTTGCCCCCATCATCTTTCTTCGTGTGAAATACACACAGCTCATCCAAAACATCTGACTGCATCTTGGACTTCTTAGGGGACACGGTGCCTTCGACTTTCCCTTGAATTTTCCTGCTGCCAATGTGGATGCTTCTGCTGGTGTAGCGTTTTCAACCTTCCGCTTCTACTTCCGGTTGGAATTAGCATCAGTGTTGTCGACTGCTTTACCCTTGCCGCTACAGAGGCGGTCTTCTTCTTCCCCGTTTGCATAACGGGTGGCTATCTCCATCATTTTGCTCATTGAAATGTCGCCTGAGCGACCAAACTTTAGATACAACTCTCGATACCTGACACCTGCCTTGAAGGCTCAGACTGCTTGGTGCTCGGTAACGTTCTCCACCGTGTGGTGGAGAGTGGTCCAGCGCTGGATGTAATCACACAAGGACTCACTCGGCTTCTGCACGCAGTGTTGTAACTTAGAAAGGCCGGCAGGGCGCTTGCAAGTGCCCTCAAAGGTCTTGATGAACACTCGGGCCAGATTTGCCCAACAATATAATGTTGAAGGCGCCAACTGATTCAGCCATGCACGGAACGAACCATCCAGCATCAGGGGCAAGTGCTTCATTGCAACATTGTCGTTGCAACCGCCAATCTGTACTGCAACTCGGTAATCATCCAGCCAAGTTTTGGGCTTGGACTCTCCTGCGAACTTACTGACTCAGCTGCCAACCTGAAGTTGGGGGGGACATATCAGCAGAGCGGATTGCCCTCCTGAAACACTCGAGACCGAAAACTGCGGTACCATTTCCACTCGGTTGATCTCTATAGAGACCATCTCTATAGGCTCTGCCTCTGTCGATCCTTCTGTACGCAAGTACATCTCTTGCATCAAATCCGGGGCTCCGCTCGTCATCGAATGGGCGCCGGTCATCGTAGTGTCGGGGCACATACGAGATGCTCCGTGAAGGAGAATGCACTCGACGGTGGTCATCACGGTGGTAGCGAGGGGGGACTGGTTCCGACCCTGGTCTCGGTGCTGATACTCTCGGTGGCCCGTGTCTCTACGACGCCGGGGTCAACCTGGACTGTAAACTGAATGAATTGTATTCACCCTTGGCGAATTGTTGTGTAATCTATTGATCAACTACGATACAGTCGAGTTCTGCTGTTGTGCTGCTTGAAACAAAGAGCGAATCTGCTCTAAGCCTGTGCCTACCTATGAATCTGACGGCTGAATTGAATCTACTATCTTGGCGGCTGCTGCAATATTAAGTACTGGAGTACGATATACCTCGGTATTAGCGCGATGATCACCTGAGAAGAGGTGTCGCTGATGCCGACCGGAAGTTGGAGGACGACGACGATTGCGTCGAGATGACGGTTCGCCTGCCTCGTGCTCGTCACCCAGCATAATCCACTCGGGTCCCTTGATTACTGCAGAAGCGTCTGAATTCATCCGAGTCGAAGTTCGACCCATTGTCCGTAATGATGTTGTGCGGAACTCCATATCGGAATGTGATTTCCTTCACAAACTTGATGGTTGTGCGGGAATCTAGCTTCTTTATTGGTTTAGCTTTGATCCATTTGGTGAACTCGTAGACTGCCACAAGCAAGTGTGTGAACCCACTCTCACCTGTCCTGAAAGGCCCGACCATATCTAAGCCCCAGATAGCAAACGGCAAGATGAGAGGGATAGTCTTCAGAGCAGATACAGGTTTGTGGGACAAGTTGGAGTAGAACTGACACCCTTCACAACGGTCGACGAGATCTTTGGCCATTTCATTCGCGCGTGGCCATAAGAATCCAGATCGGTATGCTTTGGCAACAATGTTCCGAGAGGACGCATGATGGCCACAGGTCCCCGAGTGGATTTCTTCCAGAATATGTTGGCCCTCCTCGGGGGGATGCATCGTTGAGCTACGCCGGTCACGCTCTCTCTGTAGAGCTGATCACCCATCATTGTGAAGGCCTTTGACCCACGGACAATCTGTCGGGCTTCGTCTTCGTCTTTTGGGAGCTCTCGCCTTAAGATATATGCAATATATGGTACTGTCTAGTTGGGGGTGATTACCAAAATATCCATGATCAGATCGACAACTGCCGGAACATCAACTTCAGTCGGATCGGAAGCACTCGTTGGTTGTGAGGGCTCTTCAGTGAAAGGATCTTCTTTCACAGATGGAGTGTGCAAGTGTTCCAAACATACATTGTTGGGTATAGGCTTCCGAGTAGATCCGATCTTAGCCAATTCATCAGCTGCCTAATTCTTCAGTCGGGGTACAAGATGGAGTTCTAAGCCTTAAAACTTCTTCTCCAGCTTCCTCATTGCATTGCAGTATCCTGTCATGGCGGGATTCCTGACATCCCACTCCTTCATCACCTGATTGACCACCAAATCTGAGTCGTCTAGACCATCAGGCGTCGGACGCCAAGTGAAACGGCCATACGCAACCCGTAAAGGAGAGCTTCATACTCAGCTTCATTGTTGGAGGAATCAAAGTGAATCTGAAGGACATAATTAAGCTTGTCTCCTTTTGGAGACACCGGTACCACACCAGCACCGGACCCATTTAGCATTTTGGATCCATCAAAGAACATACTCCAATGTGCCGAGTGAATCTGGGTTGGCTGCTGCTGTTCCACCCACTCGACCATAAAATCAGCAAGGGCCTCAGACTTGATGGCTTTCTTTGTTTCAAACGTGATGTCCAAATATAACAACTCCATGGCCCATTTAGCCACTCGACCCGTTGCATCCCGATTGTGAAGAATTTCTGATAGTGGGGCATCACTAACGACTGATATAGAGTGATCTTGAAAGTAATGTGCCACTTTCTTTGCTGTCAAATATATTCCATAAAGAAGCTTCTCGTAATGGGGATACCTTTGCTTCGAAGGAGTCAACACTTATGAAATATAATAGACTAGACGTTGAACCTTGTAGGCTTTACCTTCTTCTTCTCTCTTGAAAGTCAAGACCATGCCGACGACTTGATTGGTGCCTGCGATGTATAGGAGCAGTGGTTCTTTGCTGTGCGAAGCAGCAAGCACCGGCTGGGTGGAAAGCAGAGCTTTGAGCTCTACAAATGCTGCTTCTGCTTCATCATTCCACTTGAATACATCCGACTTCTTCATCAGTCGGTATAAAGGCAGTGCCTTCTCACCAAGACGATATATAAACCGACTCAATGCTGCCAGGCATGCTGTAAATTTTTGTACGTCATGCACTCGCACAGGGCTCTGCATTTAGACGATGGCGTCGATCTTTTCACGGTTAACGTCGATTCCTCGTTCGGAAACAAGGAAACCGGGTAACTTGCCACCAGGAACGCCAAAAGTACACTTGGTTGGATTTAACTTGATGTCGTACTTCCTCAAAATAGCAAATGTCTCTGCTAGGTCAGTCGTCGGGTCGGAACCTTTGCATGACTTGACCACAATATTATCCATATACGCTTCAACATTCCGACTGATCTGGTCGAGCAAACACTTCTCGATCATGCGCATGAAGGTTGCACCAGCGTTCTTCAGACCGAAAGGCATAGTGATGTAACAGAAACACCCGGAAAGGGTGATGAAGGCTGTTTTTATTTCATCTGGACCAAACAGACGGATCTGATGGTAACGAGAGTAAGCATCCAAAAAACACAAATGCTCGCATCCCGCAGTTGAATCGACAATCTGATCAATGTGGGGGAGCGGTAAGTGGTCTTTTGGGCAGACCTTGTTAACATTCTTGAAGTCGATGCATATGCGAAGGGATTTGTCCTTTTTGGGAACCATGACAACATTCGAGAGACACTCGGAGAGGTAAACCTCACGAATGAATTTGGCCTCCAAGAGTCGCGCCACCTCCTCGATGATTGCTTTCCTCTTCTCTGATGCAGATCGTCGCAGGCGCTCCCTGACCGGCTTCGCCTTTGAATCCACTCGCAAACGGTGTTCAGCCAGCTCCCTGGGTACACCCGGCATGTGAGCAGGCTTCCATGCAAAGATGTCCCAGTTCTCACAGAGGAACTGGGTGAGCTTGGCTTCCTATTTGTTGTAGAGTGTCGTGGATATGTTGGTTGGAGTAGCATTGGGATCAGTCGAATGGACGCTCACTGGCTTTACCTCGCATGTCGACTGAAAAGCGGACTCAGAAGCAAGCTTCTTGGAACACATTAGGTTAGATGGGTCGGCTGTCCTCCGGTATTCTTCCGACTCTACCATGGTCATCTGCTGATCTGCAATCTTTGAACCTTGTTGCAAACACTCTTCAACTCTATGCCGATTGCTGAAAACAGTGATGACCCCTTTAGGCCTGGCATCTTCATCTTTAGGTACACGTAACATGGTCGGGCCATGAAACGTGCATAAGCAGGACGACCCAAAATAGCATGGTATGCACTCTGGAAGTCCACCACCTCAAATGTCACCTTCTCTTTGCGAAAATTTCTGTCAGAGCCAAAAACAACATCAAGCCTGATCTGGCCGAGTGACTTGGCCTTCTTCCCTGGGATAACTCCATGAAAGGACATGGAGCTCTCGTTAAGTCCGAACATCGGAATGCCCATCCTTGCATATAGGATATTCAGCCCACTCCCTCCATTCATCAAGACTTTGCGAAGCCGAACACCCTCGACAACTGGGTCAACCACCAGAGCATGGCGACCTGGAGTCGGTACAACAACTGGATGGTCCGACTGATCACACGTGATGGGAGTTCGCAACTACTTCAGGTATGTTGGGGTGGTAGGTACTACTATGTTGACTTCACCTTTGATGACTTTTAGTTGACTTTTGCTCTCTACGTCAGCAAAAATCATCAGAGTTGTGTTGACCTTGGGGAAGTCATCTTTCTCTTCATCATCCTCTTCTTCACGGTCTTTTCCACTCAACTGGCCTTCCTTGAACTCTTGGATTAATAGTCGGCACTGCCGAGTGGTATGCTTTGGCAATATCAGGTTGCCCTCATCATCTTTCTTCGTGTGAAATACACACGGCTCATCCAAAACATCTGACTACATCTTGGACTTCTTAGGGGGACACGGTGCCTTGGACTTTCCCTTGAATTTTCCTGCTGCCAAAGCGGATGCTTCTGCTGGTGTAGCGTTTTCAACCTTCCGCTTCTACTTCCGGTTGGAATTAGCATCAGTGCTATCGACTACTTTACCCTTGCCGCTACAGAGGCAGTCTTCTTCTTCCCCATTTGCATAACGGGTGGCTATCTCCATCATTTTTCTCATTGAAATGTCGCATGAGCGACCAAACTTTAGATACAACTCTCGATACCTGACACCTGCCTTGAAGGCTTAGACTGCTTGGTACTCGGTAACATTCTCCACCGTGTGGTGGAGAGTGGTCCAGCGCTGGATATAATCACGCAAGGACTCACTCGGCTTCTGCACGCAGTGTTGTAACTTAGAAAGGCCGGCAGGGCGCTTGCAAGTGCCCTCAAAGGTCTTGATGAACACTCAGGCCAGATCTGCCCAACAATATATGCTTCAAGGCGCCAACTGATTCAGCCATGCACGGGACGAACCATCCAGCATCAGGGGCAAGTGCTTCATTGCAACATTGTTGTTGCAACCGCCAATCTGTACTGCAACTCGGTAATCATCCAGCCAAGTTTTGGGCTTGGACTCTCCTGCGAACTTACTGACTCAGCTGCCAACCTGAAGTTGGGGAGGAATATCAGCAGAGCGGATTGCCCTCCTGAAACACTCGAGACCGAAAACTACGGTACCATTTCCACTCGGTTGATCTCTATAGAGACCATCTCTATAGGCTATGCCTGTGTCGATCCTTCTCTACGCAAGTACATCTCTTGCGTCAAATCCGGGGCTCCGCTCGTCATCGAATGGGCGCCGGTCATCGTAGTGTCGGGGCACATACGAGATGCTCTGCGAAGGAGAATGCACTCAACGGTGGTCATCACGGTGATAGCGAGGGGGGACTGGTTCCGACCCTGGTCTCGGTGTTGATACTCTCGGTGGCCCGTGTCTCTACGACGTCAGGGTCAACCTGGACTGTAAACTGAATGAATTGTATTCGCCCTTGGCGAATTGTTGTGTAATCTATTGATCAACTACGATACAGTCGAGTTCTGCTGTTGTGCTGCTTGAAACAAAGCGTGAATCTGCTCTAAGCCTGTGCCTACCTATGAATCTGACGGCTGAATTGAATCTACTATCTTGGCGGCTGCTGCAATATTAAGTACTGGAGTACGATATACCTCGGTATTGGCGCGATGATCACCTGAGAAGAGGTGTGGCTGATGCCGACCGGAAGTTGGAGGACGACGATGATTGCGTCGAGATGACGGTTCGCCTGCCTCGTGCTCGTCGCCCAGCATAATCCACTCGGGTCCCTTGATTACTGCAGAAGCGTCTGAATTCATCCGAGTCGAAGTTCGACCCATTGTCCGTAATGATGTTGTGCGGAACTCCATATCGGAATGTGATTTCCTTCACAAACTTGATGGTTGTGCGGGAATCTAGCTTCTTTATTGGTTTAGCTTTGATCCATTTGGTGAACTTGTAGACTGCCACAAGCAAGTGTGTGAACCCACTCTCACGTGTCCTGAAAGGCCCGACCATATCTAAGCCCCAGATAGCAAACGGCAAGATGAGAGGGATAGTCTTCAGAGCAGATACAGGTTTGTGGGACAAGTTGGAGTAGAACTGACACCCTTCACAACGGTCGACGAGATCTTTGGCCATTTCATTCGCGCGTGGCCATAAGAATCCAGATCGGTATGCTTTGGCAACAATGTTCCGAGAGGACGCATGATGGCCACAGGTCCCCGAGTGGATTTCTTCCAGAATCAGTTGGCCCTCCTCGGAGGGATGCATCATTGAGCTACGCCAGTCACGCTCTCTCTGTAGAGCTGATCACCCATCATTGTGAAGGCCTTTGACCCATGGACAATCTGTCGGGCTTCGTCTTCGTCTTTTGGGAGCTCTCGCCTTAAGATATATGCAATATATGGTACTGTCCAGTCAGGGTGATTACCAAAATATCCATGATCAGATCGACAACTGCCGGAACATCAACTTCAGTCGGATCGGAAGCACTCGTTGGTTGTGAGGGCTCTTCAGTGAAAGGATCTTCTTTCACAGATGGAGTGTGCAAGTGTTCCAAACATACATTGTTGGGTATAGGCTTCCGAGTAGATCCGATCTTAGCCAATTCATCAACTGCCTAATTCTTCAGTCGGGGTACAAGATGGAGTTCTAAGCCTTAAAACTTCTTCTCCAGCTTCCTCATTGCATTGCAGTATCCTGTCATGGTGGGATTCCTGACATCCCACTCCTTCATCACCTGATTGACCACCAAATCTGAGTCGTCTAGACCATCAGGCGTCGGACGCCAAGTGAAACGGTCATACGCAACCCGTAAAGGAGAGCTTCATACTCAGCTTCATTGTTGGAGGAATCAAAGTGAATCTGAAGGACATAATTTAGCTTGTCTCCATTTGGAGACACCGGTACCACACCAGCACCGGACCCATTTAGCATTTTGGATCCATCAAAGAACATACTCCAATGTGCCGAGTGAATCTGGGTTGGCTGCTGCTGTTCCACCCACTCGACCATAAAATCAGCAAGGGCCTCAGACTTGATGGCTTTCTTTGTTTCAAACGTGATGTCCAAATATAACAACTCCATGGCTCATTTAGCCACTCGACCCGTTGCATCCCGATTGTGAAGAATTTCTGATAGTGGGGCATCACTAACGACTGATATAGAGTGATCTTGAAAGTAATGTGCCACTTTCTTTGCTGTCAAATATATTCCATAAAGAAGCTTCTCGTAATGGGGATACCTTTGCTTCGAAGGAGTCAACACTTATCAAATATAATAGACTAGACGTTGAACCTTGTAGGCTTTACCTTCTTCTTCTCTCTTGAAAGTCAGGACCATGCCGACGACTTGATTGGTGCCTGCGATGTAGAGGAGCAGTGGTTCTTTGCTGTGCGAAGCAGCAAGCACCGGCTGGGTGGAAAGCAGAGCCTTGAGCTCTACAAATGTTGCTTCTGCTTCATCATTCCACTTGAATACATCCGACTTCTTCATCAGTCGGTATAAAGGCAGTGCCTTCTCACCAAGACGATATATAAACCGACTCAATGTTGCCAGGCATGCTGTAAGTTTTTGTACGTCATGCACTCGCACAGGGCTCTGCATTTAGACGATGGCGTCGATCTTTTCAGGGTTAACGTCGATTCCTCGTTCGGAAACAAGGAAACCGGGTAACTTGCCGCCAGGAACGCCAAAAGTACACTTGGTTGGATTTAACTTGATGTCGTACTTCCTCAAAATAGCAAATGTCTCTGCTAGGTCAGTCGGCAGGTCGGAACCTTTGCGTGTCTTGGCCACAATATCATCCATATACGCTTCAACATTCCGACTGATCTGGTCGAGCAAACACTTCTAGATCATGCGCATGAAGGTTGCACCAGCGTTCTTCAGACCGAAAGGCATAGTGATGTAACAGAAACACCCGGAAAGGGTGATGAAGGCTGTTTTTATTTCATCTGGACCAAAGAGACGGATCTGATGGTAACCATAGTAAGCATCCAAAAAAGACGAACGCTCGCATCCCGCAGTTGAATCGACAATCTGATCAATGCGGGGGAGCGGGAAGTGGTCTTTTGGGCAGACCTTATTAACGTTCTTGAAGTCGATACACATGTGAAGGGATTTTTCCTTCTTGGAACCATGACAACATTCAATAGACACTCGGAGAGGTAAACCTCGCGAATGAATTTGGCCTCCAAGAGTTGCGCCACCTCCTCACTGATTGCTTTCCTCTACTCTGATGCAGATCGTCGCAGGCGCTCCTTGACCGGCTTCCTTTGAATCCACTCGCAAACGGTGCTCAGCCAGCTCCCTCGACACACCCGGCATGTGAGCAGGCTTCCATGCAAAGATGTCCCAGTTCTCACAGAGGAACTGGGTGAGCTCGGCTTCCTATTTGCTGTCGAGTGTCCTGGATATGTTGGTTGGAGTAGCATTGGGATCAGTCGAATGGACGCTCACTGGCTTGACCTCACCTTCCGTCTGAAAAGCGGACTCAGAAGCAGGCTTCTTGGAACACATTAGGTCAGCTGGGTCGGTTGTCTTCCGGTATTCTTCCGACTCTACCACGGCCATTGATACGTCTCCAATGTATCTATAATTTTTTATGGTTTCTTGCTATTATCTTGTCAAACTTTGGATGTTTTGCATGCCTTTTATTTATTTTGTGGGACTAACCTATTAACTCGGTGCCAAGTGCCAGTTCCTGTTTTTTCCATGTTTTTGACCTCTTTCAGAGGAGATTTTGAAATGGAATCCAAACAGAAGAAAATCCCCGAAAAGATTTTTTCTGGAACGGAAGAAGATCGGAGAGCTTGGGGGCCAAGCCAGAAGAGCCCCAGGGTCCCTACAAGCCCCCACCCCAAGGCTAGGGGGCCGCGCCATGCAGGCTTGTGGGGCCCCTGGAGGTCCCCTGACCTATATCTTGCGCCTATAAATTCCAAAATATTCCCAACTAGATCTATTATTCTTGCAATGGGAGAAGTGCTTGGTTTTGGGTTCATACCGTGCGGTGACCTCACCCATTGATAGAAGGGGTAGCGAGGCACGCATCGTGTTGTTGCCATCAAGGGTAAAAAGATGGGGTTTTCATCATTGGTTTGAGATTATCCCTCTACATCATGTCATCTTGATTAAAGCGTTACTCTGTTCGTCATGAACTCAATACACTAGATGCATGCTGGATAGCGGTCGATGTGTGGAGTAATAGTAGTAGATGCAGAAAGTATCGGTCTACTTGTCTTGGACGTGATGCATATATGCTAGATCATTGCCTTAGATATCGTCATGACTTTGCGCGGTTCTATCAATTGCTTGACGGTAATTTGTTCACCCATCGTAATACTTGCTATTTTGAGAGAAGCCTCTAGTGAACACTATGGCCCCCAGGGTCTACTCGAGACCATATTTTCAGCCTTACACTTTTTACTACGTTGCACTTTCCGCCTTCATATCTCACTTTTGCAAACAATCTTGAAGGGATTTACAACCCCTTTGAAGCGTTGGGTGCAAGTTTGTTTGTGTTTGCGCAGGTACTCTGGACTGGACGAGACCCTCCTTCTGGATCGATAACTTGGTTCTCAAACTGAGGGAAATACTTAGTGCTCCTGTGCTGCATCACCCTTTCCTCTTCAAGGGAAAAACCAATGCAAGCCCAATCTCCGTCAACCTGTCAATTTCTGGCGCTGTTGTTTGAGAAGTAGCAGCCATCTGCTGATCTGCAATCTTTGAACCTTGTTGCAAACACTCTTCAACTCTCTGCCGATTGTCAGAAACAGTAATAACCCCTTTAGGGCGTGGCATCTTCATCTTTAGGTACACGTAACATGGTCGGGCCATGAAACGTGCATAAGCAGGATGACCCAAAATAGCATGGTATGCACTCTGGAAGTCCACCACCTCAAATGTCAGCTTCTCTTTGCGAAAATTTCTGTCAGAGCCCAAAACAACATCAAGCCCGATCTGGCCGAGTGATTTGGCCTTCTTTCGTGGGATAACTCCATGAAAGGACATGGAGCTCTCGTTGAGTCGGGACATCGGAATGCCCATCCTTGCATCTAGGATATTGAGCCAGTCCCTCCATTCATCAAGACTTTGCGAAGCCGAACACCCTCGACAACTGGGTCGACCACCAGAGACTGGCGACCTGGAGTCGGTACAACAACTGGATGGTCCGACTGATCACACATGATGGGAGTTTGCGACTACTTCAGGTATGTTGGAGTGGTAGGTACTGCCATGTTGTGACAACCCGATGCCGACGTTCCAGAAGATTCCTCTCTCTTTCCGTTTTCGTCGTGTGTCTATTTTTATTTGTCGCATCATCATCGCATCATGCGCATCATCAGCATTGCATCGGCATCTCCGTTGCCGCCCGTTTTCAAAACTTGCATCCGTTATTAGTTGCCGCTTCTCTTCGCGTTCGTCGTTGTTCGTTCCGAGCCTTACCGCACACGCACGCGCCCGCGGCACCGTTGAAACCCTGTTTTAAAAGTGTGTGTTAAACTTTCTCTGATCGAGGTGAAACTTGGCATGCGGTCGTGATTAGTTATAGCCAGGCCGCCTGTCGAATTTTTTCGCGATCGGAGACCGTCTGGTACCCGAACGGTCGACCGTAGCGGCACCGTCTTCGGTCTACCGTCGGACGTTTGTCGGTGTTTTTCAAAACTCGTTGCCGTGCCGCCCGTTTTTCCTCTCATCCCTACATAGCCCTTCTACACAGGTCACTAGTGCCACCTAGCCACTTCCTCCGTTCGTGGTCGTCAGATCGCGATCGGACGGATGAGGTCCACCCCACCATAGTCCAACCCTATATAAGCTCCACCCCCATGGAGAGACCTCTCTCACTCCATTAGGGTTCCCCTAGTCATTTTTGCAGCCACCCCCCTAGAAATCCCCGCTTGCTAGCCCACACTTTTTAAATCCCGTAGCCCAAGCTCCATAGTCTTTCTCAGCCTTCGGATCGGAGATATGGGGCTCAGATTCGCCCAAATTCCCACCTACCGGACATGTCCGTGGTCAAATCGGACATGTCCGGGCGACCACAGGAGATCCTCCCATGCCCGAGTTGCTTCTGCCTGCAGCCGCCGGAGGAGCCACCGGCCGATCCCGCTCCCGTCAGCCGCCCTAGCGCCCTAGCCTCGGCCCCGCATCTTTCCTGGCCGCCACCCACGTCGGAGTAGCCGGCCGCCGCGCTCGCGGAGTAGCGCGTGCGCCGCCTTCCGCCATGGCCGGCCGCTGCCGAGCTCCGCCTGGCCTTGGCCTCGCCCTCCAGTGACCGGGAGTCGCCGGATCCCGTCGGCCCCCCAGTCCACGTGCAGACCCGGGGGCAGTCCGGTGCAGCCGCCCTCTTCCCGGCGAGCTGCTGTGTCGCGAGCGTCCCCATTGGGAGCTGGCCGACGTGCGCCTGCGCGCCGCCAACGCCCCCTGGGCCTCGCTGCCCTGGGCCTCGCCCGCGGCCCAGCTCCTCCCTCGCCAGCGCCAGCAGCCGCGTTGGCCAGGTGGGCCGCGCCAGCACGCCTCGGCCCACTGCCTCGCCTCCAGCAGCCTCCAGCGCCCCCAGCCCAAGTGGTGGCCCAAGGTGAGCCCTCCAGTCCCTTTAGATCTCACACTAGGCGTAGGATAGTGGTTGCGCCCTCTCTGTAGGCCCGTTAGTTATTTAGGTGTTATTTCGGAATTAAGTAAAATTCCAGAATATAGACGTATATTAAAACGTGTATATCTTTTAAACCGTAATTCGGATCGCGACATGTAGCATATGGTTTTCGTGTAGTTTCTCGTGTAGAATACGTTGGCGCAACTTGCATAATTGTTTGACGTGGTTTTACGTGCCAAACGCCTAGTTTAGCGTGTTGTCCTAATAGGTTTCGACCCGTATTTATTTTTCGTGCAAGACCGGGTTGCCCGTATGCCTTAGATTAAATGCCCGTGTTTTAGGAACCATAATTCCATGTATTTTAGAGCGGTCATAGGTATTTTTGCAGGTATGGATTGCCGGTAATTTACTTTCCCGCGTATAGATTTTTTTTATCGCATTTATGTGCGGCATTATTTTGTGTTGCAAGCCCCACATTTTTTATATGTTTCCCGGGTAGAAAAATCCATGTGATTTTTTTATGCAATTAGTTTTAGCTTTTAAGCAAGTTAGTCCGCGCGATATTTTGCTATGTTGCTCTTTTGTTTATTTTGTAGGATTTATTCCGTGCCTCGTTTTAATTAGTTGTCAACTAGAGAGTTGATCTTGGATGTTTGGTTTAGCCCCTGGTATTTTTAGTTGCAATAGGAATGCATGTTTAGGTGTGTTTTGCTTGCTCTCAAGTTGCTAGAAATAGTGCTGTTTTGGACGTGCTGAAATATTTCTAAGTCTGGAATCTGTTATATTTTGTTGTTGTCTTGTCTTGCTTGCATCTTGTGATCTGTAGCTCTTTTGAGGTTGGTCCAATGGAGTAAGTTGTACCCCTTGTGTTTCTCTTGCATGCTGTAAATTTTCATGCCATTTGGAGCCCTGTAGCTATCGGTTATGCTGCTGTCAATATAGCTTCAGATCGAAAAGTGCACTTTCATGAGGTGTAACTTTCACTAAGTCTGAAATAGTGTGTGAGATGCCATTTTGTGTCTTCTTTCCCTAGTGTTCCATGATGCCATGCTAGTTGTTGTTAGTTGATCATAGTAGTTCTTCTTGCCCTCTTCCGTGCCATGCCTTGCTTGAGCATATCGGAGTTGTGTAGCTCGTAGTTGTGGGGCGTAGAAAGTGCTATGTGGCTGATTTTGGCAGTTTGTAGTGATTTCTTGTTTTGCTCGTAGTTTTCGAACCGTAGCTCCGATTTGATCGTGTCCTACATGAAACTTGCTTAGAATCTCGTGTATTTTCATTTTCTCTTGCTGGTTGTAGGTTTTGAAGTTCTCGTAACCGTTGTTGCACACATATTGCATTCATGCCATCATATCTTGCGATGCTTGTAACTTTTGATCCGTAGCTCCGTTGGAGATGTTCTCTACGTGTAGATTGCCTGCCTTGACGCGTATAATCACGTGAACCTATTTGTTTTGCTGTTTAACAACTAATTAAATGTGTTAATGCAGATCTGGACAGAATTGTAAATTAACATATGAGGTCGTCTCGGAGGTGCTATATGTCATTTCCGACCTCATTTAAAATGCCTAGATAGGTAGATTATTTGCGCTTCACCTCTTGCCATGTTTAATCACATTTAATATTGCTGTGTATCTACTCGGGATAGAACTAAATAATTAACGTGGAGATTCGTCAATATGCAACTCGTTGCATATTGAACTTCACTTAATGTGTAGTGTTTGGTTGTGTGATTTGTCATGCCGTGTCTTGCATGTATTCAGTAGCTCATGCATCATATGTGTTGTGCATCGTGTGGTGAATTTCATGTGTTGATTTGTGTTTCCGGTATGCTTCGTCTCGATAGAGTTCCGCAGCGTGCCGGATTGTGAGGACCCGTTCGACTACGTCGGTTCATCTGCTTTACGGAGGCATTCTTCTTCCAAGCGGGATCTCAGGCAAGATGACCATTTCCCCCAGATACCATTACTATCATTGCCATGCTAGTTGTACCGCTTCTACCGTTTATGTCTCGTTGCCTACCACATGTTAAATATCAGCCTCTCAACAATGCCATGAAAACCTTCGACCTGTTCAACCTAGCAAACCACTGATTGGCTATGTTACCGCTTGCTTAACCATGTGTTAGCGTTGCTAGTTGCAGGTGCAGATGCTTCCATGTGAAAACATGGGTTCCTTGTTATATCACCATATTAAATGCTATTTAATTTAATGCACCTATATACTTGGTAAAAGGTGGAAGGCTCGGCCTTTCTAGCCTGGTGTTTTGTTCCACCTTTGCCCCCTTAGTTTTCGGCTACCGGTGTTATGTTCCATAAATGAGCGCTCCTTACACGATCGGGGTTGTTATGGGGACCCCCTTGATAATTCGTTTTAGATTAAGGCTGGTCTGGCAAGGCCCAACTTTGGTACTACATTTGCCTAAACACCTAATAAAATTGCATAGGGACTTTCCGGACCCCGAAGATAATTTAATCAACCCCCGGGCCAGTGCTCCTCATGAGTGTTGGTCCAAATTGGCAGACTACGGGGCCACCGCGGGGCAACCCGAGGTTTGGTTCTCCTAGTGTGACCCATCCGTCGTGTCCTGAGAACGAGGTACGCGACTCCTATCGGGATCGTCGACACGTCGGGCGGCCTTGCTGGATTAGTTTTACCTTTGACGAAATATCTTGTGCATCGGGATTCCGGTGATGCTTTGGGTATTCTCAGAGTTGAGGTTTTCCACTAGGGAATCCGACGAGATTGCGAGCTTCGTGATTGAGGATTTCTATGCGGCTTGTGGTAATTTGTGATGGACTAGTTGGAGCACCCCTGCAGGGTTAAATCTTTTCGGAAAGCCGTGCCCGCGGTTATGTGGCAACGTGGAAACTTTGTTTAACACTGGTTCTAGATAACTTGAAGTTAACTTAATTAAAATATGCCAACTGTGTGCGTAACTGTGACTGTCTCTTTCGTGAGTTCCTTCTCCGATCGAGCACACAGTGGGGTTATGTCTGACGTAGGTAGGTGTTCAGGATCATTCATTTGATCATCAATAGTTCACGTCCGCTATGCGTAGGTCTTCCCCCTCTTATTTCTTGTACTCGTAAGTTTAGCCACCAAATATATGCTTAACCGCTGCTGCAACCTCGCCAGTTAACCATACCTCACCCATTAAGCTTTGCTAGTCTTGATACCTTTGGAAATGAGATTGCTGAGTCCCCTGTGGCTCACAGATTACTACAACACCAGTTGCAGGTACAGGTAAAGGTTACTTGACGCGAGCGCGTTGATTGTTCATTTGGAGTTGCTTCTTCTTCTTCTTCTTCTTCATCGATCTAGGATGGGTTCCAGGCCGGCAGCCTGGGATAGCAAGGATGGACGTCGTTCTTCTTTTCTCGTTTGTTTTTGTCCGTAGTCGGACCCTGCTCTTACTATCGATGATTATGTTATGTACTGATGTGACTCTGATGTAGCTTGTGGCGAGTGTAAGCCAATTCTATTATATACCTCTTCTTTTAAGTACATGTACTTGTAACGATATCCATTCTTGCGACACGACGAGATGTGCTTCTATCCCTGACGAGGCCCTCGTGCCCAATTAAGGATAGGGTCGCATCTTGGGCGTGACACATGTTGACTTCCATGTTGATGACTTTTAGGATACTTTTGCTCTCTACGTCAGCAAAAATCATCAGAGTTGTGTTGACCTTGGGGAAGTCATCTTTCTCTTCATCATCCTCTTCTTCACGGTCTTTTCCACTCGACTATCCTTCCTTGAACTCTTGGATTAACAGTCGGCACTGCCAAGCGGTATGCTTTGGCAATATCAGGTTGCCCTCATCATCTTTCTTCGTGTGAAATACACACGGCTCATCCAAAACATCCGACTGCATCTTGGACTTCTTAGGGGGAAACGATGGCTTGGACTTTCCCTTGATTTTCCTGCTGCCAGAGCGGATGCTTCTGCTGGTGTAGCATTTTCAACCTTCCGCTTCTGCTTCCGATTGGAATTAGCATCAGTGTTGTCGACTGCTTTACCCTTGCCGATATGGAGGCGGTCTTCTTCTTCCCCATTTTCATAACGGGTGGCTATCTCCATCATTTTGCTTATTGAAATGTCGTTTGAGCGACCAAACTTCAAATACAACTCTCGACACCTGACACCTACCTTGAAGGCTCAGACTGCTTGGTGCTTGGTAACATTCTCCACCGTGTGGTGGAGAGTGGCCCAGCGCTGAATGTAATCACGCAAGGACTCACTCGGCTTCTGCATGCAGTGTTGTAACTCGGAAAGGCCGGCAGGGCGCTTGCAAGTGCCCTCGAAGGTCTTGATGAACACTCGCGCCAGATCTGCCCAACAGTATATGCTTGAAGGCGCCAACTGATTCAGCCATGCATGGGTCGAACCATCTAGCATCACGGGCAAGTGCTTCATCGCAACATGGTCGTTGCCATCGCCAATTCGTACTGGAACTCGGTAATCATCCAGCCAAGTGTCGGGCTTGGACTCTCCTGCGAACTTAGTGACTCCAGTTGTCAACCTGAAGTTGGGGGGAATATCAGCAGAGCGGATTGTCGTGCTGAAACACTCGGGACCGAAAACCGCGGTACCACTTCCACTCGGTTGATCTCTATAGAGACCATCTCTATAGGCTCTGACTGTGTCTATCCTTCTCTACGCAAGTACATCTCTTGCATCAAATCCGGGGCTCCGCTCGTCTTCGAACGGGCGCCGGTCATCGTAGTGCCGGGGCACATACGAGCCGCTCCGTGGAGGAGAATGCACTCGACAGTGGTCATCACAGTGATAGCGAGGGGGAAACTGGTTCTGACCCTGGTCTTGGTGCTGATACTCTTTGTGGCCCCTGTCTCTGCGTGTTGGAATTATGCCCTAGAGGCAATGATAAATAAGTTATTATTATAATTCCTGTATCAAGATAATCGTTATTATCCATGCTATAATTGTATTGAATGAAGACTTAGATACATGTGTGGATACATAGACAAAACACTGTCCCTAGCAAGCCTCTAGTTGGCTAGCGAGTTGATCAAGGATAGTCAGGGTCTTCTGACTATGTACAAGATGTTGTTGCTTGATAACTGGATCACATCATTGGGTGAATCATGTGATGGACCAGACCCAAACTAATAGACGTAGCATGTTGATCGTGTCATTTTGTTGCTACTGTTTTCTGCGTGTCAAGTATTTATTCCTATGACCATGAGATCATATAACCCACTGGCACCGGAGGACTGCTTTGTGTGTATCAAATGTCGCAATGTAACTGGGTGACTATAAAGATGCTCTACAGGTATCTCAGAAGGTGTCCGTTGAGTTAGTATGGATCAAGACTGGGATTTGTCACTCCGTGTGACGGAGAGGTATCTCGGGGCCCACTCGGTAATACAACATCATAAACAAGCCTTGCAACCAATGTGACTTAGTGTAAGTCACGGGATCTTGTATTACGGAACGAGTAAAGAGACTTGCAGGTAAACGAGACTGAAATAGGTATGCGGATACTGACGATCGAATCTCTGGCAAGTAACATACCGAAGGACAAAGGGAATGACATACGGGATTATATGAATCCTTGGCACTGAGGTTCAAACGATAAGATCTTCGTAGAATATGTAGGATCCAATATGGGCATCCAGGTCCCGCTATTTGATATTGACCGAGGAGTCCCTCGGGTCATGTCTACATAGTTATGGAACCCGCAAGGTCTGCACACTTAAGGTTCCGTGTTGTTTTATGTGTATTTGAGTTATATGGTTGGTTACCAAATGTTGTTCGGAGTCCCGGATGAGCTCACGGACGTCACGAGGGTTTCCAGAATGGTCCGGAGACGAAGATTGATATATAGGATGACCTCATTTGATTACCGGAAAGTTTTCGGCATTACCGGGAATGTGCCGGGAGTGACGAATGGGTTCCGGATGTCCACCAGGGGGCTAGCCCACCCGGGGGAAGCCCATAGGCCTTAGGGGTGCGGCACCAGCCCTTAGTGGGCTGGTGGGAAAGCCCAAGAAGGCCCCTGCGCAGGAGATAAAGAAAATCAAAGAAAAAAAAGGGAAGTGGGAAGGAAGGGAAGGACTCCACCTTCCAATCCTAGTTGGACTAGGATTGGAGGAGGAATCCTCCTCCCCCCCCCTTCGGTCGACCCCTTGGGGCTCCCTTGAGCCTCAAGGCAAGGTCCCTCCCCTCCCTCCTATATATACCGAGGTATTAGGGCTGATTTGAGACAACTTTTCCACGACAGCCCGACAACATACCTCCACGGTTTTTCCTCTAGATCGCGTTTCTGCGGAGCTCGGGCGGATCCATGCTGAGATAAGATCATCACCAACCTCCGGAGCATCCTCACACTGCCGGAGAACTCATCTACCTCTCCGTCTCTCTTGCTGGATCAAGAAGGTCGAGATCATCATCGAGATGTACGTGTGCTGAACGCGGAGGTGCCGTACGTTCGGCACTAGATCGGAGCGGATGGTGGGACGGATCGCGGGACGGTTCATGGGACTATTCGCGGGGCGGATCGAGGGACGTGAGGACGTTCCACTACATCAACCGCATTTATTAACGCTTCCTGTTGTGCGATCTACGAGGGTACGTAGATCGAAAATCCCCTCTCGTAGATGGACATCACCATGATAGGTCTTCGTGTGCGTAGGAAAAATTTTGTTTCCCATGCGACGTTCCCCAACAGTAGCATCATGAGCTAGGTTCATGCGTAGATGTCATCTCGAGTAGTACACAAAAGTTTTTGTGGGCGGTGATGTGCGATTTTCTTCCCTCCTTAGTCTTTTCTTCATTCCGCGGTATTGTTGGATCGAAGCGGCTCGGACCGACATTACTTGTACGCTTACGAGAGACTGGTTTCATCCCTACGAGCAACCCCGTTGCTCAAAGATGACTGGCGAGTGTCGGTTTCTCCAACTTTAGTTGAATCGGATTTGACCGAGGAGGTCCTTGGATGAGGTTAAATAGCAATTCATACATATCCATTGTGTTGTTTGCGTAAGTAAGATGCGATCCTACTAGATACCCATGGTCACCACGTAAAACATGCAACAACAATTAGAGGACGTCTAACTTGTTTTTGCAGGGTATGCTTGTGATGTGATATGGCCGATGATGTGATGTGATATATTGGATGTATGAGATTATCATGTTGTAATAGTTAATATCGACTTGCACGTCGATGGTACGGCAACCGGCAGGAGCCATAGGGTTGTCTTTAAACTAATGTTTCTGCTTGGAGATGCGTTTACTATATTGCTAGGATGTAGCTTTAGTAGTAATAGCATGAGTAGCACGACAACCCCGATGGCGACACGTTGATGGAGATCATGGTGTGGCACCGGTGACAAGAAGATCGTGTCGGTGCTTTGGTGATGGAGATCAAGAAGCATGTGATGATGGCCATATCATGTCACTTATGAATTGCATGTCATGTTAAACCTTTTATGCACCTTATTTTTCTTAGAACGATGGTAGCATTATGAGGTGATCTCTCACTAAAATTTCAAGACGAAATTCTGTTCTCCCCGACTGTGCACCGTTGCTACAGTTTGTTGTTTTGAGACACCACGTGATGATCGGGTGTGATAGACTCAACGTTCACATACAATGGGTGCAAAACAGTTGCACATGCGGAACACTCGGGTTAAGCTTGATGAGCCTAGCATGTGCAGACATGGCCTCGAAACACATGGGACCGAAAGGTCGATCATGAATCATATAGTTGATATGATTAGCATAGGGATGCTTACCACTGAAACTATCCTCAACTCACATGATGATCGGACTTGAGCTAGTGGAACTGGATCATGAACCACTCAAATGACTAGAGAGATGTACTTTTTGAGTGGGAGTTTAGCAAGTAATTTGATTAGTTAAACTCTAATTATCTTGAACATAGTCTAAGTCCACTTTGAATATATTTGTGTTGTAGATCAATGGCCCACGCGACAGTCACCCTAAATTTTAATACGTTCCTAGAGAAAGCTAAGTTGAAAGATGATGGAAGCAACTTTGTAGACTGGGCTCGTAATCTTAAGTTGCTCCTGCAAGCTGGGAAGAAGGATTATGTCCTTAATGCTGCGATAGGAGATGAACCACCCGCCACGGCTAACCAAGATGTTAAGAACGCTTGGTTAACACGTAAGGAGGACTACCCAGTAGTTCAATGTGCAGTCTTGTATGGCTTAGAGCCTGGACTTCAACGTCGCTTTGAGCATCATGGAGCATATGAGATGTTCCAAGAGTTGAAGTTTATCTTTCAGAAGAACGCCCGGATCGAGAGGTATGAGACCTCCGGTAAATTTTATGCTTGCAAGATGGAGGAGAATTCGTTTGTCAGTGAACATGTGCTCAAAATGTCTGGGTACTCAAACCGTCTAGCTGAGCTGGGGATTAAACTCCCGCAAGAGGCTATCACTGACAGAATTCTTCAATCACTGCCGCCAAGATATAAGGGCTTTGTGTTGAACTATAACATGCAAGGGATGAACAAGTCACCCGGCGAGTTATTCGCGATGCTGAAAGTTGCACAGTCAGAACTCCGTAAAGAGATCAAGTGTTAATGGTGAATAAGACCACTAGTTTCAAGAGAAATGGCAAAGGAAAGAAGGGTAATTCGAAGAAGAGAGGCAAGCCTGTTGCCAATCTGACAAAGAAACCCAAAGCTGGACCTAAGCATGAAACGGAGTGCTATTATTGCAAGGGTATGGGTCACTGGAAGCGCAACTGCCCCAAGTATCTGGCTGATAAGAAGGCGGCCAAAGAAAAATTAGGTATATTTGATATACATGTTATTGATGTGTACTTAACCAGCTCTCGTAGTAGTGCCTGGGTATTCGATACTGGTTCTGTTGCTCATATTTGCAACTCGAAACAGGAACTGCGGAATAAGCGAAGGCTGGCGAAGGATGAAGTGACGATGCGCGTGGGAAATGGTTCCAAAGTTGATGCAATCGCCGTCGGCACAGTTTCACTTCAGTTACCATCAGGATTAGTTATGAACTTGAATAAATGTTATTTAGTGCCTGCGTTGAGCATGAACATTATATCTGGATCTTGTTTATTGCGAGATGGTTACTCGTTTATGTCAAACAATAATGGTTGTTCTATTTCTATGAGTAATATCTTTTATGGTCATGCACCCAATATGAGAGGACTGTTCATATTGAATCTTGATAGTGATAATACACATATACATAACATTGAGACCAAAAGAGTTAGAGTTAACAATGATAGCGCCATGTTTTTATAGCACTGCCGCTTAGGTCATATTGGTGTAAAGCGCATGAAGAAACTCCATACCGATGGACTTTTGGAGTCACTTGACTTTGATTCACTTGACACGTGCAAACCATGCCTCAGGGGCAAGATGACTAAAACTCCGTTCTCCGAAACAATGGAGCATGCAAGTGACTTGTTGGAAATCATACATACCGATGTGTGTGGTCCGATGAGTGTGGAGGCACGCGGTGGATATCGTTATTTTCTCACCTTCACTGACGATTTGAGTAGATATGGTTTTGTCTACTTGATGAAGCACAAGTCTGAAACATTTGAAAAGTTCAAACAATTTCAGAGTGAAGTCAAAAATCATCGTAACAAGAAGATCAAGTTCCTACGGTCTGATCGTGAGGGTGAATATGTGAGTTTCGAGTTTGGTGCTCACTTAAGACAATGTGGAATTGTTTCACAGTTGACACCGCCTGGAACACCACAGCGTAATGGTGTGTCCGAACGTCGTAATCGTACTTTATTAGAGATGGTGCGATCTATATGTCTCTTACCGATTTGTCGTTATCGTTTTGGGGTTATGCATTAGAAACAACTGCATTCACTTTAAATAGGGCACCATCAAAATCCATTGAGACGACACCATACGAACTGTGGTATGGCAAAAGACCAAAGTTGTCGTTTCTTAAAGTTTGGGGATGTGATGCTTATGTCAAAAAGCTTCAGCCTGAAAAGCTGGAACCCAAAGCGGAAAAGTGTGTCTTCATAGGTCACCCAAAAGAGACAGTTGGGTATACCTTCTATCTCAAATCCGAGGGCAAAGTGTTTGTTGCTAAGAACGGAGCTTTTCTCGAGAAGGAGTTTCTCTCGAGAGAATTGAGTGGGAGGAAGATAGAACTTGATGAGGTTGTCGAACCTCTCATCCCTCTGTATGGTGGCGCAGGGCAAGGGGAAACTGACGTCAGCTGTGCTTCCCCAGCAATAGTGCTAGAAAAGTGTTGATCCTGCAATCTCTATGTTAGCTAGACGAATGCTTATGACAACGAACCTTCTCCTGCAACGGCACCAGAAGAATGATGCTAGCACTCCCCGACAATGAAACTGGAAGAATGTTGTTGATGGCCCACCAGCGCGTGGGTTCGCAGCAGTTTTCGAGGGTAAAGTATTCGACCCAATTTGTTGGTTTGCACGACGGGAGGTGAGAGTATACTCTCAAGTATTAGCAGCTGAATTTGTCACATTCAACCACACCTGAAAGATTAGTATCTGCAAGCACAATAGTAACAACAAAGTAGCGAGTAACGGCAGTGTAACTAGCAATAGCAGTGGCAAGGAACAGCAGTAGTGACAGTAGGACAAACTCGTAGGCAATAGGTCGGTGATTTGTTTGGATGATATTCATCATGCAACAGCTATAACACGGAGAGATATGTGGCCAGCTCCCGTTCGTCAATGTGATGTAGGCATGCATTTCGTGTGTCGTCATACGTGCTTAGGGAAAAGAACTTGCATGACATCTATTGTCCATTCCTCCCGTGGCAGCGGGGTCCAAAAGGAAACTACGGGATATTAAGGTTCTCATTTTAATAAAGAACCGGACCAATCCATTAGCACTTGGGGAACACATGAACTCCTCAAACTATGGTCATCACCGGGAGTGGTTCCGGTTATTGTCACTCCGGGGTTGCCGGATCATAACACATAGTAGGTAACTACAACTTGCAAGATCGGATCTAAAACACACATATGTTGGTGACAACATAATAATTTCAGATCTGAAATCATGGCACTCGGGCCCTAGTGACAAGCATTAAGCATGGCAAAGTAGTAGCAACATCAAATCTCAAAACATAGTGGATACTAGGGATCAATCCCCATCAAAACTAACTCGATTACATGATAGATCTCATCCTACTCATCACCGCCCAGCGAGCCTACGAATAGATTACTCACGAACGATGTAGAGCTTCATGGAATTGGAGAGGGAAGAAGGTTGATGATGACGATGGCGACGATTTCCCCTCTCCGGAGCCCAAGACGGACTCCAGATCTGCCCTCCAGATGAAGAACACGAGGTGGCGGCGCCTCCGTATCGAAAACGCGATGAAAACTTCTCTTTTTAATTTTTCTGGGACGAAAGACAACTTATAGAGCTGGAGTTGGGGGGCGGCAGGTGCCTGTGGGCCCCACAAGCCTGCCCACCGCCACCAGGGGTGGTGGCGGAGCAGGGGCTTGTGGCCCACTAGCCCACCCCCTGAGGTGGAACTTGGCGCAGATATTTTTGATATTTTCCAAAACTGCTCCCCGTAAATTTTCAGGATGTTTGAAGAACTTTGATTTCTGCACAAAAATAACACCAAGGCAATTCTGCGGAAAACAGCGTCAGTCCAGGTTAGTTCAATTCAAATCCTGCAAATTATAGTCCAAAATAAGGGGAAAAGAGTTTGGAAAAGTAGATACGTTGGAGACGTATCAACTCCCCCAAGCTTAAAACCTTGCTTGTCCTCAAGCAACTCAGTTGACAAACTGAGAGAGAAAGAAAAACTTTGACAAACTCTGTTTGATCTTGTTGTTGCAACTATGTCTAACTCATAACCAGAATTTCAGCAAGATCACAAGTTAACCACATAAGCAAATGACACAAAGGTCTCACGGTAAACTAATATCAATGGCATAATCAGCTAATGAGCAAATAATAATGAGTTTCAAATACCAACACTTCAATCAAAGCAAGCATTAAGCAATATGAATAGGTGGTATCTCGCTAGCTCTTTTTGAGAGAGCAAAACATAAATGCAGAGCACTTTCAAAGATCAAGGGCTGACTAAACATTGTAATTCATAGCAATGAAGATCTAGTCATAGTCATACTCAATATCAATCAAAAGCAAAGCATAAAAATGACAGAGGTGCTCTCTAATTGGTGCTTATATAAGAGGAGGATGACTCAATAGGAAAATAAATAGACAAGCCCTTCGCAGAGGGAAGCATTGATTTGCAGAGGTGCCAGAGCTCAAGCTTTGAAAACAGAGATAATAATTTTGAGTGGCATGCTTTCATTGTCAACGCAATAACCAAGAGTTCTCAATATCTTCCATGCTACTCATGGTATAGGCGGTTCCCAAACAGAAAATTAAAGTTTTAACTCCCCCACCACCAATCAATCACACTCCACGACTAGCCGAATCCTCGGGTACCGTCCATACTAACATCAATCCGGGGGGAGTCTTGTTTTACAGTTATGTTTTCGATTTAAGCATGGAACTGGGCATCCCAAATACTGGCCCCTTTCTCGTGAATGATTGTGAATAAACACATGTCGAGGATAACACTCCTAGCATGGAAGATACCAATAGCCCTCTGCCACCACATGAGCGGTTTGGGCATGCAAAACAGATTTATTTCGTGAAGGTTTAGAGAATGACACATGCAAATTTACTTGGAACAACAGGTAGATACCGCAAAATAGGTAGGTATGGTGGACTCTCATGGAAAACTTTTGGGTTTGTGGAAGTGGATGCACAAGCAGTATTCCCGCTTAGTACAAGCGAAGGCCAGCAAAAGACTGGGAAGCGACCAACTAGAGAGCGACAACAGTCATCAAGATGGAATGAGTTTGACTAACATTAAATGCAAGCATGAACAGGATATAAATCACCATGAACACGAACATCATAGAGGCTATGTTGATTTTGTTTCAACTACATGCATGAACATGAGCCAAGTCAAGCCACTTGAAACATTCAAAGGAGAATACCATCCTATCATACTACATCACAGTCATCTCAAAATCTATGTTGGCAATCAAGACAAACCATTGTAAGCTCTCAGCTAAATAAGCATGGCATCAGAAACTATGATCTCTAAGTTGTCATTGCAAACATGGTTCTCTCACAACAAAGCTAAATCTGGGTCGACAAGCTAGTCATATTTACAAAAACAAAATAGATAGAGTTCATACCAGCTTTTCAGTCTCAGTCACTTCATCATATATCATCATTGTTGCCTTTCATTTGCACGATCGAACGATGTGAACAATAATAAGCGCATTGGACTAAGCTGAATCTGCAGGCAAACACAAAGGAGTAGACAAAGTAATATGGCTCTTTGAAAGCTAGACAGGTAAGCATGCAAGAACCAATAAGCATTGTAACCAATATCTTCTACCTTGACACAAAGAAAAAAAAAGCTATTTACACGGGAAAGCTCCCAACAAGCAAAAGAAGAAAGAAAAAATATTTTTGGGTTTTCTCAAAAGGACACAAAACAAGAAAACAAGAAAACAAAAATAAACTAGCATGGATAATACAGTGGCAAAGTGTAAACACCGGCTAACAAAGTGAAAGCATAAGCATAAATGTAGAGTCGGTGAGAACACGTACTCCCCCAAGCTTAGGCTTTTGGCCTAGCTTGGTCTACTCCCATGGTGGGAAGTAACCAGCTCCAGGATACTCCGGAGCAGACTGCGGATGCCACTGCTGTGTGAGCTCCTCTGGCTCCCACTGATAAACTGGCGTCTGGTACTCGACTGGCGGCTCGGGCGCGGACGCCTGAGGTTGGGCCAAGCCCCAATATGCGTAGATGTCCGCGGGCATAATAGTGTACCTGCCTGCATGAAGATCAAACAAAGAAGGAGCAGGCAAAGTAATAGTCTCTCGAGTACCCTGACTAAACACCATGTTATAGATCATCCGTCTACTAGCATCTCTATCCAGAAAATCATGGCGAACAATGTTGTCATAATCCAGATATCTCTCAGGGAGAAACATATCTCCTTCCTCTCCCAGTCTAATTGGTATCTCAAAGTGTCTGGCAAGACGGGTAGCATAGATACCTCCATAGACAACACCCTTGGAACGGTTCAGGTTCAACCGTTGAGCTACTATAGCGCCCAAGCTATAAGTCTTATCGTTATAAAGGCCTTCACGCAAAACCGCAAGGTCTAGAGAACTAAGTGATCCAGCCTCCCCACGGCCAATCAAAATTTTTCCCACAAATAGTGAGAAGTACCGAAGCACAGGAAAATGTATGCTAGCAATTCTAGCGCGAGACACTCTTCTCTCCTCTCCAACAGCAATAGAACCAATGAAATCCTCCAAGTCCCGTGAACGAGGGTCACGGATATCCCCAACATAAGGTAATTTGCATACATTGCAAAAATCCTGCAGCGTCATGCACTGGGGGACATCGTATATCATGAACTCAACCATGGGAGGATTCTTCCTCGGATAAAAGTTGAAGCTTTGAACGAAAATATTGGTGAGGAGGAGATATTGTGGCCACTTATCTTCAAGGAACGCAGTAAGACCTGAGTTCTCCACCAAGTAATAAAAGTCTTCATAAAGTCCGACGGCGCGCAAAAATTCATCACTTGGCCACTCGCACGCTCGAACTTCTGTGACTCGAGGGACTACGTACTTGGGGTGGTTCTTCTCATCCTCCTTATGGTTACAGCTTGAAGAGTCTCTCAAGAACCTCCTCATCTTTTCCTTTTTCTAGCTCTGAAAAATTCTGAAATTTTTAGAGACTTCGAAAGAAAAGTGAATAAGGGTTAACCCAACTTGTAGCTACTACTCCTACTAGTGCCTAGAGACCATATCACGCGCTAAAACTACTTGGAACCAGCTAAAATCAACATTTATAGCTCAAGAACAGGGTCACCAAGGTAGCAAGAATTCGCGAAGGATAAAGCACTAGAGCAAAAACTAATTGGACCAATGGAGGAGTCACTTACCAAGGAGTAATTTCCCCAAAACAGTTCAGAGAATGGTGCTTTGAGCAAGGAGATCAAAAATCACAGCCAAATGAGCAAGAACACGGGTTTGAGCTGCGAAACAAATTTTTTCTAGAGGTGGAAGAAGAGGCTGGGAGCTGGAATGAGTGGAGGGGATGCTTGTGGGCCCCACAAGCTTGCACCCCGCCACCAGGGGGGTAGGTGGCGGTGGGGGGGCTTATGGACCACTGGTCAGGCCCCCTGACCAGCTCTCAGGCCCATAAATTTTCAAAAATTCCAGAAAAAATCATACTAAATTTTCAGGACCATCGAAGAACTTTTATTTTCGAGGTATTTTTCTCCGGGACGCTAAAACAGAAAACAGGAAAAACTAAACTAATTCTATCATTTTTCTTCTAAGCAAAAGAAAAGGAAAACTCAAAAACAGAGGTATGTGACTCTCTGATTCATCCGTTTCATGGTCATCGGAAGAAATTCGTCAATGAGGTTGATCAAATCCTTATGACAAAACCTTCTCGAATTGAAGAGAGAACGGAGAATTTTTGAATAGTCGCTAAGTCACCTCAATGGGGATATGGATCTCCCCAACAAGCAAATCATACTTCATCTTGACACGAGGAATAGGGCATTCAAAGCTCCCAATAAGAATCGATGAAGTCTTTTCAATAGCATTGATGCAATGTACTGGATATCATTTCTTCGGAAAGTGCACGGTGTGCTCATTACCGTTGACATGGAAAGTGACATTGCCTTTGTTGCAATCTATAACAGCCCCTGCAGTGTTTAAAAAGGGTCTTCCGAGGATGATAGCCATGGCATCGTCCTCGGGAATATCCAAGATAACAAAGTCTGTTAAGATAGTGGTGCTGGCAACCACAACAGGCACATCCTCGCAAATGCCGATAGGAAAGCAGTTGATTTGTCGGCCATTTGCAGAGAAATTTCAGTGGGTGTCAACTTATCCAACTCAAGTATACGATAAAGAGAGAGCGGCATAACACTAACACCGGCTCCAAGGTCACATAAGGCAGTTCTTACGTAGTTTCCTTTAATGGAGCAAGGTATAGTGGGCACTCCGGGATCACCAAGTTTCTTAGGAGTTCCACCTTTGAAAGTGTAATTGGCAAGCATGGTGGAGATCTCAAGATCTGGTATCTTCCGTTTATTAGTCACGATATCTTTCATGTACTTGGCATACAGAGACATCTTGAGCATATCAGTTAACCGCATCTGCAGAAAGACGGGTCTTATCATCTCAACGAAGCGCTCAAAATCCTCATCATCCTTTCTCTTGGATGGCTTAGGAGGAAAGGGGGTCTCTGAACCCATGGCTCTCTTTCTTTACCATGCTTCCTAGCAGTGAAGTCATTCTTGTCGTATCTCTTAGGTTGTGGATTATCAGGATTAACCGTAGGTTCAATCTCCACATCCTCATCATGGCTAGGTTGAGCATTATTACGAACATCATTGTCCACATTGTCACCAGGTTCATGTTCATCACCTGATTGTGTTTCTGCATCAGACGTAGAAATATCATTAGGTTCTTCAGGTGTGATAGTATTTGGTGAACTGGCGTGCAGGTTTCTATCATCCTTCTTCTTCTCCTTAGGATGACTAGGTGTATCAGCATTGATTCCTTGAGAATCTTGATCAATTCTCTTAGGATGACCTTCAGGATACAAAGGTTCCTGAGTCATTTTGCCTCCTCTAGTAATGACTCTGACAAAGTTGTCATTTAATTCATTGAGCAAGTCATTCTGAGCTTTAAGTACTTGTTCTACCTGAGTAGTAATCATAGAGGCATGTTTACTCAGAAGCTTCAGAGCATTGACATTTCTGTCTACACAAGCACTTAAATGGCTAAGCATACGAGTACTTTGTTCCAAATGTCTGCTAACATAATCATTGAAACTGTGTTGTTTGGCAACAAAGTTGTCAAATTCATCAAAGCATAGGCTAGCAGGTTTATCAAAAGGAATATCACTCTCATCAAACCTACGCAGAGAATTCACTTCTACTACCTGTATCGGGTTATCGAGACCGTGGATCTCTTCGATAGGTGGTAGATTTTTGACATCTTCAGATCTAATGCCTTTCTCTTGCATAGATTTCTTGGCTTCTTGCATATCTTCGGGACTGAGGAATAGAGTACCTCTTTTCTTAGGAGTTGGCTTCGGAGGTGGTTCGCGAATAGTCCAAGCATTATCGTTGATCAAGAGGTTATTCAGTAGAGTCTCAGCTTGTTCTACAGTTCGTTCCCTAAAAACACAACCGGCACAGTCTCTAGAGGCATCGGTAAGTCCATTATAGAGGATATCAAGTATCTCGTTCTTCTTGAGAGGGTGATCAGGCAAAGCATTCTGTAGCTGGACGAGCCTCCCCCAAGCTTGTGGAAGACTCTCTTCTTGGAGTTGAGCAAATTTGTATATTTCCTACAAGGTAGCTTGCTTCTTATGGGTAGGGAAATATTTCTCACAGAAGTAATAGACCATCTCCTGGGGACTACGCACACATCCAGGAGCAAGAGAGGTGAACCATACTTTAGCATCATCCTTTAGAGAGAAAGGAAACAGTTTAAGGATATAGTAGTGGCGGTTCTTCTCCTCATTAGTGAAAAGGTTGGCTATTTCGGATAGTTTGGCAAGATGGGCTATGACCGTCTCAGACTCATAACCGTGAAAAGGATCAGATTCGACTAGAGAGATTATCTCAGGGTCGACAGAGAATTCATAATCCTTATCGGTGACAAAGATAGGCGAAGTGGCAAACTTCGGGTCATTTTTCATCCTAGCTTCACGAGATTTTTCCTTCCACTTGAGAATTAATTTCTCAGCGTCATAGGCATCCTTACACGCAAGAAAATCCTCAGCTATCTCTCCCTCCATAACGTAACCCTCAGGTATATCAGGCAATTCATATCTAGGAGAGCTAGATCTAGCAGGAGCAAAAGCAGGTTCTTTCTCAATGGTATCGGTAGTTTCAGAAGCATCACGAGCATTGGCAGTAACTCTAGCAATATGAGCATCAAGGAACACTCCTAGTGGAACATCAGGAAAAGGAGTATCTCTAGCAGTATCAAGCATAGCATCTCTAGCATCATCAGGAAAAGCAGTATCAAGCATAGCATCTCTAGCAGTATCAGGCATAACATCTCTAGCAGTACCAAGCATAGCATCATCAGGCATAGTATCAGACATAGCATCAGGCATAGTATCAAGCATAACATCTCTAGCAGTATCATGCATAGTATCAAGCATAGTATCATCAGGCATAGTATCAAGCATATCATCTCTAGCAGTAGTATCACAAGCATCATCAAGCACAGACGACATATCAAGATTTCTAGCAGGAGGTGAAGTCGCAAACTTACTCATAACTGAAGGTGAATCAAGTGCAGAGCTAGATGGAAATTCCTTACCTCCCCTCGTAGTTGAGGGCAAGACTTTGGTCTTCGGATCCTTCAGATTCTTCATAGTGATCAGCAGATATAAATCCCAAGTGACTCACAGAATATAGACATACCTCCCTGGCAACGACGCCAGAAAAAATGCTGACGTCAGCTATGCTTCCCCAGCAATAGTGCCAGAAAAGTGTTGATCCTGCAATCTCTAGTGTTAGCTAGACGAATGCTTATGACAACGAACCTTCTCCTGCAACGTCACCAGAAGAATGCTGCTAGCACTCCCCCGCAATGAAACTGGAAGAATGTTGTTGATGGCCCACCAGCGTGTGGGTTCGCAGCAGTTTTCGAGGGTAGAGTATTCGACCCAATTTGTTGGTTTGCACGACAGGAGGTGAGAGTATACTCTCAAGTATTAGCAGCTGAATTTGTCAGATTCAACCACACATGAAAGATTAGTATCTGCAAGCACAGTAGTAACAGCAAAGTAGCGAGTAACGGGAGTGTAACTAGCAATAGCAGTGGCAAGGAATAGCAGTAGTGACAGTAGGACAAACTCGTAGGCAATGGGTCGGTGATTTGTTTGGATGATATTCATCATGCAACAGCTATAACACGGAGAGATATGTGGCTAGCTCCCGTTCGTCAATGTGATGTAGGCATGCCTTCCGTGTGTCGTCATACGTGCTTAGGGAAAAGAACTTGCATGACATCTATTGTCCATTCCTCCCGTGGCAGCGGGGTCCAAAAGGAAACTACGGGATATTAAGGTTCTCCTTTTAATAAAGAACCGGACCAACGCATTAGCACTTGGTGAACACATGAACTCCTCAAACTATGGTCAGCATCGGGAGTGGTTCCGGTTATTGTCACTCCGGGGTTGCCGGATCATAACACATAGTAGGTAACTACAACTTGCAAGATCGGATCTAGAACACACATATATTGGTGACAACATAATAATTTCAGATCTGAAATCATGGCACTCGGGCCCTAGTGACAAGCATTAAGCATGGCAAAGTAGTAGTAACATCAAATCTCAGAACATAGTGGATACTAGGGATCAATCCCCATCAAAACTAACTCGATTACATGATAGATCTCATCCTACTCATCACCGCCCAGCGAGCCTACGAGTAGATTACTCACGAACGACGAAGAGCTTCATGGAATTGGAGAGGGAAGAAGGTTGATGATGACGATGGCGACGATTTCCCCTCTCCGGAGCCCAAGACGGACTCCAGATCTGCCCTCCAGATGAAGAACAGGAGGTGGCGGCGCCTCTGTATCGAAAACGCGACGAAAACTTCTCTTTTTATTTTTTCTGGGACGAAAGACAACTTATAGAGCTGGAGTTGGGGTCGGCAGGTGCCTATGGGCCCCACAAGCCTGCCCACCACCACGAGGGGGGTGGTGGCGGAGCAGGGGTTTGTGGCCCACTAGCCCACCCCCTGAGGTGGAACTTGGCGCAGATATTTTTGATATTTTCCAAAATTGCTCCCCGTAAATTTTCAGCACGTTTGGAGAACTTTGATTTCTGCACAAAAATAACACCAAGTCAATTCTGCTGAAAACAGCGTCAGTCCAGGTTAGTTCCATTCAAATCATGCAAATTATAGTCCAAAACAAGGGCAAAAGAGTTTGGAAAAGTAGATACGTTGGAGACGTATCAGAGAGCCCCTGTCGTTGCGACGCCAGTTGAGGAGCAAGTTAATGATGATGATCATGAAACTCCGGATCAAGTTCCTGTCGGACCTCGCAGGTCGACGAGATCGCGTACTGCTCCAGAGTGGTATGGTAATCCCGTCTTATCAATTATGTTGTTGGACAACAATAAGCCTGCGAATTATGAAGAAGCAATGGTGGGCCCATATTCCAACAAATGGCTGGAAGCCATGAAGTCCGAGATAGTATCTATGTATGAGAACAAAGTGTGGACTTTGGAAGTACTGCCTGAAGGCCGCAAGGCTATTCAGAACAAATGGATCTTTAAGAAGAAGACGGACGCTGACGGTAATGTGACCGTTTATAAAGCTCGACTTGTGGCAAAGGGTTTTTCACAAGTTCAAGGAATTGACTACGATGAGACGTTCTCACCCGTAGCGATGCTTAAGTCCGTCGGAATCATGTTAGCAATAGCTGCATTTTTCGATTATGAAATATGGCAGATGGATGTCAAAACGGCGTTCCTTAACGGTTTCCTTAAGGAAGAGTTGTATATGATGCAACCCAAAGATTTTGTCGATCCTAAAAATGCTAACAAAGTGTGCAAGCTCCAGCGATCCATTTATGGACTGGTGCAAGCATCTCGGAGTTGGAATAAACGCTTTGATGAGGTGATCAAAGCATTTGGGTTTATATAGGTGGTTGGAGAATCCTGTATTTACAAGAAAGTGAGTGGGAGCTCTGTGGCGTTTCTAATATTATATGCGGATGACATATTGTTGATTGGAAACAACGTGGAGCTTTTGGAGAGCATAAAAAGTTACTTGAATAAAAGTTTCTCTATGAAGGACCTAGGAGAAGCTGCTTACGTTCTAGGCATTAAGATCTATAGGGATAGATCAAAACGCCTGATAGGACTTTCACAAAGCACATACCTTGATAAAGTTTTGAAGAAGTTCAAAATGGATCAGTCCAAGAAAGGGTTCTTGCCAGTATTACAAGGTATAAAATTGAGTAAGACTCAGTGCCCAACAACTGAGGAAGATAGAAAGACAATGAGTTCCGTCCCCTATGCTTCAGCCATAGGTTCTATCATGTATGCAATGTTGTGCACCATACCGGACGTTAGCCTGGCCATAAGTATGGCAGGCAGGTTCCAGAGAAATCCAGGAGTGGATCAGTGGACGACGGTCAAGAATATCCTGAAGTACCTGAAAAGGACTAAGGAGATGTTTCTCGTATATGGAGGTGACAAAGAGCTCGCCGTAAAGGGTTACGTTCATGCAAGCTTTGACACAGATCCGGACGACTCTAAGTCGCAGACCGGATACGTATTTATTCTTAATGGGGGTGCGGTAAGCTGGTGCAGTTCCAAGCAAAGCGTCGTAGCTGATTCTACATGTGAAGCGGAGTACATGGCTGCCTCGGAGGCAGCTAAGGAGGGTGTTTGGATGAAGCAATTCATGACGGATCTTGGAGTGGTGCCGAGCGCACTGAATCCAATAACCCTGTTTTGTGACAACACGGGTGCCATTGCCTTAGCAAAGGAACCACGGTTTCACAAGAAGACCAGACACATCAAACGATGCTTCAACCTCATCCGTGACTACGTCGAGGAGGAGGACATGAATATATGCAAAGTGCACACATATCTGAATGTGGCAGACCCGCTGACTAAACCTCTTCCACGAGCAAAGCATGATCAACACCAGAACTGTATGGGTGTTAGATTTATTACAATGTAATTCGCATGGTGATGTGAGGCTAGATTATTGACTCTAGTGCAAGTGGGCGACTGTTGGAATTATGCCCTAGAGGCAATGATAAATAAGTTATTATTATAATTCCTGTATCAAGTTAATCGTTTATTATCCATGCTATAATTGTATTGAATGAACACTTAGATACATGTGTGGATACATAGACAAAACACTGTCCCTAGCAAGCCTGTAGTTGGCTAGCCAGTTGATCAAGGATAGTCAGGGTCTTCTGACTATGTACAAGGTGTTGTTGCTTGATAACGGGAACACATCATTGGGTGAATCATGTGATGGACCAGACCCAAACTAATAGATGTAGCATGTTGATCGTGTCATTTTGTTGCTACTGTTTTCTGCATGTCAAGTATTTATTCCTATGACCATCAGATCATATAACTCACTGGCACTGGAGGAATGCTTTGTGTGTATCAAACGTCACAACGTAACTGGGTGACTATAAAGATGCTCTACAAGTATCTCCGAAGGTGTTCTTGAGTTAGTATGGATCAAGACTGGGATTTGTCACTCCGTGTGACGGAGAGGTATCTCGGGGCCCACTCGGTAATACAACATCACACACAGGCCTTGCAAGCAATGTGACTTAGTGTAAGTCACGGGATCTTGTATTACGGAACGAGTAAAGAGACTTGGCGGTAAACGAGATTGAAATAGGTATGCGGATACTAACGATCGAATCTCGGGCAAGTATCATACCGAAGGACAAAGGGAATGACATACGGGATTATATGAATCCTTGGCACTCAGGTTCAAACGATAAGATCTTCGTAGAATATGTAGGATCCAATATGGGCATCCAAGTCCCGCTATTGGATATTTACCGAAGAGTCCCTCGGGTCATGTCTACATAGTTCTCGAACCCGCAGGGTTTGCACACTTAAGGTTCGACGTTGTTTTATGCGTATTTGAGTTATATGGTTGGTTACCGAACATTGTTCGGAGTCCCGGATGAGATCACAGACGTCACGAGGGTTTTCGTAATGGTCCAGAGACGAAGATTGATATATAGGATGACCTCATTTGATTACCGGAAAGTTTTCGGCATTACCGGGAATGTACCGGGAGTGACGAATGGGTTCCGGATGTTCACCGGGGGGGGGGGGGGGAGCCCACCCGGGGGAAGCCCATAGGCCTTAGGGGTGCCGCACCAGCCCTTAGTGGGCTGGTGGGCAAGCCCAAGAAGGCACCTGCGCAGGAGATAAAGAAAATCAAAGAGAAAAAAAGGGAAGTGGGAAGGAAGGGAAGGACTCCACCTTCCAATCCTAGTTGGACTAGGATTGGAGGAGGAATCCTCCTCCCCCCTTCGACCGACCCCTTGGGCTCCCTTGAGCCTCAAGGCAAGGTCCCTCCCCTCCCTCCTATATATACCGAGGTATTAGGGCTGATTTGAGACAACTTTGCCACGGCAGCCCGGCCACATACCTCCACGGTTTTTCCTCTAGATCGCGTTTCTGTGGAGCTCGGGCGGAGCCCTGCTGAGATAAGATCATCACCAACCTCTGGAGCGCCGCCACGCTGCCGGAGAACTCATCTACCTCTTCGTCTCTCTTGCTGGATCAAGAAGGCCGAGATCATCGTCGAGCTGTACGTGTGCTGAACGTGGAGGTGCCGTCCGTTCAGCAGTAGATCGGAGCGGATCGTGGGACAGATCGCGGGACGGTTCGTGGGACGGTTCGCGGGGCGGATCGAGGGACGTGAGGACGTTCCACTACATCAACCGCGTTTATTAACACTTCCTGCTGTGCGATCTACAAGGGTACGTAGATCGGAAATCCCCTCTCGTAGATGGACATCACCATGATAGGTCTTCGTGTGCGTAGGAAATTTTTTGTTGCCCATGCGACGTTCCCCAACACTGCAACTCTGGGGTGAACCTGGACGGTAAACTGAACGGACTGTATCCGCCCTTGGCGAATTGCTGTGTAATCTATTGATCAACTGCGATACAGTCGAGTTCTGCTGCTGTGTTGCTTGAAGCAAAGCGCGAATCTGCTCTAAGCCTTTGCCTGCCTCTGAATCTGACGGCTGAATTGAATCTGCTATCTTGGCGGCTGCTGCGACATTAAGTACTGGAGTACGATATACCTTAGTATTGGCGTGATGATCGCGTGAGAAGAGGTGTCGCTGACGCCAACTGGAAGTTGGAGGACGACGACGATCGCGTCGGGACTGAACCCGGGTAGGCTCTCCGCGGAGCCCGCCATGAAGACGTCTGCCGCTGGGTTGCAGCTCTTGCACTCGGAAGGAACACCAGAGTGATCCGACGCCGAATGGATCCGGTGCCGAAGGGGTTCAACAGGCTCGATGGCTGCGACCTGAGGGGTCGACGGAGACGATGCCTGTCGAGCCACCGCGTGCTTCACCCATCGCTGGAGTCGAGAGCGACCGGATCGCTTGCGATGACGAACAGTGGAGTGAAGAGCCGAGAGCGGAGTCGACGACTGCAGAAGGAGTACGCCAACGGAGCTAGCAGGGAAGTGCGTTGCTCCACGGATTGGGAGCGCCTCGATGTCGAGTGGCGCTTCGTGAAGCCATGCCGAGTCGTCGGCGACGAAGATAAGGGCGCCGAAATGGATCTCACCACCCTTGAACGAATCGCCGCCGAAAGACATGATGAAGAGTGAAAAAGATGCAAACTTGCCGGAAGTCGCTTAGACGCCTGCCAGAAGGTGGACGCCAACTGTCGTGGGAATAAACGTGACAGTAGAGGTGTAGGATACGAATGGAGAGGGCAGAGTCCTAGCTATGACAAGCTTATATGCAAGATGTACGAGTTCAGGCCCCTCTCTTGAAGGTAACAACCCTACGTCTCAGGTGCTCGGGAGCTCTTGCAGCGTGGATTGTGTAATATAGGGGGTGCGAACCCTTGTGCCAGAGGGGAGGGGTGGCTTATATAGAGTGCGCCACACCTCATCAAGGTCTCAACATCTAAGGGCTTGATCAATATGAGTTAAAGATATATGTTAATGATAACGTATGCAAGTAATAAATGCTACTAAAGACCATTGGCCGCATGTCCGTTGGCCCTCGTGGGTGACTTCTGGTCTTCAATGTCGACTGGAATCCTTTCGAGTGGAAACACGTCGTCGAGTGGATGGGAATGTAGTCCGAATATTTACGTACCGAGTGACTTTTTAAGTGTCATCTTCATCCAGTCGGAATCTTCTGATGAAAGATGAGGAGACTGGAATATTTCATCAGACGAACTAGTGCATTTTCTTTCTGTCCTCCTCATCTCCCCACGAGAATCCCGATATCTCATCGGTTTTGGCCTTGACCGATATTCTTAACTTTGGTGGAAGATGCAAATAATAATAATTTGTGACCGATCTCAACTTTGGTGAAACAAGCCCAAAAGGATGCATCTTCCAATAAACTCGCCCCAAAAGCCCACTGGCCCATCCCATGCCCCAACTCACTAAGCCCACACCAAGCAAAACCCTCCCCTTCCCGGGCCTTTATAATCCAAACCCTAGAGCGCAACTGGCTCCTCCACCTCGCAGACATCCCCGAGCAGAAGCCGCCGCCGACGACGCCGCTCCTCGCGACGCCGCTACTTCTCCTCGGGGTGCAACCATGGTGGCCTCCACGAAGAAGACGGTAACAACCCCCTTCCTCGCCCTCATGTTTATGTCCACCTGCTGCGATGCTCTTCGTAGTTTTGACAGATCCCGCCATTCACCTAGTTTTTTTCTTCTGTCTCGCTGATTTCCGGTGTATTTGTTGTGATGGCGCAGAAGAAGTCCGGGGACAACATCAACAACAAGCTGCAGCTTGTCATGAAGAGTGGCAAGTACACGCTCGGCTACAAGACCGTCCTCAGGACCCTCAGGAACTCCAAGGGTAAGAGCCCAACCTCCCTTCCCTAGTTTCAGCGCGCTCGGTATGGCATGTGTTGGTCTGTGCGAATTGTATGCGACGTATATGCTAGTTGAAGAACCAGAAATATGTTGTTTAGATTCAGGAAACGCTCGAGTTACCGTTGGTGTGTGACCGTCAGGGCTTTGATTTTGGCTAAATGGATGTTGAAACGTGTTGTTGCGCATCGCAAAAACTGATTACCAGTGGATCTCATTGCTGCTGTGTATGAGTCGATGCCATAGTGATTAGCTTCACCGTTGCCCTTCTAATAGTACGGGCTCACTGCTCTGGTCCAATAGCTGATGGTGGTGTACATCCCAGTGATTGGGCATTTCTGTAGATTTATCAGGGATTTGACTGCTAGTGCCTGCTATTTAACATTTTTGTATTTGATAACGTGTTAGCATTCTGTTCTGTTTTGTGTTGTACCCCAGTTAGGTGCTGGAAATTTCGTTAGAGCTCTTAAATTATCTCATGCTTTTAAGATGTGATCTCAACTGATATCCGGAGCAACTATTATCTGTATTGTGTTGATATATTTTCTATTTATTGTTATTTAGATTTGTATGCTGTACCTTTGGTATGAACTAGATAAGGACGATCCTTTACCTAGATGTTACACAATTATCTAGCTCAGCCAAAACGAATCTGCAAATATCTTGATGTATTACTTTGGTGGATATGATGATCCTTTCCCCAGATGATCGACAGTGAACATACCGAGAGCTGTAATTTCTTTTGGAGAAACCAAGCCAGGACTCTGATCCTCCCTAGTAGTTCAGTTTTTTTGTTCTACATTGCTTGCTACTGCTTTGTGGTTTGTTATCTTTAATTTATGTTTGGCACCATGGATGTGTTTCTTAATGGTTTGATATGCCCACTTGGTGTTGAAAACTGATCACCAGTGCATCTGTTCATATGGCCATGGAGTATTGAGTCACTGTCATAATAATTCTCAAAATTCTGCAAATGTAACCTGTGTTGCTTGTGTCACTGTTTAATACTAGCAAGAGGGAGAATCTGTGTGATAGATATACTACCCATTCTTTTTGTTTTTTCTGTGCCATTCTGTTTGGAGGATGTGATGATCCTTTCCCAGATGATGGACTATGAACATGCTGAGCGCCATTGTTTCTCTTCAGAGAAACCAAGCCAGTATTCTGATCCTCCTAGCCTTTGCATGTTCCTATATTTCTATGGCTATGGTGGATAATTCAAATGCATAATAGTTCCCCTGATATTCTGCTGTATAATGGTTTTGTTATATTCATGTTTATTAATAGGAGATATCTTCTGTTTGGCCCAGCAATTTCATGTTCTTTTCTTTGAAATTTGATGGTTGACAGTTGGATATGAAATAATGTGTTTACATCCTATTTACAGCAAAGCTAGTGATCCTTGCTAATAACTGCCCTCCACTTCGCAAGTCCGAGATTGAGTACTATGCTATGTTGGCGAAGGTCACTGTCCACCACTACCATGGAAGTAAGTTTGTGTTCCTATTTAATCCCATGACACTGTAAAATAATGTTCATTTCTTCCCATGACACTGCGAAAACCTTCCTTAGCTCACAATCCTGTCTATTACTTGTTGCTATTCCTTGTTGTGGAAGTATTTGCTGTAGTTGCAGTAGGAAGCTAATAAATAGTTTGAAACTGTGAATAAGATGGTTAACACTCGTAATGATTTCAACTTCTTTATTGGTTCAATAATATACCATTCAAACTTAACCATGCCATATTTGATTTCCAGACAATGTTGATTTGGGAACTGCCTGTGGTAAATACTTCCGAGTCTGCTGCTTGAGCATCATTGACCCTGGTATTTTCCATCACATTTCTCATTGTTTTACTTGGTTCATACCTTGATATACAGCAACTTGGTTTGTGATCATGTTCATTGTGTTGAATTTCAGGTGACTCCGACATCATCAACGCAACACCAGCTGGCCAGTAAACCTGTGTGCCATTTTCAGTATCTTGTCTGATGTGTCATCTGGGGTGTTCTAGAGTGTAGTTCTTGCTGGACTTGATTTGGTCTTGTGTACATCATTTATCAGTCAATCAAGTTTCATGGGACTATCGGTTTGGATCAAAAGTTCTTGTTCCTGGCTTAATTACTCTTTGTTGCACTGCTGTAAGCAAGCATGGTGTTGCTGTGATCAGTAGATTTGGCTTGAAATGCTCTGATTCTTATGAAAAGAGTAACCTTGGCCCGAGACTCGTAATGACATCATGAAATTAGTTGTCGATGCAAGGTTGGGCCTTTAGCTTAGATGCGATCTGTAGTTTACTTTTTCATTGGACGGTTGGGCCTTTGTCTTAGCACGTGTTCTCTTTAACGTCCATTGTTGGTTTAGTTTGCGTTAATGCCTTTTGCGTGTTTTTTGTTTGTGTTAATATCTTTTGCATGTTTTTATTAGTTATTATTGGTTGATGAAAATAGTTACTGTTTATTGGACGGAGATAGACCAATTGCTGAACTGAATTAGATTTTGTTTTATGCTACATAAAAATAAATTTGGGATTGGAATTAGAGAATAATGCTCTCGTTGCAACGAAATTTGTTCAGTGTATACGAGAACGCGCTAAACCCACGCAAGAGAAAGAAAGCTAAGGGGAAAAAAGTGTCATCACGCCGTCTATCTCATCTACTCCTGCGTTCCATACTTTAAAGTATGTCTATATACATTTGTATATAGTTCACTAATGAAATTTCTACAAAGACTTATATTTAGGAACGGAGGGAGTAGCTTCGTTAACTCGCATCCGCTCTTTTTCTCGAGAGAATTTGACGGGATCACCGTCTTATCCGAAGGTTATCCGAAGGAAAAGAGAAGGAAGGTTCGTTTTGGAGTACGCTTTTGATGCGTTCCACGTCTCTTCCGAATTTCCGCCTGCTCCATACGACAGTCCATGCTGTTGAGGAAAAACCACAAGGGAAAGAAAAGTTGACCGCGACGCAGCCAATGGAGGCCCAGAACTTTGGCTGTCCACCAACCCCGTCCTACCACTTACCAACTCGACTTGCACATGCCTTTTTGAGCTGCATAATTATCTGCAACGTTAGAGCATCTAGAACCCCGATACCTCGAACGAACTCTCATTCATGACCCCACCCGAACCATCTTTTCTTTTTCTTTATTTAATTTTTTTCTGTCATTATACGGACAGATAAATAAGAAACATGAGATCATATTTGCTTAATCCGACAATAAATGCTCTAAGGATGGGAATAGACGTGTGCTTACATTTTTATTGCACATTTAGTCTCAAAATAGATCGAGCTCCACTATCAATGATATATAAAACGGAACATTCACAAAGAAAAAGCACCCAAGTGTAACAAAAATAGAATAAGTCTTAGGCTAGCTATAGTAGGAGTAACATAGCTAGTAACATAGTCTTGGGACTAGCAAACATGGTGATGTGGCAAATAATTAAAGAAGAGAGAGAGGATTAGAGTAACATAGGTAGATACCCTAACATGTTAAATGCTATGCTACTATGTGTCATGCATGTCAATAAATGAGATCACCTATGATACTAGTTTATGTTACTATGCACTATGAAGGTAGTATCATACAATTATAACATATACTCCCTCCGTCCCAAAATAAGTGTCTCAACTTTGTACTAGCTCTAGTACAAAATTGTATTAAGCTTGAGACAGTTATTTTGGGACGGAGGGAGTATATGATACTACTATATGTTACTCTCCACTATGAGCAGCCTTAAAGCTGCCGCATTACTTTGTTAACGACCGAACAAGCAAAATAAATGTTCGTTACGTTCTAAGGAACGGTCCAGTCAGTGATCGATAAAAATAGCCTAACTAAGATGACATCTTAAATAGACCTTAAACATCTCGGCTGACCGACATTCCTCATATCCAATTTAAATATAAGGCTGACCGACATTCCTCATTCCACATCGGACCTAATAGGTCTATCTCACCATAAATTGCATCAAATCCACTCCCTCAACCTCCAAGATCCATTTGCTCTCTTTTCTCTTCTCACACTTCCGTGTTAGACGTCTCGCATGTCGGTTGCCACCCTTGCTCTGCACCTGTTTCTAGCCTCAGCGCTGCAAGGACCGGCACAACAATCCTCTCTTCCGTGCTCGCCGCTGCGTAGATCATCGCCGACCCGTACGCCACCGCGGTACGTGCGACAACTCTTGGTCCGCCCCTTGCCCTCTATGTGTTCAATAGAATGTCCAACCCGATTTTTTGTGATTTATTTGTAGGGGAAGCCATGAATTCCGATGCTTCGTCGAACAAGGAGAATGGACCGATGGAGCTTGATAGAAGGATTGAAATTGAGTTTTTTGATTCATCATATTTGGGCGAAGAAATGGACATGATCATGCTCATGAGAAAGCAAGAGGAAATGGACCGACACGTGGAGCATATTCCAAACTTTAAGAGCTCAATCAAAGGGAGAAGAGTGATCAATCGGGATAGGGTCGTCGGAGCACAACTGCTGCACAAGGACTACTTCGCTCCGGAGCACGACTATTGCACAAGGACTACTTTGCTCCGGACCCAACTTTTCCGGATGATCCATGGTTTCGTCGCCTATTTCGCATGGGAAAACCATTGCTTTTGTGCATTGTGAAGGGAGTGGAGGCACACAATGACTACTTTAAGCTCACAAGGGATTGCTGCAGCCAACTTGCTTTCTCCGCTAAACAGAAATGCACGGTTGCTCTAAGAATGCTCGCACTTGGTATTGCCGTAGATGCCATTGGTGAGATGACCGGATGGGGGAGAACACATGCCTAAATATTACTGTCAACTTTGCTTGCACCATGGTGCAGGTGTTTGGAACAAAGTATTTGAGAGAACCAAATATGCATGAATCATAAATGTTGTTAGCAATTAGAGAGGCGGGAGGGTTTCGAGGAATGCCCAGACCAATTGATTGTATGCATTCACAATGGAAGAACTACCCCAAAGGTTTGCGGGGGAATGTATTAAGATCACACCAAAGAGGCTACCATTGTACTACAAGCAGTGGCATCACATGATATGGATTTGGCATGTTTTTTGGAACGCGGGGTTCTCACAACGACATCAACATGCTTAAAAAATGTCCCTTATTCAGAACACTTTGTAATGGGGAATCACCGCCGTGCAATACACTATCAACGACCGTGAGTACAACATGGGATACTATCTTGCGCATGGCATCTATCTTTGGTGGGTGGCGTTTGTGAAGACCATATCCGAACCACACAACAACAAACAACGCCACTTTGCAACAATGCAGGAAGCAACTAGGAAGGATGTGGAGAGGGCATTGTGAGTGCTTCAAGATCGTTGGAGAATTGTTCGTGGAGCTGCCGATGAGGACATCACTATAAAATTACACACACATCCCCTGTTGCTACACATATTGGATCAATTACTATAGCTCGCGTACTCCAAATAAAATACCAGGTACTTTCGTTCCTTGGAAATGATTCTAATGTTCATTTATGTTGCTTACCAATGAATGACCTAGCATAGAAAAGAAGGATGCACAATGGACCATGGTCAAGTGTGGAGAAGGCACACGCGAAGGGAACAAGACGAGAGTTTCGAGTGAAGATTTCGACACTTTGAAGCCACCATGATTACATATAAGAAGACAAACGTGTAAGTGCACCTAGTGCCACCCCATGTTGGTTTTGGAGTATTGAAGACAAACGTGGTTGAGGGACTAATGTGTTTGTGAGAGTTCACAAGTTAACACAGATAGAAGTCCCTCGAGATTCAATTTAACCATCGTAGACGACCCCTAAAAATGTCTGAAGACATTGATGACCGCGGAAGCCATTGGTGGTGCAGGAAGACAATCGCTTGAAGATAATGAAACACGACGACGAAGTATTTTGGTAGTTTTGTTTTCTTCTTTCCTGAGTCATAGGAACCACTGCACTGTTAAGTGGGGTTGATGTGATCGAAGTCAGACGCTGGCGTGATGCTCAACTCAAAATACCTATATCTTCGAGTGAAGACAATGAGAGGAAATCTCTTTCAGAGTCGGTTGAGTTAGCATTGCTTGTGGCCCAAGTAATGTTGTCGCGTGTGTCTTTGAAATCTGACAATTGGAGCACGTTTCGGTTGGCCATTAAGCGATGGTCATTTCGGTCATATCATGTAGGGTTTCCTGTGAGGGAGTTCGGGACTAAGGGGTCCTCAGGCTGCTGACCTATTTTCATGGGCCGGATTCATGGACTGCCCTCTGATTATCACTAAAGGCCGAATTACAAGATGATACCGTATCAAGAACAAATTATTCTGAAGACTTGGCATATGCTCCAAGGCAAGATGATAATATTGGCATGTTTACTCCTTGGTGTGACCGACATTGTGTAACCCTAGTATCCGTGGTATCTATATAAACCAGAGTGCTTTAGTCCGTAGGGCATGTTAAGATCATTACTCCTACGGTTTTAGACCACAACATATGATCTCGAGGTAGATCAACTATATATTCGATACTCCATCATCAATATAAACAAGAGCAAGACGTAGGTTTTACCTCCATCAAGAGGGCCCGAACCTGGGTAAACACTGTCTCCCTTGTCCACTATTACCCATCGATCCAAGATGCACAGTTCAGGACCCCCCTACCCGAGATCTAACGGTTTTGACACCGACATTGGTGCTTTCATTGAGAGTTTCACTGTAGGATCGCCACAAGGATTGATGACTTACTTGGTCACGAGCGATGACATTAGCACCACGGATATCTTCGTCCCGGCCGGCTCTCCGCGTTCGACAACATTGTTTCGCATGTTGAAGCAACTCGTCACCTTGTCCAGATAAACAGGTTTGCCCCGGCTGAGGGAATTAAGTTCGGCGACCTAGATTACGTTGCCGATGTCTAACGCGATCTCATCCTCATTGGGTTCTTGGCTTCGTGCGATGAGCCCGGAAACCTCAAAGTCCTTACTTCGGGTATCCTCCCCGACTCCGTATCCGAGACGGTGCCCACTTAGGATCCGGCCTCGGTTAACCCTGACCAAGCACACTTCCTGTGCCGACGTGCTGGAGATCAACTCCCCCAAAACCCCAGGGACTTGGCTAGTGGAGTGAATGTACAACCCAGCCACCTAGGTTCAAGTCTCCACGGGCGCGATTTTGGGTTATTATTATTTTAAAAAAACTCGTTGTGGGTGGTTTTCCTTAAAAAAAACCCAAGGACTAGTCCGGTTGATTCCCTCGCTATCAAACGAGGTGCTCGCCCGGATTCGAACTATGGAAATTTCGGATGTCCCATTCCTGATGTTAGAGCATATTTCTCCTTATGTGGTTTTGGTAATTGATGACAATCCCTATGGACTCATGGTTTCCTTAAGTTATATTCGAAGGATTTGTCCATAGGCATTTCTTGATGTCCATATGTTGGTTTCAAGGAGTTTATATGATGACCAACGTGGTATTCAAGGTATTATCTAAAGAACGGTCATAAAGACACAAGGTTGATCAACACTAAGACAAAGAGTAGATTAAGATGATCAACACACGAAGCATACAAAATGTACCAAGAGTGATCAAGTGATCCCATGGTATGGTAAGCATTGTCCATTACGCTTTTGTGTACTAACCCATGGTTTTCGTGAGAGTTCTATGTCGGGTTAGGTGTGTTTCCATGTGCTTGCGTTAAGAGGAAGATCTCATTCAACCCATGGAAGATTGCGGTGTGCAAGTTCAAGTGGAGCATCACGAATATATCATGCTTCAAACTTGCCATCCATTGTGGTGGCAATGGACTTGTGAAGATGTGCTAAAGACTGGCTCACCCACAATGGAGTATGGGAGAGAAATTTACAAGTCTTCATCTGTGACGCCCTCGATTTAATCGTACGCTAACCATACACACAAATGCGTACGATCAAACCCAAGGACTCACGGGAAGATATCACAACACAACACAAGACACAAATAAAAAAAACATCAGCTTCATATTACAAGCCAGGGGCCTCGAGGGCTAGAATACGAAAACTCGATAAGCACACGAGTCAGCGGAAACAACAAATATCTGAGTACAGACATAAAACATGGGGTGCCTTAGAGAAGGCTAGCACAAAGATACAACGATCGAACGAGGCGAGGCCTCCTGCCTGGGAACCTCCTAACTACTCCTGATCATCAGCGGCCTCCACGTAGTAGTAGGCACCGTCGGAGTAGCATTCGTCGGTGGCGGGGACCTCCATCTCCTGGGCTCCATCATCTGGTCGCAGCAAACGGATCGAGGGGACAAGAGGGGGAGCAAAGCAGCGGTGAGTACTCATCCAAAGTACTCGCAAGTCTTACATCAGAACTATTCTAATTATGCATCAGTATCAAAGACGGGGGGTTATATGTGGACTGACTGCAGCAATGCGAGAATAGAGAGAGAAGGCCTAGTCCTATCGAAGACTAGCATCTTCAGGGTCTTGCAGCAATAGACGAGAGTAGAACAGGGGTAAAACATTAATAGTCATATGGTTGCAGCAATATTAAAGTGAGGTCACGCCTAAAGATCCTCCCTCGACTCCCTGCGAGGAAGCAATCCCGAGGCAAACTAATTCCAGTTAAGTAACAATTGTAGTTGTAAAAGATCGGGGCACAATTCCATGTCGTCCTGTAACCGTGGACACGGCTATCCGAATAGTTAATTTTCATCCCTGCAGGGGTGCACCACATGTCCCGTCACGCTCGATAACACTCTGGCCGGACATACTTTTCTGGGTCCTACCCGGCCTCGGAATATCGACACGTCGCAGCCCCACCTAAGACTAATCAGAGAGGCCAGCCCGCCGGTTTAACTCCTAAGCACAAAGGGTTCATGGGCCCAGTTCCCCTTCGTGCTCCTGCACGTGGCGTGGGCGGCCGACGTCAGTCCTAGCATCCCTTAATCACAAGAGCGATGCATCTCGGGACCACTCGAGCGCGCGCCGCTACATTGCCGACATCTGAAAAGCTTCGGCTGATACCGCGACGCTGAGTACCCATAATGCTTCCCGCGTAGCCGGTTAGTGCGAAAAGGTCTCCGACCAACCCAGATCAAATACCCAAATCCATTAACATTTTAATTAGGCCAACAACACAGTCTCACGGGAATCCACCCGTCTTACAACTAATCACGAAAGATCCCAGTAACAAGGTCGAGTAACTGTGTGGTTGTAACATCGGGGGAATCCGAGGTATCACCCTCGTTGGATTCCGAACGATGTACCCGTCAAGGTGGGCTTAGAGGAATCACCCTCGAGGGTCCCACACTTGAGGGGTTGCACGACAGAGGCGTCATCAGGAATGGTGAAAGAGGAATCACCCTCGATAACCACGACCGACTAGCTATACTACAGAGATACCATCAGGAGTACTTAGTGAGGTGTCACCCTCGGTACCCGATAGTATCTCTGTAGCGTCGTACAACGAAGGGGGGTGTATGTGTTGTGTCGGGTCTGGCTCGTCGATCAGGGATAGAGATTGAAAACAAGCGGGGCAACTGGACTACGGGGTCAGAGGGGATGACTGCTCCACCTATACTAGGCATATTAAAAGTACAGGACTGAAACTAACAGTTCATCAAAAACAGGCTATGCATCAGATATAGGAGCTAACTACAACAGTAGCAAAATACTAATGCAAGCAGTAGGAAGAAAGACATAGGTGATATAGGAATGATCAAGGGGGGGGGGGGGTTGCTTGCCTTGCTGCTCTGCGGCAAAGGACTGATCGACAGGGTCGTAGATGTACCCGACAGCAGCGTCAGTCTCGGGGTCTACCGGTAAGAAGAGGGGAAAGAAACAATAAATAATAGCATCGATGCAACACAAAGCACGACATGGCAAGATGCACGCTAGACATGAGCTAACGCAGCAACATCCGTCATAGACGGGTCGGAAGAATATCTGACGATATTTGCCGGGTCTCGGGCTACTACCGGTTATATTGGAAACGATGGAAAGGTTCCATGTTTGCTATGCTAGGGACGCGTGACAGACGAACGGGCCATGAATCCGGGTTCGTCTCGTTCTGCTGATCAACTTTCATGTTGAAAAATATTTTGATCTGACTTACGGATTATTTAATATTAATTTTTAAAGTTTTATTCAATAATTAGGAATTAAAAACAGATTTGAATAATTTAATAAAAAGCTATTATGACGTCAGCATGATGTCATGCTGACATCAACAGTTGACTGGTCAACTGACCAGCGGGTCCCGAACGTCACAGGCACAAGTTTTAATTAAGATTAAATATTAATTAATTAGATTAATTTAGTGGGGGACCCACATGGCATTCTCTGTTAGGTTAATTAATTATTCTAATTAACAGATTAACTTATATATCTATTTAACTAATTCATTAACTCATTAATTAATTATTATACCTATTTATTTAATAAAAACATATATTTTTATTATTTATATTTTAATTTCCATTTTCTTCAAAGCGGGTGTGGGGCCTCCCTATAAGTGGGTGTGGAGGTATGGCCCCACCGGTAAGTGACATAGGCCACATACATACTAAACACACATACACCGAATCATACATAATGTATTTTATTACGTACATGCATTCATACATATTAATACATACATACGTACATGCTTTATACATATATCATTTTTTTGTTTTTCTCTCTAACTCTTTCTCTAACCTTTCTGCTAACAAGCAACCTCTCACAGAACCTTCTCATCTCAACAGAAAGAGGGAGGAGACAACCTCCACCTCTACCTTGCTGAACCTATAGGCGTCGGAATGCGGCGGCGTTCGTCGGAACGGATCCGGAGGGCAGAGAGGAGAAGAGGGGTTGTTCTCACCGAGCCCGTAGAGGTGCAAAGCGGGCTCGAGGGAGGGCGATGGTCGACGTGGTGCTGCAGTCCGGCGAGGTAGGCGGAGGAGCTCCGGCGTGGAGGTGCGGTGGTGACGATGCCGGTGAGGATGGTCGTCGGAGAGGCCTCCCGGAGGTCGGGGCTGGCCGGAGGCGCAAGTTGCGGAGGGCCAGCCGGTGCGGAGGTCGTCGTGGCGCCGCCGAGGAGGCGCTCTGGCGACGGGGAGTGAGGCCGCTGGGGAGGCGCTTACCGAGGAGGAGGGGCGAGGTGCAGGGGCTCGGCCGACGGGGTCCTGGTGCGGGTTGGCCGAGGGGATGGGGAAGGGGCTGATGGGAGAGAGAGGAGCCGAGGTCGAGGGCTCGGTCGGCGGGGCTCCTGGAGGGTGGGGGTGGTGCCGCGGGGGAAACAGGGGACCGACGAGGGGGGGATCCGGGAGGCGTGGTCACTGGAGGGAGGAAGGAGGCTGGGAGGGAGAGGTGGCTCACCGGCGAGGGTGGAGGAGGCCGGGAGGGGCTGGCTCGCCGGCCGGTGAGGGATCCGACGGTGGGGGTGATGCGTGGGGAGGGACTGGGAGGCCGACGGGGGGAGTTGGGAAGGAGCTCGAGCTCAGGGGGACTCGATCGTGGGGGGAGATGGGGTCGTGCGGGAGGGAACCGAGAGAGAGAGGAGTCTCTCGTGGGGAGGGGGTACGAGAGGTGGGGAGCTGTCGGTGGGGGTGGGCCCCCCCCACAAGGGGAAGGAGCCCCTGGCGGCGGCGCAAGGGGGAGGGAGGGAGCGAGGCAGGGGAGGGGTTGCCTCGCCCTAGGGTTTGAGGGGGGGCGCGGGGTGGGCTGGCTCGGCTAGGCCACTTTGGCCTAGTCGGCCAGGGGGGTGGGGGGTTTCCTCTTTTCCTTTTTTTTGTTTTGTTTTGTTTTGTTTTTCCTTTTCTATTATTTCTTTCTTTCTAATTTCTTTTCTTTCTTTTGTCGTTATTATTTTTAATACTTTCTTTCTTTAATTGTTAATATGAATTTATAAATATAATTATCTTTTGTTTTCAATTTCTGAGTCCATTTAGAAATTCAATGCGGGTCAACGACGGTAATTCTCGATGATGTGGCATCATTTGCGGGTGATCACTCTAGCTTACATACAATATTTACTGTAGCAAAAGTCGAGGATGTCACAATTCTCCCCTACTAACAAGAATTCTCGTCCCGAGAATTAAGAGGTAGAGGGAAAAAGCCCGTGGTATTCATCACGAAGATGATCCTCGCGTTCCCAAGTGGCTTCATCTTCAGAGTGATTTGACCACTGCACCTTAAGGAACTTGGTGACCTTGCGACGAGTCTTACGTTCAGCTTGGTCGAGAATGCGGACCGGATGCTCTTTATAAGAGAGGTCTTGTTGTAGCTCAAGCATATCGTGATCCACTGCTCGAATAGGGTCCTTGAAGCAGCGAGGGAGCTGAGAAACATGGAAGACATCGTGAACCTGAGAAAGGTTCGCCGGCAGTTCCAATTGATAAGCCACTCTTCCACGCCTTTCGAGAACAGTGAAAGGACCAATATAACGAGGAGCTAACTTGCCCTTGATTCCGAAACGGTGTGCACCTCTCATTGGTGTGACACGAAGATAAGCCTTTTCGCCAGGTTGATAGACCATATCTTGATGATGACGGTCATACTGACTCTTCTGACGAGACTGAGCAACCTTCAGATTCTCATGAATAATGCCGACTTGATCTTCGGCATGTTGAATAATATCCGGACCGAAGAGTGATCGTTCCCCAGTTTCTGACCAATTCAGAGGAGTTCGACACCTTCGCCCATACAATACTTCGAAAGGGGCCATCTTCAGACTAGCTTGATAGCTATTGTTGTAAGAGAACTCGGCATACGGGAGACATTCCTCCCATTTCTTACCGAAAGAAATGACACAAGCTCGAAGCATGTTCTCGAGAATTTGGTTGACTCGTTCAACTTGTCCCTGGGATTGAGGATGAAATGCAGTGCTGAAGGACAGATGAGTCCCCATAGCCTTCTGAAAACTTTCCCAGAATTTTGAAGTGAACAAGCTGCGACGGTCCGAACTGATTACCAACGGAATACTGTGAAGTGAAACAACTCTTGACATATAGAGATCTGCCAGCTGACTAGCATTAATTGTTTCTTTGACGGCCAGGAAATGTGCAACTTTGGACAGTCGATCAATGACGACAAGAATAGCATCATTACCTTTCTGAGATCTGGGAAAACCAGTGACGAAGTCCATTTCAACATGGTCCCATTTCCACTCGGGAATAGAGATAGGTTGCAGAGTTCCAGCAGGCTTTTGGTGTTCTGCTTTGATACGCCGGCATACATCACATTCTGCCACATAGCGTGCAATGTCTTGTTTCATATTGGGCCACCAGAATCTTTGCCGGATGTCTTGGTACATCTTGGTACTACCCGGGTGAATAGACAATGGTGTGTCATGAGCTTCTTCCATCACCTTCCCAGTCATCCTGAGATTTTCCTTCTTATTTGGGACGAATAGGCGACCCTTGAAATACAAGGCGCCACCTTCATCAACAGTGAAAAAGGAGGGCTTACTCTTCGCAATATAGCTCTTAATCCTGTCGACATCATCGTCAAAGTCTTGCAGATTCTTTATGGAGCTCACAAGATCTGGTTCAACCACTAGGTTACTGAGGGAACCCTGATTAACAACACGAAGGTTCATCTTTTGACACTCTTCAGGAGGGGGAACAAGGTAACCCTGAGGAACAATGTGGAGGTTCAGCTTACGGAATTCCTCTTGCAGACGATCGTGAACCTGATGAACCTGGAGGTGGTTGCAGTATGACTTGCGACTCAAGGCATCAGCCATTACGTTAGCCTTGCCAGGGGTATATGATATACTACAGTCAAAATCTGCTATACGCTCCATCCATCTTTGTTGACGTAGGTTCAGCTCCGGTTGAGTGAACAAGTACTTCAGACTTTGATGGTCGGTGTAGATTTCACAACGATTACCGACAAGGTATTGTCGCCATTCCTTCAATGCATGAATGACTGCGGCAAGCTCGAGATCATGAACTGGGTAGTTCTCTTCATGAGTACGCAGTTGACGTGAAGCATAAGCGATCACCTTGCGATCCTGCATTAGAACACAACCTATCCCTTGACGAGAAGCATCACAGTATATGACGAAATCCCTTTTCGTATCTGGAGGAGCAAGTACTGGAGCGGATGTCAGTTTGTCCTTGAGCGCCTGGAAACTTTCCTGACATTTATCAGTCCATTCATACTTAACACCATTGTGAAGCAGGTTGGTTAAGGGCTTCGCAATCTTGGAGAAGTTCTCGGCGAATCGACGGCAATAGCTGGCGAGTCCGAGAAAACTTCTGACTTGCTTGACATTCTTCGGGGGAGTCCAGTCAAGAATAGCTTGAATTGTTCGGGGTTGACCGCAATACCATCCTTGGAAATCACATGACCAAGGTAAGTCACTTCGTCTAGCCAGAACTCACATTTGGAATACTTCGCATAGAGTTTATGCTCCCGAAGCTTATCCAGTACAAGACGAAGATGTTCAACATGCTCTTCTTTGTTCTTCGAAAACACCAGAATATCATCCAGATATACCACGACAAATTTGTCGAGGTAGTCCATGAATATATAATTCATCAATCGAGAGAAGGTTGCCGGTGCATTGGTTAAGCCGAAGGACATGACGGTGTACTCGTATGATCCATATCGAGTAACGAAGGCGGTCTTTGGAATATCCTCCTTGCGAACACGGATCTGGTGGTATCCCAATCTCAAGTCGAGCTTAGAGAAAACGGTGGAACCAACAAGTTGATCATACAAATCATTTATCCGAGGGAGAGGATATTTGTTTTGAATAGTGGCCTGGTTGATAGGATGATAGTCTTGAACCAATCGATTTGTCCCATCCTTCTTCTTAACAAAGAGAGAAGGTGCTCCCCAAGCAGAGGAACTCGGACGGATGAAACCCAGACGGAGCGAGTTGTCAATTTCTTGCTTAAGTTCAAGGAGTTCATGTGGTGGCATTTTATAAGGACGCTTGGCAATAGGAGTGGTACCGGGTACCATGTCAATGACAAACTCGACAGCTCGAGCAGGGGGAATCCCCAGAAGTTCTTCTGGAAAGACATCTTGAAATTCTCGGACCACTGGTATGTTTTCAATCCCTTCAAGAGGCGACGCATTTAATGCATTCAAAGCATACAGCCGTGCCTCAGCATTACAGACGAGATGAGCATGGTAGCTTATTACTTCATCTGAAGGGTGTAGGAGGTGGACGGTCCTGGTGGCACAAACGATCGATGCCGTATGAGCTTTCAACCAGTCCATCCCCAATATGAGATCAATGTTGGATGACTTTAGTAGGATGGGGTTGGCAAGGAATTCTAATCCGTCAATTTCAACTGGAACATGGGGGCAAACCACAGAGGTTCGGCATTCTCCCCCAGGGGTGTTTACCACTATCGGGATGTTCATCTCTTCGCTCCTAATGTCATGCATGTATGCAAAATTTTCCGACATAAAGGAATGCGATGCTCCTGTATCAAACAATACAAAAGCAGGTACTGAGTTAACGAGAAGTGTACCCATCACGGTAGCAGGCTGGTCTTGAGCTTGACTCATATCAATGTTGTTGGCCTGACCACGAACATAAGCAGGCTTAGCGTTGAAATTGCGGTTCTGGTTGTTGCCACTGGCAGTTGCGAGAAGTGTCAGCTGATTCGGATTCTGCCTGCAGTCTCTAGCACGGTGACCTGGACGGCCACACTTGAAGCACAGCCCGTCCTCAGGACGGGAAGGAGGAACGCGAGGCGGTGGAGCTGGAAGCCTCGGCTGCCTAGGTGGTGGAGGAAGCAGGCGAGGTGCAGCATAGGACGGCCTCGGAGTAGGAGCAGGTGCATGGTACATGTTGTTGGGAATCCAGATCTTCCGCTTCTGTGCAGATGAGCCCGAAGATGAGCCCATGTCACGGTTGCGCTTGCTGCTATCTTTGTATTCCTGCAGACCAGTCTCAACCTGAATAGCCTTGTTCACCAGGGTGGCGAAATCAGCATAGTCCTGAACGAGGAGTGTCAGCTTGATATCAGGGTGGAGGCCTTCACGGAACTTCTCTTGCCTACGTGCATCAGTCGCAATGTCTTCTTCAGCATAGCGAGATAATTCCAGAAATTCCCGCTGATAAGCATCCACAGTCTTGTTGCCCTGGACCAAGTTGCGGAACTCACGCTTCTTCCGGTCCATGATTCCCTGGGGAATGTATCGAGCACGGAAAGCAGCCTTGAACTCTGCCCAAGTGATGATAGTTCCATCGGGCTGAGAGCGCCTGTGGCTGTCCCACCATTGAGCAGCGGGACCCTTCAGAAAGTAGGCGGCAAAGTTGACATAGCTCGCCAGGGGCACATTGGCAGACTCCAGCTCATAAGAAATGTCACGGAGCCAGTCATCAGCATCAAGAGGTTGAGTTGAGCTGCGGTAGATCGCAGGGTTGAGACGGCAGAAGTCTTGCAGTGTCACGCCTTGCGGTTGGTTCATGTTCGGCCTTTGGAACTGATCCATGAGCCCTTGCATAAACTGGCGGATCAGCTCAAACTGTTGGATCATCCCCGCCATATACTCAGGAGGCGGGGGTGGTGCATCGTTGGCAGGGGCACGCGGGCGGCCAGCTGGTCTAACCATCCTGTTAAATATTTAGCAGGGGTAGTTTAGCTTAAAGTAATTGAAAGGCATAGCACGCATTCATGAAGTAATTAAGCATAATGAAAGGGAAATGCGATAAATACTCCATAGTAGTTGAGTTCGACATACAGACCCATACATAAGTTCGATTACAGACTAACGATTACAAATTCGAAATTTGGCGATAGCCTGGATGCATTAGACGATACCCTGGACTCACTAGGCGGCGCGCACGCACGCGGTGGAAGAGTACCACAACGAGATGTAGCGATAAGGCTACATCAACGTCGGAGAGGACGATCGAATCCTGGTAGCTGGCGGTGATAGAAGGTAGGGACAGGACCCTGTGTCCCGTTGTGACTCTGGTGAGGGTACCACATCCAGTCGAGGAGCTGAGGTCCAAGTGCAGGGGTTCTACCCCCAACATCAGTCCACTCGAGAGCTGATGGTAGCTCTGTCCTGCTCGGCTTGCGGATGCGCATATGGGGAACCCTCGGGCAATGTGATGGCTGCAGCTCTGTCAACGCGTCGTAAAGATGAGCGTGCATAGCATACAGCTCCACAGTCATAGCTCGGAAGGCACGATCCATTGCCTCAGTGTACTGCACCAGAATCCGCGCGTCGTAGCGACGCGTCACGTAGGGGGCGCAGACAGCGACGTAGGAACGGTCGCTGCGCTCCCGAACGTCAGAAGCGTAGGCAGTAAGATCAGACCCAGTCTCATCCCCAGCAGGAGCATGCGGAATGTATCTGAAAGGGCTCTCCTCCAGGTGAGGGTACGCTCCACGGAGACGGGTGATGGCGATGTAGGACGCATCATGGACGGCCATCTCGACCGACACTCCAATACCACAGAACACGTGGCGCTCGAGGGTCTCGCCGCCCCTCCGGTCGAAGATGCGAACCTCAGCCTGGTACTGGTACTGGTTGTACTCGCGGAAATCCTCGAACACAGTGTACTCGGGGTACCAGCGGTATCCCAGCCTGGTCAGGAGATTGACCAAAATGGCCGGGAACCCACTCGTCTCAGTGGCCTGTGTCAGGCGCACGTGCTGTCTTGCAGGACGCATCTGAAAACAAGATTGACGGATGTCAATGACAGTGTGGGTAATACATATTCAGGAGAAAAAGAGTAGATAGTCCAGCGCTCCGGGTCGATGTGATTCGAGAACCTAATGTTAGAGTTAGTAAAATCTTTGACCCGAAAGAGAAGAGAGAGTAGAGCCCAGAGTATAGGAAAGGAGTAAAAGATACTAATACCACCCAATTGAGATGTGGGCCCGTAAGCCGCAACATCAGTGTTAGTAAAGTTTTTCAAACACTAGACTCAACTTCGGCCAAGGAGTTGGAAAGGGGGTTACCTACAGGCAGTTGGCTCTGATACCAACTTGTGATGCCCTCGATTTAATCGTACGCTAACCATACACACAAATGCGTACGATCAAACCAAGGACTCACGGGAAGATATCACAACACAACTCCAGACACAAATAAAAAAAACATCAGCTTCATATTACAAGCCAGGGGCCTCGAGGGCTAGAATACGAAAGCTCGATAAGCACACGAGTCAGTGGAAGCAACAAATATCTGAGTACAGACATAAAACATGGGGTGCCTTAGAGAAGGCTAGCACAAAAGATACAACGATCGAACGAGGCGAGGCCTCCTACCTCGGAACCTCCTAACTACTCCTGATCATCAGCGGCCTCCACGTAGTAGTAGGCACCGTCGGAGTAGCATTCGTCGGTGGCGGGGACCTCCATCTCCTGGGCTCCATCATCTGGTCACAGCAAACGGATCGAGGGGACAAGAGGGAGAGCAAAGTAACAGTGAGTACTCATCCAAAGTACTCGCAAGTCTTACATCAGAACTATTCTAATTATGCGTCAGTATCAAAGACGGGGGGGGGGGGGGGGTTATATGTGGACTGACTGCAGCAATGCGAGAATAGAGAGAGAAGGCCTAGTCCTATCAAAGACTAGCATCTTCAGAGTCTTGCAGCAATAGACGAGAGTAGAACAGGGGTAAAACATTAATAGTCATATGGTTGCAGCAATATTAAAGTGAGGTCACACCTAAAGATCCTCCCTCGACTCCCTGCGAGGAAGCAATCCCGAGGCAAACTAATTCCAGTTAAGTAACAATTGTAGTTGTAAAAGATCGGGGCACAATTCCAAGTCGTCCTATAACCGTGGACACGGCTATCCGAATAGTTAATTTTCATCCCTGCAGGGGTGCACAACATGTCCCGTCATGCTCGATAACACTCTGGCCGGACATACTTTTCTGGGTCCTGCCCGGCCTCGGAATATCGACACGTCGCAGCCCCACCTAAGACTAATCAGAGAGGCCAGCCCGCCGGTCTAACTCCTAAGCACAAAGGGTTCGTGGGCCCAGTTCCCCTTCGCGCTCCTGCACGTGGCGTGGGCGGCCGACGTCAGTCCTAGCATCCCTTAATCACAAGAGTGATGCATCTCGGGACCATTCGGGCGCGCGCCGCTACATTGCTGGCATCTGAAAAGCTTCGGCTGATACCGCGACGCCGAGTACCCATAATTCTTCCCGCGTAGCCGGTTAGTGCGAAAAGGTCTCCGACCAACCCAGATCAAATACCCAAATCCATTAACATTTTAATTAGGCCAACAACACAGTCTCATGGGAATTCACCCGTCTTACAACTAATCACGAAAGATCCAAGTAACAAGGTCGAGTAACTGTGTGGCTGTAACATCGGGGGAATCCGAGGTATCACCCTCATTGGATTCCGAATGATGTACCCGTCAAGGTGGGCTTAGAGGAATCACCCTCGAGGGTCCCACACTTGAGGGGTTGCACGACAGAGGCGTCATCAGGAATGGTGAAAGAGGAATCACCCTCGATAACCACGACCGACTAGCTATACTACAGAGATACCATCAGGAGTACTTAGTGAGGTGTCACCCTCGGTACCCGATAGTATCTCTGTAGCGTCGTACAACGAAGGGGGGTGTATGTGTTGTGTCGGGTCTGGCTCGTCGATCAGGGATCGAGATTGAAAACAAGCGGGGCAACTGGACTACGGGGTCAGAGGGGATGACTGCTCCACCTATACTAGGCATATTAAAAGTACATGACTGAAAGTAACAGTTCATCAAAAACAGGCTATGCATCAGATATAGGAGCTAACTACAACAGTAGCAAAATACTAATGCAAGCAGTAGGAAGAAAGACATAGGTGATATAGGAATGATCAAGGGGGGGGGGGGTTTGCTTGCCTTGCTGCTCTGCGGCAAAGGACTGATCGACAGGGTCATAGATGTACCCGGCAGCAGCGTCAGTCTCGGGGTCTACCGGTAAGAAGAGGGGGAAGAAACAATAAATAATAGCACCGATGCAACACAAAGCACGACATGGCAAGATGCAGGCTAGACATGAGCTAACGCAGCAACATCCGTCATAGACGGGTCGGAAGAATATCTGACGATATTTTCCGGGTCTCGGGCTACCACCGGTTATACTGGAAACGATGGAAAGGTTCCATGTTTGCTATGCTAGGGACGCGTGACAGACGAACGGGCCGTGAATCCGGGTTCGTCTCGTTCTGCTGATCAACTTTCATGTTGAAAAATATTTTGATCTGACTTACGGATTATTTAATATTAATTTTTAAAGTTTTATTCAATAATTAGGAATTAAAAACAGATTTGAATAATTTAATAAAAAGCTATTATGACGTTAGCATGATGTCATGCTGACATCAACAGTTGACTGGTCAACTGACCAGCGGGTCCCGAACGTCATAGGCACAAGTTTTAATTAAGATTAAATATTAATTAATCAGATTAATTTAGTGGGGGACCCACATGGCATTCTCTGTTAGGTTAATTAATTATTCTAATTAACAGATTAACTTATATATCTATTTAACTAATTCATTAACTCATTAATTAATTATTATACCTATTTATTTAATAAAAACATATATTTTTATTATTTATATTTTAATTTCCATTTTCTTCAAAGCGGGTGTGGGGCCTCCCTCTAAGTGGGTGTGGAGGTATGGCCCCACCGGTAAGTGACATATGCCACATACATACTAACCACACATACACCGAATCATACATAATGTATTTTATTACGTACATGCATTCATACATATTAATACATACATACGTACATGCTTTATACATATATCATTTTTTTGTTTTTCTCTCTAACTCTTTCTCTAACCTTTCTGCTAACAAGCAACCTCTCACAGAACCTTCTCATCTCAACAGAAAGAGGGAGGAGACAACCTCCACCTCTACCTTGCTGAACCTATAGGCGTTGGAATGCGGCGGCGTTCGTCGGAACGGATCCCGAGGGCAGAGAGGAGAAGAGGGGTTGTTCTCACCGAGCCCGTAGAGGTGCAAAGCGGGCTCGAGGGAGGGCGATGGCCGACGTGGTGCTGCAGTCCGGCGAGGTAGGCGGAGGAGATCCGGCGTGGAGGCGCGGTGGTGACGATGTCGGTGAGGATGGTCGTCGGAGAGGCCTCCCGGAGATCGGGGCCGGCCGGAGGCGCAAGTTGCGGAGGGCCAGCCGGTGCGGAGGTCGTCATGGCGCCGCCGGGGAGGCGCTCTGGCGACGGGGAGTAAGGCCGCCGGGAGGCGCTTGCCGAGGAGGAGGGGCGAGGTGCAGGGGCTCGGCCGACGGGGTCCTGGTGCGGGTTGGCCGAGGGGATGGGGAAGTGGCTGATGGGAGAGAGAGGAGCCGAGGGAGAGGGCTCGGTCGGCGGGGCTCCTGGAGGGTGGGGGTGGTGCCGCGGGGGAAACAGGGGACCGACGAGGGGGGGATCCGGGAGGCGAGGTCGCTGGAGGGAGGAAGGAGGCCGGGAGGGAGAGGTGGCTCGCCGGCGAGGGTGGAGGAGGCCGGGAGGGGCTGGCTCGCTGGCCTGTGAGGGATCCGGCGGTGGGGGGTGATGCGTTGGGAGGGACTGGGAGGCCGACGGGGGGAGTTGGGGAAGGAGCTCGAGCCCAGGGGGACTCGGTCGTGGGGGGAGATGGGGTCGTGCGGGAGGGAACCGAGAGAGAGAGGAGTCTCTCATGGGGAGGGTGTACGAGAGGTGGGGAGCTGTCGGTGGGGGTGGGGCCCCCCACGAGGGAAAGGCACCCCCCCACGAGGGGAAGGAGCCCCTGGCGGCGGCGCAAGGGGGAGCGAGGGAGCGAGGCAGGGGAGGGGTTGCCTCGCCCTAGGGTTTGAGGGGGGCGCGGGGTGGGTGGCTCGGCTGGGCCACTTTGGCCCAGTCGGCCACGGGGGTGGGGGGTTTCCTCTTTTCCCTTTTTTTGTTTTGTTTTGTTTTGTTTTTCCTTTTCTATTATTTCTTTCTTTCTATTTTCTTTTCTTTCTTTTGTCGTTATTATTTTTAATACTTTCTTTCTTTAATTGTTAATATGAATTTATAAATATAATTATCTTTTGTTTTCAATTTCTGAGTCCAGTTAGAAATTCAATGCGGGTCAACGACGGTAATTCTCGATGATGTGTTATCATTTGCGGGTGGTCACTGTAGCTTAAATACAATATTTACTGTAGCAAAAGTCGAGGATGTCACATCATCAAGCCAATGCAATCAATAAAGATGGTCTACCTTGAAGAAGTCAATATTGTCATCATCTAGCTCAAGTGGACTATGTGCAAGGTTTAGGTTTTCCATTGATAGGTTTTCCTATTTTAGGATAGATTGCCGTACTATCAAGGGGCTCTCTCAAATGAGTAGCTTGATTGTATCATTCTATGAGAGCTCAAACCATCTGCATCATTCCATCATATTTCTTGGTTCTTATTTGGTGGTTCTCTTTGTGAGTTATAGTGCTTATGGTCACCTTGATGAAAAGCTCGAGTTCATCGAAAGCGGAGTTCATGTGTATCTTCTATGATGTTTTTGATGTTGGAGTTTTTGCCGCTTCTTCATTCATAGGGGTTTCATATCTCTATACCATTGGCATTTTTCACCACTACCTCTTCTTAAGATTTCCGGTCGCTATTGGATATCTCTTGTCGTCCTGAATCCAACAAGCTTGAGTTTCATGGGCGGTTGAACCGGCCGAATACATGTCCACAATCGGACACGGTTCTCTTATGCTGCGGTGGTTGGGTGGTGGTGGCCCGGTTGTACCGTTATATTAGTATAGCCTGTACTACTCGGATTGTGGGCGGTTGTACCGCTTGGGACTTAGCCGTGCCAAGCAGCCGTGGCAGGTGGAACCGCTGGCCAACCTTCTGTTTTGGTCCGGTTGTGGGCGGTTGTACCGCTAAAATAGGCACCCCGGTTGTACCGTCGTGGGAACCGATTGAACCGTTGTCGTGTAAAAATGGTTGTAACAGTTAGAATTTGTGGGGACTATTTAAGGGGGTCTTCTTCCCAATGGTTCCCCATCTTTCCAGCTCGTTTTTGCCCCCCATTGTTGACCTTTTTAGAACTTGCTAGCTCTCAATCCCTCCAATGATTCTTGCTAGTTCTTGATGGAAAAGAGAGAGGAGATCTAGATCCACAACTCCACCAATCACTTTCTCCTCTATGTGAGGGAACCCCTTGGATCTTGATCTTGGAGTTATTTGTGAGCTCCTTGTTCTTCCTCTCATATTCCTCCATAACTTTTGTTGTTGTGGAGGTAATTGAGTGTGAGGGACTTGACCACTTCATGTGTTCTTTCCATTAGTTGCATCAGTTTGAGTTCTCCACGGTGATACGTGGAAGTGAAGTCTGAGAAGCTTGTTACCCTTAGGTACTTGGTACCGTAGAAATTGTTCTTCGTGGATGCTTTTGCGTCCTAGAAGCTTGGTGGTGTCTCGGAATTCTTCATCATCTTTATGACAAGCTCGAGTTCATAAAAAATGGAGTTGTGTGCATCTTCTATGATGTTTTAAATGTTGGAGCCTTTGCCTGTTCTTCATTCATACAGGTTTCACATCTCTATATCATTGGCATTTTTCATAACTACCTTTTCTTAAGATTTCCAATCGCTATTCGATAGTTCTTGTCGTCGTGAATCCAACACGCTTGAGTTTGCTTAATTTGGAACTCGCTGCCCCGGGTGGTTGTACCGCTCCTCCCGTGGGCGGTTGAACCGGCTGAACACTGGTCCACAACCAGACACGGTTCTGTTGTGCTGTGGTGGCCCGGTTATACCGCTATATTAGTATAGCCTGTACTGGCGGTGTTCTTAGCGGTTGTACCGCTTGGGACTTAGCCGTGCCAAGAAGCCGTGGGAGGTGGAACCTCCGGCCAACCTTCTGTTTTGGTCCGGTTGTAGGCGGTGGATGGGCGGTTGTACCACTAAAATTGGCATCCCGGTTGTACCGCCCTCGCAACCGGTTGAACCATTGCCGTGTAAAAACGGTTGTAACGGTTAGAATTTGAGTGGACCTATTTAAGGGGGGGTCTTCTTTCCGAATGGTTCCCCATATTTCCAGCTTGTGTTTGGCCCCCATTGTTGACCTTCTTATAGCTTGCTAACTCTCAATCCCTCCAATGATTCTTGCTAGTTCTGGAGGGAAAAGAGAGAGGAGATCTAGATCCACATCTCCACCAATCACTTTCTCCTTTATGTGAGGGGAACCCCTTGGATTTTTATCTGGGAGTTATTTGTGTGCTCCTTGTTCTTCCTCTAATGTTCCTCCATGGCTTTTGTTGTTGTGGAGGTATTTGAGTGTGACGGACTTGACCACTTCGTTTGTTCTTGCCATTGCATTAGTTGCATCGGTATGAGTTCTCCACGATGATACTTGGAAGTGAAGTTTGAGAAGATTGTTACCCTTGGGTACTTGGTACGTTGGAAATTATTTTTCGTGGATGCTTTTTCTTCCTAGAAGCTTGGTGGTTCCTTGGAGTTCTTGGTCATCTTTATGACAAGCTCGAGTTCATCGAAAACGGAGTTCATGTGAATCTTCTATGATATTTTAGAAGTTGGAGTCTTTGCAGGTTCTTCATTCATAGAGGTTTCACATCTCTATATCATTAGCATTTTTCATAACTGCCTCTTCTTAAGATTTTCAGTTGCTTTCGGATAGCTCTTGTCGTCCTGAATCCAACAAGCTGGAGTTTGCTCAATTTGTATCTAGCATCCCCGAGCGGTTGTAGCGCTCACCCCCTGGGCGGTTGAATCGACCGAACACCGGTTCATACCCGGACACGATTCTGTTGTGCTATGGTGGTTGGGTGGTGGTGGCATGGTTGTACCGCTATATTAGTATAGCCGGTACTACCGATGTTCTTAGCGGTTGTACCGCTTGGGACCTAGCCGTGCCAAGCAGCCGTGGTAGGTGGAACCGCTCACCAACCTTCTATTTTGGTCCGATTGTGGGCGGTGGGTGGGCCGGTGAACTGCTAAAATAGGCAGCCCGGCTGTACCGCCCTCGCAACCGGTTGAACCACTGGCGTGTAAAGACAGTTCTAACGGTCAGAATTAGCGGGGACCTATTGAAGGGGGTCTGCTTCCCAAATGGTTCCCCATCTTTCCAGCTCGTGTTTGGCCCCCATCATTGACATTCTTAGAGCTTGGTAAATCTCAATCCCTCCAGTGATTCTTGCTAGTTCTTGAGGGAAAAGAGACAGGATATCTAGATCGACATCTCCACCAATCACTTTCTCCTCTATGTGAGGGGAACCCGTTGGATCTTGATCTTGGAGTTCCTTGTGAGGCCTTGTTCTACCTGTCATATTCCTCCATGGATTTTGTTGTTGTGGATGTATTTGAGTGTGAGGGACTTGACCACTTCGTGTGTTCTTGCCATTGCATTAGTTGCATCAGTTTGAGTTCTCCACGGTGATACGTGGAAGTGAAGTTTCAGAAGCTTGTTACCCTTGGGTACTTGGTACCCTAGAAATTGTTCTTAGTGGATGCTTTTGCGTCCTAGAAGCTTGGTGGTGCCTCAAAGCTCTTGGTCATCTTTAATACAAGGTCGAGTTGATCGAAAATGGAGTTCATGTGCATCTTCTATGATGTTTTCGATGTTGGAGTTTTTGCCGGTTTTTCTTTCATAGAGGTTTCACATCTCTATATCATTGGAATTTTTCATAACTCCCTCTTCTTAAGATTTCTAGTCACTGTGTATAGGTCTTGTCGTCCTGAATCCAACAAGCTCGAGTTTTCTCAATTTGTAGCTCGCTGCCCCGGGCGTTTGTACCGCTCACCCCTTGGGCGGTTGAACCGATCGAACACCGGTCGACAACCGGACACTGTTCTGTTGTGCTGTGGTTGTTGGGCCATGGTGGCCTGGTTGTACTGTTATATTAGTATAGCCGGTACAACCGGTGTTCTTAGTGGTTGTACCGCTTGGTACTTGGCCGTGCCAAGCAGCCGTAGCAAGTGGAAGCACTGGCTAACCTTCTGTTTTGTTCCGATTGTGGGCGATGGCTGGGCGGTTGTACCACTAAAATAGGCAGCCCGGTTGTACCACCCTCGCAACCGGTTTTACCGTTGCCGTTAAAAACGGTTGTAACAGTTACAATTTTTGGGGACCTATTTAAGGGGGTCTTCTTCCCCAATGGTTCCGCATCTTTCCAGCTCGTGTTTTGCTCCCATTGTTGACCTTCTTAGAGCTTGCTAACTCTCAATCCCTCCAATTATTCTTTCTAGTTCTTGAGGGAAAATAGAGAGGAGATCTAGATCCACATCTCCACCAATCACTTTCTCCTCTATGTGAGGGGAACCCCTTGGATCTTGATCTTGGAGTTATTTGTGAGCTCCTTGTTCTTCCTCTCATATTCCTCCATAGTGTTTGTTGTTCTGGAGGTATCTTTGCGTCCTAAAACCTTGGTGGTGCCTCGAAGCTCTTGGTCATCTTTTTGACAAGCTTGAGTTCATTGAAAATGGTGTTCATTTGCATCTTCTATGATGTTTTTGATGTTGGAGTTTTTGCCGGTTCTTTATTCATAGAGTTTTCACATCTCTATATCATTGGTATTTTTCATGACTACCTCTTCTTAAGATTTCGAGTCGCTATTGAATAGCTTTTGTCGTCCAGAATCCAACAAGCTTTAGTTTGCTCAATTTGGAGCTCGCTGCCCCGGGCGGTTGTACCGCTCACCCCGTGGGCGGTTTAACCGGCCGAACACCGGTCCACAACCAGGCATAATTCTATTGTGCTGTGGTGGTTGGGCGGTGGTGGCCCGCTTGTACCACTATATTAGTATAGCCGGTACTATATGTGTTCGTAGTGATTGTACCGCTTGGGACTTAGCCGTGCCAAGCTGCCGTGGCAGGTGGAACCACTAGCCAACCATCTGTTTTGGTCCGGTTGTGGGCGGTGGTTGGGCAGTTGTACCGCTAAAATAGGCAGCCCAGTTGTACCGCCCTTGCAACGGGTGGAACCGCTGCCGTGTAAAAACGGTTGTAACAGTTAGAATTTGTGGGGACCTATTTAACGGGGTCTTCTTCCCCAATGGTTCCCCATCTTTCCAGCTCGTGTTTGGCTCCCATTGTTGACCTTCTTAGAGCTTGCTATCTCTCAATCCCTCCAATGATTATTGCTAGTTCTTGAGGAAAAAGAGAGAGGAGATCTAGATCCACATCTCCACCAATCACTTTCTCCTCTATGTGAGGGGAACCCCTTGGATCTTGATCATGGAGTTATTTGCGAGATCCTTGTTCTTCCTCTCATATTTCTTCAGAGATTTTGTTATTGTGGAGGTATTTGAGCGTGAGGGACATGGCCACTTCGTGTGTTCTTGCCATTGCATTAGTTGCATCAGTTTGAGTTCTCCACGACGATACGTGAAAGTGAAGTTTGAGAAGCTTGTTACCCTTGGGTACTTGGTACCCTAGAAATTGTTCTTGGTGGATGCTTTTGCATCCTAGAAGCTTGGTGGTGCCTCAGAGCTCTTGGTCATCTTTATGACAAACTCGAGTTCATCAAAATCGGAGTTCATGTGCATATTCTAAGAAGTTTTCGATGTTGGAGTTTTGCCGGTTCTTGATTCATAGAGGTTTCGCATCTGTATATCATTGGCATTTTCATGACTGCCTCTTCTTTAGATTTCCAATCGGTATTGGGTAGTTCTTGTCCTCCTGAATCAAACAAGCTTGAGTTTGCTCAATTTTGAGCTCGCTGTCCCGGGCAGTTGTATCCCTCACCCCATGGGCGGTTGAACCGACCGCACACCGGTCCACAACGAGACACGATTCTGTTGTGCTGCCGTGGTTGCGCGGTGGTGGCTCGATTGTACCGCTATATTAGTATAGCCAATGCTATCTGTGTTCATAGCGATTGTACCGCTTGGGACTTAGCCGTGCCAAGAAGCCGTGGCAGGTGGAACCGCTGGCCAACCATCTATTTTTGTCCGGTTGTGGGCGGTGGTTGGGCGGTTGTACCGCTAAAATAGGCAGCTCGGTTGTACCGCCCTTGCAACTGGTTGAACCACTCCCGTATAAAAACGGTTGTAACAGTAGAATTTGTGGGGACCTATCTAAGGGGGTCTTCTTCCCCAATGGTTCCCCATCTTTCCAGCTCGTGTTTGGCCACCATTGATGACCTTCTTAGAGCTTGCTATCTCTCAATCCCTTCAATGATTCTTGCTAGTTCTTGAGGAAAAAGAGGGAGGAGATCTAGATCCACATCTCCACCAATCACTTTCTCCCTCTATGTGAGGGGAACCCCTTGGATATCGATCTTGGAGTTATTTTTGAGCTCCTTGTTCTTCCTCCCATATTCCTTCATAGCTTTTGTTGTTATGGAGGTATTTGAGTGTGAAGGATTTGACCACTTCGTGTGTTCTTGCCATTGCATTAGTTGCATCAATTTGACTTCTCCACGGTGCTACGCGGAAGTGAAGTTTGAGAATCTTGTTACCCTTGGGTACTTGGTACCCTAGAAATTGTTCTTCGTGGACGCTTTTGTGTCCTAGAAGCTTGGTGGCGCGTCAGATCCCTTGGTCATCCTTTTGACAAGCTCGAGTTCATAAAAAACGGAGTTCATGTGCATCTTCGATGATGTTTTCGATGTTAGAGTTTTTAATGATTTTTCATTCATGGAGGTTTCACATCTCTATATCATTGGCACTTTTCATAAGTGCCTCTTCTTAACATTTCTACTCGCTCTTGCATAGCTCTTGTCGTCCTCAATCCAACAAGCTTGAGTTTGCTCAATTTGGAGTTCGCTGCCCCACGCGGTTGTACCGCTCACCGCCTAGGAGGTTGAACCGGCCGAACACCGGTCCATAACCGGACACAGTTCTGTTGTGATGTTGTGGTTGGGCGGTTGTGGTCCGGTTGTGTACCGCTATATTAGTATAGCCGATACTACTGGTGTTCTTAGGGGTTGTACCGCTTGGGACGTAGCCGTGCCAAGCAGCCGTGGCAGGAGGAACCGCTGGCCAACCTTATCTTTTGGTCCGGTTGTGGGTAGTGGCTGGGCGATTGTACCGCTAAAATAGATAGCCGGTTGTACCACGTGGCAACCAGTCGAACCGCTTGCTTGTAAATATGGTTATAACAGTTAGAATTTGTGGGGGCCTTTTTAAGGGGGTCTTCTTCCCCATTGGTTCTCTATCTTTCCAGCTGTTGTTTGGCCCCCATTATTGACCTTCTTAGAGCTTTCTAACTCTCAATCCCTCCAATGATTCTTGCTAGTTCTTGAGGGAAAAGAGAGAGAAGATCTAGATCCACATCTCCACCAATGAGTTTCTCCTCTATGTGATGGGAACACCTTGGATCTTGATCTTGGAGTTATTTGTGAGCTCCTTGTTCTTCCTCTCTTATTTCTCCATAGCTTTTGTTGTTGTGGAGGTATTTGAGTGTGAGGGACTTGACCACTTCGTGTGTTCTTGCCATTGCATTAGTTGCATCAGTTTGAGTTCTCCATGGTGATACGTGGAAGTGAAGTTTGAGAAGCTTGTTACCCTTGGGTACTTGGTACCCTAGAAATTGTTCTTCGTGGATGCTTTTGCATCCTCAAATCTTGGTGGTGCCTGAGATCTCTTGGTCATCTTTATGACAAGCTCGAGTTCATGGAAAACGGAGTTCATGTGCATCTTCTATGATGTTTTCGATGTTAGAGTTTTTCTCAGTTCTTCGTTGATAGAGGTTTGACATCTCTATATCATTGGCATTTTTCATAACTGCCTCTTCTTAAGATTTCTAGTCGTTGTTGGATCGCTCTTGTCGTCCTAAATCCAACTAGCTTGAGTGTTCTAAATTCGGAGCTCGCTGCCTAGGGTGGTTGTACCGCTCACCCCATGGGCGGTTGAACCGGCCGAACTCCGGTCCACAACCGGACACGGTTCTGTTGTGCTGCGATGGTTGGGCGGTGGTGGCCCAGTTGTACAACTATATTAGTATAACCGGTAGTATCTATGTTCTTAGCGGTTGTATCCCTTGGGAATTAGCCGTGCCAAGCAGCCATGGCACGTGGAACTGCAGGCCAACCTTCTATTTTGGTCCGGTTGTGGGCGGTGGCTGGGCTGTTGTACCGCAAAAATAGGCAGCCTGGTTGTACTACCCTGGCAACCGGTTGACCCGTTGCCGTTTAAAAACTGTTCCAACGGTTAGAATTGGTGGGGACCTATTTAAGGGGTTCTTCTTCCCCAATGGTTCGCCATCTTTCCAGCTCGTGTTTGGCATATATTGTTGACCTTCTTAGAGCTTGCTAAATCTCAATCCCTCCAATGATTCTTGCTAGTTCTTGAGGTAAAACAGAGATGAGATCTAGATCCACATCTCCACCAATCATTTTCTCCCCTATGTGAGGGGAACCCCTTGGATCTTGACTTGGAGTTATTAGTGAGATCATTGTTCTTCTTATCATATTCCTCCATAGCTTTTGTTGTTGTGGAGGTATTTGAGTGTGACGGACTTGACCACTTCGTGTGTTCTTGCCATTGCATTAGTTGCATCAGTTTGAGTTCTCCATGGTGATATGTGGAAGTGATGTTTGAGAAGCTTGTTACCCTTGGGTATTTGGTACCCTAGAAATTGTTCTCCGTGGATGCTTTTGCGTCCTAGAATCTTGGTGCTCCCTCGGAGCTCTTGGTCATCTTTATGACAAGATCGATTTCATTGAAAACGGAGTTCATGTGCATCTCCTATGATGTTTTCGATGTTGGAGTTTTTGTTGGTTCTTCATTCATACTGGTTTAACATGTCTATATCATTGGCAATTTTCAGAAGTGCCTCTTCTTAAGATTTCCAGTCGCTGTTGGATAGATCTTGTCATCCTAAATCCAACAAGCTTGAGTTTGTTCAATTTGGATCTTGCTTCCGTGGACGGTTGTACCGCTCACTCTGTGGGCGGTTGAATTGGCTGAAGACCGGTCCACAACCGAACACGGTTCTGTTGTGGTGCAGTTGTTGGGGGATGGTGGCCCAGTGGTACCGCTATATTAGTATAGCCGGTACTATCGGTGTTCTTAGCGGTTGTGGGTGGTGGCTGGGCGGTTGTACCGCCCTTGCAACAGGTTGAACCGCTGCCGTGTAAAAACGGTTGTAACGGTCAGAATTAGTGGGGACCTATTGACGGGGGTCTGTTTCCCAAATGGTTCCCCATCTTTCTAGATCATGTTTGGCCCCAATCATTGACATTCTTAGAGCTTGGTAACTCTCAATCCCTCCAATGATTCTTGCTAGTTCTTGAGGGAAAATAGACATGATATCTAGATCCACATCTCACCAATCACTTTCTCCTCTATGTGAGGGGAACCCCTTGGATCTTGATCCTGGAGTTACTTGTGAGGTACTTGTTCTTCCTGTCATATTCCTCCATAGGTTTTGTTGTTGTGGAGGTATTTGAGTGTGAGGGACTTGACCACTTCGTGTGTTCTTGCCATTGCGTTAGTTGCATCAGTTTGAGTTCTCCACGGTGATACGTGGAAGTGAAATTTCAGAAGCTTGTTACCATTGGGTACTTGGTACCCTAGAAATTGTTCTTCGTGGACGCTTTTGGTCAGAGCTCTTGGTCATCTTTAATACAAGCTCTTGGACATTGCGTCCTAGAAGCTTGGTGGTTCCTCAGAGCTCTTGGTCATCTTTAATACAAGCTCGAGTTGATCAAAAATGGAGTTCATGTGCATCTTCTATGATGTTTTCGATGTTGGAGTTTTTGCCGGTTCTTCATTCATAGAGGTTTCAGATCTCTATATCATTGGAATTTTTCATAACTCCCTCTTCTTAAGATTTCTAGTCGCTGTGGATAGGTCTTGTCGTCCCAAATCCAACAAGCTCGAGTTTTCTCAATTTGTAGCTCGCTGCCCCGGGCGGTTGTACCGCTCACCCCTTGGGCGGTTGAACCGACCAAACACCGGTCGACAACCGGACACTGTTCTGTTGTGCTGTGGTGGTTGGGCCATGGTGGCCTGGTTGTACCGTTATATTAGTATAGCCGGTACAACCGGTGTTCTTTCCGGTTGTACCGCTTGGTACTTGGCCGTGCCAAGCAGCCGTAGCAAGTGGAAGCGCTTGCCAACCTTTTGTTTTGTTCCGATTGTGGGCGGTGGTTGGGCGGTTGTACCACTAAAATAGGCAGCTGATACGTCCATTTTGCATCATGTTTTCATGTTGATATTTATCGCTTCTTGGGCTATTATTTCACTTCCCTGTACAATACTTATGCCTTTTCTCTCTTATTTTGCAAGGTTTACATGAAGAGGGAGATTGCCGGCAACTGGAATTCTGGCCTGAAAGTGGAGCAAAGTAGAGATACCTATTCTGCGCAACTCCAAACGCCGTAAAAATAAATGAGGATTTCTTTTCCGGATTTATAAATAATACTGGGCCGAAGAAGCGCTAGAGGGGCGCATGCAGGTGGCAACAAGCCTGCATGGCGCGGCCACCCCCCAGGCCGCGCCATGAGGGCTTGTGGGCAGCCTGTTGGCCCACTGCCCTCCTCTTCTGCTATATGAAGGGCTTCGTCTGGAAAAAAAATGAGGGAGGAGCTTTTTCGTGGATTCGCCGCCGCCACGAGGCGGAACTTGAGGAGAACCAATCTAGAGCTCCGGCAGGACGATCCTGCCGGGGAAACTTCCCTCTCGAAGGGGGAAATCGTCGCCATCGTCATCACCAACACTCCTCTCATCGGAGGGGACTCGTCACCATCAACATCTTCATCACCACCATCTCATCTCCAAATCCTAGTTCATCACTTGTAACCAATCTCCGTCTCGCGACTCCGATTGGTACTTGTAAGGTTGCTACTAGTGTTGATTACTCTTTGTAGTTGATGCTAGTTGGATTACTTGGTGGAAGAGTTTATGTTCAGATCCTTGATGCTACTCATTACCTCTCTGGCCATGCATATGATTATGCTTTGTGAGTAGTTACTTTTGTTCCTGAGGACATGGGATAAATCATGCTAATAGTAGTCATGTGAATTTGGTATTCGATCGGTAATTTGATATGTTGTATGTTCTTTTTCCTCTAGTGGTGTTATGTGAACGTCGACTACATAACACTTCACCATTATTTGGGCCTAGAGGAAGGCATTGGGAAGTAGTAAGTAGATGATGGGTTGCTAGAGTGACAGAAGCTTAAACCCTAGTTTATGCGTTGCTTCGTAAGGGGCTGATTTGGATCCACTAGTATAATGCTATGGTTAGACTTTGTCTTAATTCTTCTTTCGTAGTTGCGGATGCTTGCGAGAGGGGTTAATCATAAGTGGGATGCTTGTTGAAGTAAGGACAGTACCCAAGCGCCGGTCCACCGACATATCAAACTATCAAAGTAACGAACGCGAATCATATGAACATGATGAAAACTAGCATGACAGAAATTCCCGTGTGTCCTCGGGAGCGTTTTCCCTCCTATAAGACTTTCTATAGGCTTGTCCCTTGCTACAAAAGGGATTGGGCCACTTTGCTGCACCGTTGCTACTTTTGTTACTTGTTGCTTGCTACGAATAATCTCACCACACAATCACTTGTTACCGATAATTTCAGTGCTTGTAGATATTTCCTTGTTGAAAACCACTTTCAGATCCTTCTGCTCCTCGTTGGGTTCGACACTCTTACTTATCGAAAGGACTACGATTGATCCCCTATACTTGTGGGTCATCAAGACTCTTTTCTGGCGCCGTTGCCGGGGAGTAAAGAGCCTTTGGTAAGTGGAACTTGGTAAGGAAACATTCATATAGTGTGTTGAAATTTATTGTCACTTGTCACTATGGATACTAATCCTTTGAGGGGCTTGTTCGGGGTATCTTCACCTCGAACGGAAGCACAAAGAGTTTCTCCTCAACCTGCTGCACCTACTGAAAATATTTTCTTTGAATTTTCTTCGGGTATGCTTGAGAAACTGTTGGCTAATCCTTTTACAGGAGATGGAACATCACATCCAGACTTGCATCTAATCTATGTAGATGAAGTTTGTGGTTTATTTAAGCTTGCACGTTTGCCCGAGGATGAGGTCAAGAAGAAGGTCTTTCCTTTATCTTTGAAGGATAAGGCATTGACATGGTATAGGCTATGTGATGATACTGGATCATGGGACTACAATCGGTTGAAATTGGAATTTCATCAAAAGTTTTATCCTATGCATTTAGTTCATCGTGATCAGAATTATATTTACAATTTTTGGCCGCGTGACAGAGAAAGCATCGCTCAAGCTTGGGGGAGGCTTAAATCAATGCTATATTCATGTCCCAATCATTAGCTCTCGAGAGAAATTATCATTCAGAACCTCTATGCTCGGCTTTCTCATGATGATCGCACCATGCTTGACACTTCTTGTGCCGGTTCTTTTATGAAGAGAGATATTGACTTCAAATGGAATTTATTGGAGAGAATTAAACGCAACTCTGAAGATTGGGAGCCTGAAGAAGGTAAGGAGTCAGGTATGAATTTCCAGTTTGATTGCGTTAAATCCTTTGTTGAGACAAATACTTTTTGTGACTTCAGCGCTAAGTATGGACTTGACTATGAGATAGTAGCTTCATTGTGTGAATCATTTGCTGCTCATATTGATCTCTCCAAAGGGAAGTGGTTTAAATATCCTCCTCCTTTAGAAGTCAATGTAGTTAAACCCACTCCAGTTGAAGAGAGAGTCATTGCCTATAATGATCCCGTGGTTCCTAGTGCTTACATTGAGAAACCACCTTTACCTGTTAGGATAAAGGATCATTCTAAAGCTTCAACTGTGATACGTAGAGGCTATATTAGAACACCTACACCCCCTGAGAAAATTAGAGTTGAACCTAGCATTGCTATTATCAAAGTTCTCCTGTCCAACAATGTTGATGGCCATGATATTCACTTATGTGAAGATGCTACTAGAATGGCTAAACCACACGCTAGAGACAAACATAGGCGTGTTGTTGGCACGCCTGTTGTTTCTGTTAAGATAGGAGATCATTGTTATCATGGTTTATGCGACGTGGGTGCTAGTGTTAGTGCAATACCTCAATCCTTATATGATGAAATCAAAGACGAGATTGCACCTGTTGAGATAGAGCCTATTGATATCACTATTCAGCTTGCCAATAGAGATACTATCTTCCCTGTATGATGCCTATATTATCTTACTTTTGTGAAAAGATTGTCGAGGTTTGCATGGATGACTTTTCCATTTACGGGTCTTCTTTTGTTGATTGCCTCAGCAACCTTGATCGAGTCTTACAGAGATGTAAAGACACCAATCTTGTCTTGAATTGGGAGAAGTGCCACTTTATGGTTAGTGAAGGCATCGTCTTAGGACATAAAATTTCCGAAAGAGGTATTGAAGTCGATAAGGCTAAGGTTGATGCAATCGAGAAAATGCCATACCCCACAGATATCAAAGGTATAAGAAGTTTCCTTGGTCATGCTGGTTTCTATAGAAGGTTCATTAAAGACTTATCTAAGATTTCTAGGCCTCTTACCAATCTCTTGCAAAAGGATATTCCTTTTGTTTTTGACGATGATTATAAGGAAGCCTTCGAAATACTTAAGAGGGCTTTGATAACTGCACCTATTGTTCAACCACCTGATTGGAACTTACCTTTTGAGATCATGTGTGACGCTAGTGATTATGCTGTTGGTGCTGTTCTAGGGCAAAGAGTCGATAAGAAGTTGAATGTTATTCACTACGGTAGTAAAACCCTAGACAGTGCCTAGAGAAACTATGCTACTACGGAGAAGGAAATTTGAGCAGTCGTGTTTGCATGTGAAAAGTTCAGGTCTTACATAGTTGATTCCAAAGTCACTATTCACACTGATCATGCTGCTATTAAGTACCTCATGGAGAAGAAGGACGCTAAACCTAGACTTATCAGATGGGTTCTCTTGCTACAAGAATTTGATTTGCACGTTGTCGACAGAAAGGGTGCTGATAACCCAGTAGGAGATAACTTGTCTAGGTTGGAAAACGTTCTTGATGACCCACAACCTATTGATGATAGCTTTCCCGATGAGCAATTGAATGTCACCAATGCTTCACGTAGTGCACCATGGTATGCTGATTATGCGAACTATATCGTTGCCAAATATATACCACCTAGTTTCACGTACCAGCAAAAGAAGAAATTCTTCTTTGACTTGAGACACTATTTTTGGGATGATCCTCACCTTTATAAGGAAGGAGTAGATGGTGTTATTAGACGTTGTGTACTTGAACATGAACAGGGACAGATCCTACAGAAGTGTCACTCCGAGGCCTACGGAGGACACCATGCCGGAGATAGAACTGCACACAAGGTATTGCAATCAGGTTTCTATTGGCCCACTCTCTTCAAGGATGCCCGTAAGTTTGTCTTGTCTTGTGACGAATGTCAAAGAATAGGTAATATCGGTAAACGTCAGGAAATTCCTATGAACTATTCACTTGCCATTGAACCATTTGATGTCTGGGGCTTTGATTATATGGGACGTTTTCCAAAATCCAACGGGTATACTCATATCCTAGTTGCTGTTGATTACGTCACTAAGTGGGTAGAAGCTATCCCCACTAGTAGTGCTGATCACAACACCTCCATCAGGATGCTGAAAGAAGTTATCTTCCCTAGATTTGGAGTCCCTAGATATCTAATGACCGATGGTGGTTCACACTTCATTCATGGTGCTTTCCGTAAAACGCTTGGTAAGTACGATGTCAACCATAGAATTGCGTCTCCCTATCACCCTCAGTCTAGTGGTGAAGTACAGCTAAGTAATAGAGAGATTAAACTAATTCTGCAAAAGACTGTCAACAGGTCTAGAAATAATTGGTCTAAGTAGCTCGATGATGCACTATGGGCTTATAGAACTGCCTATAAGAATCCCATGGGCATGACTCCGTACAAAATGGTGTATGATAAAGCATGTCGTTTACCTCTTCAGCTAGAGCATAAAGCTTATTGGGCAATCACGGAGATCAACTTTGATTTCAAACTTCTCGGTGAGAAGAGGTTATTTGATATTAGCTCGCTTGATGAGTGGAGAACTCGGGCATATGAGAATGCCAAGCTGTTTAAAGAGAAGGTTAAGAGGTGGCATGATAAGAGGATACAAAATCGTGAGTTCAATGTAGGTGATTATGTCTTGCTATATAACTCTCGTTTAAGATTCTTTGCAGGCAAGCTTCTCTCCAAATGGGAAGGTCCCTATGTTGTTGAGGAAGTATATCGTTCCGGTGCTATCAAGATAAACTACACGGAAGGTAATTGTCCGAGAGTGGTAAATGGGCAGAGAATCAAACATTATATCTCAGGTACTCCCATAAATGTTGAAAGCAATATTATCAATACCATAACTCCGGAAGAATACCTAAGGGATATTTATCAGCCTGTTTCAGACTTCAAAAATGAAGAGGTATGTGATTCGGTAAGAAAACATAGTCCAAAACTTTTCGAGTAGGAAATTTTCTCTGTTTTGGAATTTTTGAAAAAATACAAAAATTGGAAGTAGTCCGGAAAGTGCGCGAGGAGGCGACAAGCCTGCACGTCGTGGGTCCATCCTCTGGCCGCGCCGTAAGGGCTTGTGGCCACCTCGTGCGCCTCCCGGACATTGTTTTCGTGCCGGGTACTCCTCCTGGTCTGAAAAAATCATTATATATACTTCCGTTTGGTCTGACCTCTGCATCATGCAGATTTCCTCTATTTTTCGTTTCGAGCCTGTTTCTGTTGCAGATCTAGATCGCTATGACTTCCCCAAAAGCTCCGAAGGACAAGATCTTCGAGAAGGTCATTAATCCCTACTTCACGGGAGTGCTACAACACCCTCAATCTATCGAGATGCGTGAAGGGATGTTGCACATCCGTGATGTTGAGGGGCCTAAGAAGACCGGAAGCGTGGAGACGAGGCTCGAAGCAAAGGAGCAAAAATTCTTCAAGTGCCAAGGGATGGTGGAGCGTGTACTCAACACCAACCACATGATGATCACGGAGTTCACCAACAAGCACATGATTGATGCCAATGACATTGGAAAGCACCTCTCCAGGCTCTATGATAGGATTGATCAACTCCAGGCCCAGATCTATGACCTGCAGAACCAAAACTGTGAGTAGAGTATAGATTTAAATCAATACGATTGGCTGCAGATTTGAGGATTACGGAGACTCGTTCATCTTTCCATGATGGAGCACCTATGCCTTGGAAGACGGAGGATCAAACTCATGTTGCAACAACTCCACCACCATTACCACCAAGTGAAGACAACTGAGCATTGGTATGAGCAATTCCCTTGGCTTGTGCCAAGCTTGTGGGAGTTGCCCCGGTATCGTATCACCATCACATCTTTTGCCTTTACCTTTGTTTTAGTTTTCCTTTTCAGTTTTCTCTTTCTCTTGTAGATTAAAAGTCTTAGTGTTTTAGTCTTGAGCGTTGCTTTGTGTCACCCCCGATGTATTCGAGCTCGTGAGCCATATAATAAAGAGTGTCTTACTTGAAGGGCTTTGCCTCTTGCCATGATCAAAAGAGTGAGAATAGAACAAAAGCATCAAAGATCATGTAATGATCTTATGGGAAGTGATGGCTTCACACAATAAAAAGAACGAGGATTGAAACTTGTTGAGGGTAGGAAAACGTAGACCTTTGTCATGGTTGCAATTAATAGGAAGTGATAAAGAAGGAGAGGTTCACATATAAATATATCATCTCTGACACCATCTATGATTGTGAACACTCACGAAACTATTGCATGCCTAGAAGTAGATGTTGGACAAGGAAGACAACATAATGAATTGTGTTTGCTTGGCTCCGAACAATGTTATATGATTAGAGATCCCTTAGCATGTGACGATTGCTTTCACCTCATATTAGCCAAAACTCCCGCACTAAGTAGAGATACTACTTGTGCATCCATAAACCATCAACCCAGTTTTTCCATGACTTCCCACCATACCTACCTATGGATTGAATAAGATCCCTCAAGTAAGTTGTCATCGGTGCAAGCAATAAAAAATGCTCTCTAATATGTATGATCTATTAGTGTGTGGAAAATAAGCTTTGTACGAACCTGTGATGAGGAAGACATAAAAGCGACAGACTGCATAATAAAGTTCTTTATCACAGGAGGCAATATAAAGTGACGTTCCTCCGCACTAAGAGGACACGCATCCAAACCTCAAAAGCGCATGACAACCTCTGCTTCCCTCTGCGAAGGGCCTATCTTGTACCTTAACTTTTTGCCCTTGAAAGAGTCATGGTGATCTTCACCAATTCCCTATTTCGCCTTTGTCTTGGCTAACGTCATATGGTAGGGAAATATCTATATTCATATGTCAACTTGGAGGTAAGTATTCATGAATTATTATTGTTGACATTACCCTTGAGGTAAGTAGTTGGGAGGCAAAACTATAAGCCCCTATCTTTCTCTATGTCCAACTGAAACTTTGATCTCATGAGTACCACGTGAGTTGTAGCAATTGTAGAGAACGAAAGAATGATTGAGTATGTGGATTTGCTTTACAAGCTCTTATTTGACTCTTTCTGATGTTGTGATAAATTGCAATTGCTTCAATGACTAAAGGCTACCGGTTGTTACTTCTCAGTAAGGTTCTTGATCCATGCTTTACTTTGTGAAGGAATTATCACTTTAGCATGAGAGATTATATGTTGGTATTGCTGTTCTGATCATGATCATGATGCATGCATGTTCGTATCTTGTTTTGTCGACACCTCTCTCCCTAAACATGTGGACATATTTATTGAGCTAGGCTTTCGCTTGAGGACAAGCGAGGTCTAAGCTTGGGGGAGTTGATACGTCCATTTTGCATCATGTTTTCATGTTGATATTTATCGCTTCTTGGGCTGTTATTTCACTTCACGATACAATACTTATGCCTTTTCTCTCTTATTTTGCAAGGTTTACATGAAGAGGGAGAATGCCGGCAACTGGAATTCTGGCCTGAAAGTGGAGCAAAGTTGAGATACCTATTCGGCGCAACTCCAAACAACGTAAAAATCAACGAGGATTTTTCCCGGATTTATAAAAAATACTAGGCCGAAGAAGCGCCAGAGGGGGGCGTGCAGGTGGCCACAAGCCTGCATGACGCGGCCACCCCCCAGGCCACGCCATGAGGGCTTGTGGGCAGCCTGCTGGCCCACTGGCCCCCTATTCTGCTATATGAAGGGTTTCGTATGGAAAAAATAAATCATGGAGGAGCTTTTTTGTGGATCCGCCGCCGCCACGAGGCGGAACTTGAGCAGAACCAATCTAGAGCTCCCGCAGGACGATCCTGCCGGGGAAACTTCCCTCCCGGAGGGGGAAATCGTCGCCATCGTCATCACCGACACTCCTCTCATCAGAGGGGACTCGTCACCATCAACATATTCATCAGCACCATCTCATCTCCAAACCCTAGTTCATCAATTGTAACCAATCTCCATCTCGCGACTCCGATTGATACTTGTAAGGTTGCTAGTAGTGTTGATTACTCTTTGTAGTTGATGCTAGTTGGATTACTTGGTGGAAGAGTTTATGTTCAGATCCTTGATGCTACTTATTACCTCTCTGGTCATGAATATGATTATGCTTTGTGAGTAGTTACTTTTGTTCCTGAGGACATGGGATAAGTCATGCTAATAGTAGTCATGTGAATTTGGTATTCGTTCGGTAATTTGATATGTTGTATGTTGTTTTTCCTCTAGTGATGTTATGTGAACATCGACTACATAACACTTCACCATTATTTGGGCCTAGAGGAAGGCATTTGGAAGTAGTAAGTAGATGATGGGTTGCTAGAGTGACAGAAGCTTAAACCCTAGTTTATGCGTTGCTTCGTAAGGGGCTGCTTTGGATCCACAAGTTTAATGCTATGGTTAGACTTTGTCTTAATTCTTATTTCATAGTTGCGGATGCTTGCGAGAGGGGTTAATCATAAGTGGGATTCTTGTCCAAGTAAGGGCAGTACCCAAGCGCCGGTCCACCCACATATCAAACTATCAATGTAACGAACGCGAATCATATGAACATGATGAAAACTAGCATGACAGAAATTCCCGTGTGTCCTCGGGAGCGTTTTTCCTCCTATAAGATTTTGTACAGGCTTGTCCCTTGCTACAAAAGGGATTGGGCCACTTTGCTGCACCGTTGCTACTTTTGTTACTTGTTGCTTGCTACGAATCATCTCACCACACAATCACTTGTTACCGATAATTTCAGTGCTTGCAGATATTTCCTTGCTGAAAACCACTTGTCAGATCCTTCTCCTCCTCGTTGGGTTCGACACTCTTACTTATCGAAAGGATTATGATTGATACCCTATACTTGTGGGTCATCAGCAGCCCGGTTGTACTGCCCTTGCAACCGGTTTTACCATTGCCGTGTAAAAACGGTTGTAACAGTTACAATTTTTGGGGACCTATTTAAGGGGGTCTTCTTCCCCAATGGTTCCGCATCTTTCCAGCTCGTGTTTTGCCCCCATTCTTGACCTTCTTAGAGCCTGCTAACTCTCAATCCCTCCAATGATTCTTGCTAGTTCTTGAGGGAAAATAGAGAGGAGATCTAGATCCACATCTCCACCAATCACTTTCTCCTCTATGTGAGGGGAACCCCTTGGATATTGATCTTGGAGTTATTTGTGAGCTCCTTGTTCTTCCTCTCATATTCCTCCATATATTTTGTTGTTGTGGAGGTATCTTTGCGTCCTAAAAGCTTGGTGGTGCCTCGGAGCTCTTGGCCATCTTTATGACAAGCTTGAGTTCATTGAAAATGGTGTTCGTGTGCATCTTCTATGATGTTTTCGATGTTGGAGTTTTTGCCAGTTCTTTATTCATAGAGGTTTCACATCTGTATATCATTGGAATTTTTCATGACTACCTCTTCTTAAGATTTCTAGTCACTATTGAATAGCTTTTGTCGTCTAGAATCCAACAAGCTTGAGTTTGCTCAATTTGGAGCTCGCTGCCCCGGGCGGTTGTACCGCTCACCCCGTGGGCGGTTGAACCGGCCGAACACCGGTCAACAACCAGGCATAATTCTGTTGTGCTGTGGTGGTTGGGCGGTGGTGGCCCGCTTGTACCGCTATATTAGTATAGCCGGTACTATATGTGTTCATAGCGATTGTACCGCTTGGGACTTAGCCATGCCAAGCAGCCGTGGCACATGGAACCGCTAGCCAACCATCTGTTTTGGTCCGATTGTGGGCGATGGTTGGGCAGTTGTACCGCTAAAATAGGCAGCCCGGTTGTACCGCTCTTGCAACCGGTGGAACTGCTACCGTGTAAAAACGGTTGTAGCGGTTATAATTTGTGGGGACCTATTTAACGGGGACTTCTTCCCCAATGGTTCCCCATCTTTCCAGCTCGTGTTTGTACCCCATTGTTGACCTTCTTAGATCTTGCTATCTCTCAATCCCTCCAACGATTCTTGCTAGTTCTTGAGGAAAAAGAGAGAGGAGATCTAGATCCACATCTCCACCAATCACTTTCTCCTCTATGTGAGGGGAACCCCTTGGATTTTGATCTTGGAGTTATTTGCGAGATCCTTGTTCTTCCTCTCATATTTCTTCATAGATTTTGTTATTGTGGAGGTATTTGAGTGTGAGGGACATGGCCACTTCGTGTGTTCTTGCCATTGCATTTGTTGCATCAGTTTGAGTTCTCCACGGCGATACGTGGAAGTGAAGTTTGAGAAGCTTGTTACCCTTGGGTACTTGGTACGCTAGAAACTGTTCTTCATGGATGCTTTTGTGTCCTAGAAGCTTGGTGGTGCCTTGGAGCTCTTGGTCATGTTTATGACAAACTCGAGTTCATCGAAAACGGAGTTCATGTGCATATTCTATGAAGTTCTCGATGTTGGAGTTTTGTGGGTTCTTGATTCATAGAGGTTTGACATGTGTATATCATTGGCATTTTCATGACTGCCTCTTCTTAAGATTTCCAGTCGGTATTGGATAGTTCTCGTCCTCCTGAATCAAACAAGCTTGAGTTTGCTCAATTTGGAGCTTGCTGCTCCGGGCAGTTGTATCGCTCACCCCTTGGGTGATTGAACCGACCGCACACCGGTCCACAACGAGACACGATTCTGTTGTGCTGTGGTGGTTGGGTGGTGGTGGCCCGGTTGTACCGCTATGTTAGTATAGCCAATGCTATCTGTGTTCATAGCGATTGTACCGCTTGGGACTTAGCCGTGCCAAGCACCCGTGGCAGGTGGAACCACTGGCCAACCATCTATTTTGGTCCGGTTGTGGGCGGTGGTTGGGCGGCTGTACCGCTAAAATAGGCAGCTCGGTTGTACCGCCCTTGCAATTGGTTGAACCAGTGCCGTATAAAAACGGTTGTAGCAGTTAGAATTTGTGGGGACCTATTTAAGGGGGTCTTCTTCCCCAATGGTTCCCCATCTTTCCAGCTCGTGTTTGGCCACCATTGTTGACCTTCTTAGAGCTTGCTATCTCTCAATCCCTCCAATGATTCTTGCTAGTTCTTGAGGAAAAAGAGAGAAGATATCTAGATCCACATCTCCACCAATCACTTTCTCCCTCTATGTGAGGGGAACCCCTTGGATCTCGATCTTGGAGTTATTTGTGAGCTCCTTGTTCTTCCTCCCATATTCCTTCATAGCTTTTGTTGTTATGGAGGTATTTGAGTGTGAAGGACTTGACCACTTCGTGTGTTCTTTCCATTGCATTAGTTGCATCAGTTTGAGTTCTCCACGGTGATACGTGGAAGTGAAGTTTGAGAAGCTTGTTACCCTTGGGTACTTGGTACCCTAGAAATTGTTCTTCGTGGATGCTTTTGTGTCCTAGAAGCTTGGTGGCGCGTCAGATCCCTTGGTCATCCTTTTGACAAGCTCGAGTTCATAAAAAATGGAGTTCATGTGCATCTTCTATGATGTTTTCGATGTTGGAGTTTTTGCCGGTTCTTCATTCATGGAGGTTTCACATCTCTATATCATTGGCACTTTTAATAAGTGCCTCTTCTTAACATTTCTACTCGCTCTTGCATAGCTCTTGTCGTCCTGAATCCAACAAGCTTGAGTTTGCTCAATTTGGAGTTCGCTGCCCCACGCGGTTGTACCGCTCACTGCCTGGGCGGTTGAACCGGCCGAACACCGGTCCACAACCAGACACGGTTCTGTTGTGATTTGGTGGTTGGGCGGTTGTGGTCCGGTTGTACCTCTATATTAGTATAGCCGATACTACTGGTGTTCTTAGGGGTTGTACCGCTTGGGACTTAGCCGTGCCAAGCAGCCATGGCAGGAGGAACCGCTGGCCAACCTTATCTTTTGGTCCGGTTGTGGGTAGTGGCTGGGCGACTATACTGCTAAAATAGACAGCCCGGTTGTACCGCGTGGCAACCAGTCGAACCGCTTGCTTGTAAATACGGTTATAACAGTTAGAATTTGTGGGGGCCTTTCTAAGGGGGTCTTCTTCCCAATTGGTTCTCCATCTTTCTAGATCGTGTTTGGCCCCCATTGTGGACCTTCTTAGAGCTTGCTAACTCTCAATCCCTCCAATGATTCTTGCTAGTTCTTGAGGGAAAAGAGAGAAAAGATCTAGATCCACATCTCCACCAATCAGTTTCTCCTCTATGTGAGGGGAACCCCTTGGATCTTGATCTTGGAGTTATTTGTGAGCTCCTTGTTCTTCCTCTCATATTTCTCCATAGCTTTTGTTGTTGTGGAGGTATTTGAGTGTGAGGTACTTGACCACTTCCTGTGTTCTTGCCATTGCATTAGTTGCATCAGTTTGAGTTCTCCATGGTGATACGTGGAAGTTAAGTTTGAGAAGCTTGTTACCCTTGGGTACTTGGTACCCTAGAAATTGTTCTTCGTGGATGCTTTTGCGTCCTCAAATCTTGGTGGTGCCTTAGGTCTCTTGGTCATCTTTATGACAAGCTCGAGTTCATGGAAAACGGAGTTCATGTGCATCTTCTATGATGTTTTCGATGTTAGAGTTTTTGTGAGTTCTTCGTTGATAGAGGTTTGACATCTCTATATCATTGGCATTTTTCATAACTGCCTCTTCTTAAGATTTCTAGTCGTTCTTGGATCGCTCTTGTCGTCCGAAATCCAACAAGCTTGAGTATGCTAAATTCGGAGCTCGCTGCCCCGGGTGGTTGTACCGCTCACCCCATGGGCGGTTGAACCGGCCGAACTCCGGTCCACAACCGGACACAGTTCTGTTGTGCTACGATGGTTGGGCGGTGGTGGCCCAGTTGTACAACTATATTAGTATAGCCGGTACTATCGATGTTCTTAGCAGTTGTATCGCTTGGGACTTAGCCGTGCCAAGCAGCCGTGGCACGTGGAACTGCAGGCCAACCTTCTGTTTTTGTCCGGTTGTGGGCGGTGGCTGGGTTGTTGTCCCGCTAAAATAGGCAGCCTGGTTTTACTGCCCTGGCAACTGGTTGAACCATTGCCATGTAAAAACGGTTGTAACAGTTAGAATTTGTGGGGACCTATTTAGGGGGTTCTTCTTCCCCAATGGTTCCCCATCTTTCCAGCTCGTGTTTGGTATACATTGTTGACCTTCTTAGAGCTTGCTAACTCTCAATCCCTCCAATGATTCTTGCTAGTTATTGAGGTAAAACAGAGATGAGATCTAGATCCACATCTCCACCAATCATTTTCTCCTCTATGTGAGGGGAACCCCTTGGATCTTGACTTGGAGTTATTAGTGAGATCATTGTTCTTCTTCTCATATTCCTCCATAGCTTTTGTTGTTGTGGAGGTATTTGAGTGTGAGGGACTTGACCACTTCGTGTGTTCTTGCCATTGCATTAGTTGCATTAGTTTGAGTTCTCCATGGTGATACGTGGAAGTGAAGTTTGAGAAGCTTGTTACCCTTGGGTATTTGGTACCCTAGAAATTGTTCTCCGTGGATGCTTTTGCGTCCTAGAATCTTGGTGGTCCCTCGGAGCTCTTGGTCATCTTTATGACCAGCTCGAGATCATTGAAAACGGAGTTCATGTGCATCTTCTATGATGTTTTCGATGTTGGAGTTTTTGTTGGTTATTCATTCATACCGGTTTAACATGTCTATATCATTGGCATTTTTCAGAAGTGCCTCTTCTTAAGATTTCCTGTCGCTGTTGGATAGATCTTGTCGTCCTAAATCCAACAAGCTTGAGTTTGTTCAATTTGGATCTCGCTTCCGTGGACGGTTGTACCGCTCACTCCGTGGGCGGTTGAACCGGCTGAAGACCGGTCCACAACCACTCACGGTTCTATTGTGGTGCAGTTGTTGGGGGATGGTGGCCCGGTTGTACTGCTATATTAGTATAGCCGGTACTATCAGTGTTCTTAGCGGTTGTGGGTGGTGGCTGGGCGGTTGTACCTCCCTTTCAACCGGTTGAACCGCTGATGTGTGAAAACGGTTGTAACAATTAGAATTTGTGGGGACCTATTTAAGGTGGTCTTCTTCCCCAATGGTTTCCCATCTTTCCGGCTCGTGTTTGGCCCCCATTGTTGACCTTCTTAGAGCTTGATAACTCTCAATCCCTCCAATGATTCTTGCTAGTCCTGGAGGGAAAAGAGAGAGGAGATCTAGATCCACATCTCCACCAATCACTTTCTCCTCTATGTGAGGGCAACCCCTTGGATCTTGATCTTGGAGTTATTTGTGAGCTCCTTGTTCTTCCTCTCATATTCATCCATAGCTTTTTTGTGGAGGTATTTGAGTGTGACGGACTTGACCACTTCATGTGTTCTTGCCATTGCATTAGTTGCATCCGTTTGAGTTCTCCACGGTGATATGAGGAAGTAAAGTTTGAGAAGCTTGTTACCCTTGGATACTTGGTACCCTAGAAATTGTTCTTCGTGGATGCTTTTGCATCCAAGAAGCTTGGTGGTGCCTTGGAGTTCTTGGTCATCTTTATGACAAGCTCTACTTCATCGAAAACGGAGTTCATGTTCATCTTTTACGATGTTTTCGGTGTTCGAGTTTTTGTCGGTTCTTCATTCATAGAGGTTTAACATGTCTATATCATTGGAATTTTTCAGAAGTGCCTCTTCTTAAGATTTCCACTCACTGTTGGATAGATCTTGTCGTCCTAAATCCAACAAGCTTGAGTTTGTTAAATTTGGATCTCGCTTCCGTGGACGGTTGTACCGCTCACCCCGTGGGCGGTTGAACCGGTCGAAGACTGGTCCACAATGGGACACGGTACGGTTGTGCTGCGGTGCTAGCCCGGTTGTAACACTATATTAGTATAGCCGGTACTACCGGTGTTATTAGCGGTTGTACCGCTTGGGACTTAGCCGCGCCAAGCAGCAGTGGCAGGTGGAACCGCTGGCCAACCTTCCTTTTTGGTCCGATTATGGATGGTGGCTGGGCGGTTGTACCGCTAAAATAGGCAGCCTGGTTGTACCACCCTAGCAACATGTTGAACTACTCCGTGTAAAAACAGTTGTAATGGTTAGAATTTGTGGGTACCTATTTAAGGGGGTCTTCTTCTCTAATGGCTCCCCATCTTTCCAACTCGTGTTTGGCCCCCATTGTTGACCTTCTTAGAGTTTGTTAACTCTTAATCCCTGCAATGATTCTTGCTAGTTCTTGAGGGAAAAGATAGAGGAGATCTAGATCCACATCTCCACCAATCACTTTCTCCTCTATGTGAGGGAAATCCCTTGGATCTTGATCTTGGAGTTATTTGTGAGCTCCTTGATCTTCCTCTCATATTCCTCTATAGCTTTTGTTGTTTTGGAGGTATTTGTGTGTGAGAGACTTGACCACTTCATGTGTTCTTGCCATTGCATTAGTTGCATGAGTTTGAGTTCCCCACGGTGATACGTGGAAGTGAGGTTTGAGAAGTTTGTTACCCTTGGGTACTTGGTACCCTAGAAATTGTTCTTCGTGGATGGTTTTGCGTCCAAGAAGATTGGTGATGCCTCGGAGCTCTTGGTTATCTTTATGACAAGCTTGAGTTTTTCGAAAACGGAGTTCATGTGCATCTTCTATGATATTTTCGATGTTGGAGTTTTTGTCGGTTCTTCATTCATAGAGGTTTCACATCTCTATATCATTGGAATTTAATCTCCATAGTCTTAGTTTGATCGCCATTGGAGGAAGATGGATGTGTCTAGTTTGGGGAATCTTAGTTATAGAGTGCGTGTTCTCAATGGGGAGTATTATAGACAATGGAAAGGTGAAATGCTTGATATAATTGATGAATTCCATTTGAGAAAATATGTTAAATATCCCTATGTTCCTCGCATTGATCCCTTACACCCTTATCATGATGATGATGTTAATATGCTTGGCAATCTTAAAATTGTTAATCTCATCATTAGAGGACCCCGTAGAAATGTGCTTAATCAAATGAAGAATTTTGAGTGTGCTTATATTTTGTGGAAAGATTTGGAGAAAAGATATCCCGACTACTCCTTGAAAAACCTTGATGTCATTTTTCAAAAATCGAATGTCTCTCAGAAAATGAAGCCCAATGATCCTAATTTTGATAGTTGTCTATTTGAGCTTCGTGACCTCATGCGTGCTAAAGGACATGTCATTACCATCGATAACATCATTGTTGAAGACATTCACATTCATAAACTTGAACATTGTTATGGTGAACTAACGAATCTCTTGATTCTTATGACGAGGATATTCCATTCGACGATGACAATGTAGAGCACAACTACTATGATGATGACGATAAATTTTACATCGATTATGAGAAGATCATGAGAAGCCTAAGTCTTACGGAAAACCTTAGGGACTACACGGCCCGAGGAAAGGAGTGGATACTTGACACTGGATGCACGAATCACATGACCGGAGATAAAGACATGTTCCATGAGATCACATCAAATCATGGACCACGAAGGTATGTGACTTTTGGAGACAATCCAAGGGCAAGGTACTTAGTCTGGGTAAGGTGGCCATATCTCATGATAGTTCCATTCAAAATGTTATGCTTATTGAATCCCTTGGCTACAATCTTCTTTCCATATCTAGATTAGCGGATTTTGGTTTCAATGTGCTATTTCCGGAAGTTGATTGCCAAGTGTTTCCATATCATAACATGGTCTTTAATGGTTTTCATAGAGGTGATCTATTCATTGTTTATTTCACTAAAAAATCCAAACCTCGCACATGTCTTATTGCAAAATCCTATAAAGGTTGGTTATGGCATATAAGGCTAGGGCATGTTGGTATGCGTAATCTTGACTAGCTTATCAAATGTGATCATATTCTTGGTGTTAAAGATTTTATCTTTGACAAAGATAGACTTTGTTGTGCTTGTCAAGCAGGAAAAAAGATGGTGGAAGTCATCCCGTGAAGAACATCACGACTACTACAAGGCAACTCGAGCTGATTCACATGGATCTCTTTGGTCCCAACGCTTGCAAGAGCCTTGGTGGAAATTATTTTTGTCTAGTTATTGTTGATGATTTTTCTAGATTTACGTGGGTATTCTTTCTTGACGACAAGTTGCAGGTACAAAAGATCTTCAAGAACTTCGCTCGGAAAGCTCAAAATCAGTTTGAAGTGAAGATCAAGAAAGTTTGGAGAAACAATAGATCGAATTTCAAGAACAAAAATGTGGATACTTTTCTTTACGAAGAGGGTATCTCACATGAGTTCTCGGTGACATACACACCTCAACAAAATGGATTTGTGGAGAGGAAGAACTGGACTCTCATAGAGATGGCTAGAACGATGCTTGACGAATACAAGCAACCAAGGTACTTTTGGGCAGAAGTCGTGGAAACAGCTTTTCATGCCACAAACCGACTCTACTTACACAAGCTACTTGGTAAAACGGCATACAAGCTACTCACCGGTAACGAACCCCAAATTGGATATTTTCGGGTATTTGGCTCAAAGTGCTACATTCTTGATAAGTATCGTCGTTCAAAATTTGCTCCTAAATCTCATGAAGGTTTCCTACTTGGTTACAGATGAAACTCTCACACTTACCGTGTCTAAAATAACTTCACTCAAAAAGTTTAAGACACTGTAGATGCTAAGTTTGATGAATCTAATGTTTCGCACGTCGAACAATTTCCAAATGATATAGGAGATAAGGAACCTTTGGAAGCCATCCAATACTTGCCCATCAGCAAGATTCGTCCCCTGGAGGTGAAGGAAAGCACTTCATAAACACAAGTGGAAGCTCCTACTTCACGTCAAGGCGAACCACAAAACGACATGGAGGTATCCACAAGTGGTACACGACATGATGAAGAGGAGGAAGAAGTACATCGCGATGATTCACCTCAACCTTCTTCACTACCACCTTAAGGAGATGACACCTTCAACAACAACAAAGAAGAAGATGATGAGGAATCTCCACCATCCAACAAGAAAAGGCTATCACGAGTTCGAGCAAGAGTGGACATGGATCATCCGCTGAATCAAATCTTCGGTGACATAAAAACTGGGAGAATCACTCGCTCTAAAACTCATTTAGTTAACTTTTGTGTGCATTACTCATTTATCTCTAGCATTGAACCTATGAAGGTAGAAGAAGCACCTCAAGACCCGGATTGGGTAAATGCCATGCACGAAGAGCTACACAACTTTGAGAGGAATGAACTTTGGACACTCGTGGAGAAACCCAAGGACGAGCACAACATCATGGTACAAAGTTGGTGTTTCGGAACAAGCAAGATGGAGATGGACAAGTGGTACGCAACAAGTCACGTCTCATAGCTCAAAAGTTACACGCAAGTCGAAGGTATGGACTACTATAAGACCTATGCCCCCGTTGCTAGACTTGAAGCCATCCGTATTCTTCACGCTTATGCCAATCACCATGATATTACTCTTTACCAAATGGATATCATAAGTGCTTTTCTAAATGGTGAAATTGAGGAGGAAGTTTATGTCAAACAACCTCCTGGCTTTGTGAACCCTAAGAAAACTAATCATGTTTATAAACTTCATAAAGCTTTATATGATCTTATACAAGCCCCTCGAGCTTGGTACAAATTCCTAACAAAGTTTATCTTTTTTAAAAGGGTTTTGAGATTAGTAAAATTGATGCAACCTTATTCACTAAAAGAGTTGATGGCGAATTATTCGTGTGCCAAATTTATGTGGATGACATTATCTTTGGATTTACTAACCCACATTTTAGTGAGAAGTTTGGAAGGTTGATATCTGAGAAGTATGAGATGTCCATGATGTGTGAGCTAAAATTCTTCTTTGGATTGCAAATCAAACAAAAGAGAGAAGGTACGTTTATCTCTAAATCCAAGTACACCAAGGACTTAACCAAGAAATTCAACATCCAAGAGTGCAAAGGTATAACAATTCCCATGTCTACAAGTGGACATGTTGACCTCACTAAGGAGGACAAACTGGTTGATCAAAAGGTTTATCGATCAATGATCGGTTCATTGTTATATATATGTGCCTCCTGTCCCGATATCTTGTTGGGTGTTTGCATGTGTGCCCAATATCAAGCGACACCCAAGGAGTGTCATCTAAAGGCCGTGAAAAGAATTTTCACATACTTGATACACTCATCGAACATTGGCATATGGTATCCCAAGGCATCTTCTTTTAATCTTGTTGGCTATTCCAACTCGGATTATGCCGGACACAAGGTTGATAGAAAATCCACCTTGAGTACATGTCAACTTCTTGGGAGATCTCTTGTGTCTTGGTCATCCAATAAACAAAACTCGTATCTATATATACCGCCGAAGTGGAATACATTGCCGCCGGATCATGTTGTGCGCAATTACTATGGATGACACAAACTCTTAAGGCTTATGGAATTCATGTGAAACATGTTCCATTGTTGTGTGACAATGGAAGTGCTATTAAATTTTCCCATAATCTCGTGCAACATTCTCGAACTAAACATATTCAAGTGCGGCATAATTTCATCCGTGATCATGTTGGTAAAGGAGATATTAATCTCAAGCATGTTATACCTACAAACAATTGGATGATATCTTTACCAAGCCACTTTATGAGAAAGTGTTTCGTCCCTTTAGGAGTGAGTTCAACATCATTGATGCTTCAAACTTGAGCTAGAGTCACTCAGATTCATGCAAAGGCATGAGGTTACTTGATCATTCCATGATACTATAGATATGATACTATATTATATCTTTGAAAAGTATGCTCCCTTGTATTGCACCTAACCTTTTGTAGGTACTTGGAAGGAGTACACTCCACAAGGTTGCCATCAACTCAGATAAAAAACAATCTTGTCATGGCCAAGTATCAACAACCCCTTATTTGGAGATAAAGTAAGAAGACAACAAAATCATATCCTTGACAACTAATTGATGAATAAATTCACTCTTTTCATTTGGATATATTATGTTCTTCCTTGCATGATTAACCCATGTTGGTGAAAAGTGAACCGAAACAACAAGGATTGCTCCCAACTCAAGATGATCTTCATCAACATTGAGCATCCACAACAAGTTCACCTACATGCCACGTCATCAACATCATTCGAAGGTATGTACTCATATCCTTGATAAAGATTTACACCAAGTCATGAGGTAAATCAAGACAAGAGATATGAATACATTAAAATGCTTAACGGAAAATGGTAACCCCATTTTGTGCTTAATGACAAGTATGACCTATGATCAAACATTCTTGCTTGGCTCCTCAAGTCAATATACTCTAATATAGGTGACCTAGTCACTGCCCAACATCTAGATGAAGTTTATTGTATGGTTCATATATTTGTTGGAAACTTTCCTGGAACCATTCAATTCTCATCTAGTTGTGAAAATCCTTTGAAAAATTCTTGTTCAAAATATTTTAAACCCGCTTTGAGACCCTTGACCAAAATATTTGACAATTTTTCTTACAAAATGGCCAGGAAGGATTTATATGAATTTTTAAATCACTTCACAATTGGTATCCCATATTTTCCTGTAGCTAAGTATTCGTTCGCAACTCGGTCTCTCCGAGCTGGGAAAATCAGTCCTACTGATTTATCCCAAAGGCTCAATATTCATTCTCGGTTCTACCGAACTACTTTGCCTTAGAGACTCTAAATTGTGATACTACGAACATTATTAGTGATTTTACTGGATTTATGGCAAAGAAAGACATATTCTTAAGTTCCCTCAAATTGACAAGGGGAAGAAAACTTCAAAGGGGGAACTTATAGATAACTCACAATATAAGGGGGGGGGGACATCTAGGATTCCTAACAAATAGGGGTAGAGAATTCAAGGAACCCTTGTAAAGAAGAAGAATCCAGGATCCGTTATTTTCAATGAACCTTTACGCTCCGACCTTTTTGGAAATTAATGCCAAAGGGGGAGATATATCAAAGCTTCTATATATTTATATTAAAGGGGGGAGATACTCTACCTTTGGGGGAGATATATATAAGCTTACACATACACGGGGATAAATATCATTACGGGGGAGAGAAAGTTTTATTTGCATTTTATATTGCCCACTTTGGATTGAACTTGACTCACCCTACCTACTCCCAATATCTACATGCTAAGATTTAGGAGGAGAGGAAATCCTACATATTCATACCTATGGGAGTAAGTTCTAAATACTCTCGGGGACATATCTATCATCAAATCATACTTTCAATATGTCTTCCATGTCTTGGTAGTTTTGAAGCTTTTTGCATCTTTACAATAGAATACTCTTGTGTTATCTAACAATTGTTTTCCCAAGTGTATTCCTACTACAAAGATGCTCAAGAACCTCAAGGTAAGTATATGCATGATATCCTTGTTCAGGATGATCTCTTGTCTCTTGCACATATTGTTTCCAAGAGTAAGTCTTGAACATGGAAATCTTTCATTCACATATGTTTGATGCTTATAGCCAAGATTCACATGACTAGTCCTGTCCCTTCTACTATGTGTGTGCTCATGCAGTCCAAAGCAAACATCTCTTAAAAGGAGATTGCACATATTTAGGGGGAGCTTGTATTTGTCATGTATCTTTCAGAGCTATCATATTTTGCTGCTTATCTTTATTTTAAGCTTTGATTGTATGTTATCATCAATTAACAAAAAGGGGGAGATTGAAATCACATATGCTCCCTTGGTGGTTTGGATAATTCATGACAAGATACTTTGTCTCTTGGACTAACACTTTTACCTAGTATATTTCAGGTATATTCTACATAGAGGATTGGCTAAGGATTCTGTGGAGAAGCCCCGAGGAAGGAAATGAATAGGATTGGCCAAGCATCAAGCTACATCACTCTGCATTTTATATTTGTGAGAAATCACATTTGTGTCCATAGGAAGGACAATACTATTAAAAGGGGGTGAGGTATTTATGATGAATTGGTTGCTCAAGTGCTTAGAGATAGCCACCAAAAATACTTAACCATTCTCCCACAAAATTTGTGTGTCCAAAACCTAAACTTCAAAATCGGTGCCACCAAGATTTTCCATTCGGCCCTACCGATTTTCCATTAGAAAAAACCTTTGCCTAACCCTAGAATCTCGGTACCATCAACATTCCTTTCGGTGCCACCGAAACCAGTGACCAAGTTTGTGGTATGTGGTTTTCAAGAATTGGAAATTCTGAGTCTTCGAATCGGTCTCACTGAGATTTGGAAACTGCCCTAGGTCACCATATCGATACCACCAAGATTCCTATATCGGTCTCACCGAGAATTCGAAAGTTGCCACATTTTATGCAAATCGGTTCCACCAAGATTCACTTCGGTTTCACTGAGTTGGGCAATAATGTTGTAACGGTTGGTTTTTTGGACATGCCTTTATACACCCATTCACCACCTCGCATTCGCACATGAAGCACTCGTAACACACATACACTTGCCATATTCATTTTTCTGAGAGAGAGCCACCTATTCATGTGTTGATATCTAGATATTACAATCCATCCATTCAAACCTGATCTCTCGCCTCCCCAAGTTTCTTTCCACCCAATCAATCTCTTCTACCCATGCCAAATCTATGACAATGTGATTGAGTGTTAAGGAGAATATCTTTTGAAGCATCAGAGCAAGGAGTTCATCGTTCTACCACATCTATTACCGTTTGGAGTGTGGTGCCTAATAGATTGGTTAGGTGTCGCTTGGGAGCCTCCTACTTCGTGTTGTGGAGTTGAACCAAGAAGTTTGTACAGGAAAGGAGATCGCCTACTTTGTGAAGATGTACCCCGAGTGAGGCTAGTACTTCGTGGATGTAAGCCGTGATGGAATAGACAAGGTTGCTTGTCTATGGACCCTCCATGGACTCGCGCGACCGTTGCCCTCCGTGGGTTGAAGTCTCCTTCAACATGGACGTACGATAATACCACCTATTGGAACCACGCCATAAATCACCGTGTCCATCTTTGCATTTGATATTCCTAAACTCTACTCCTTACTTTGCATGTGCATGTATTTACACTCCGCTTCTACACTCATAGACTTGGATGTGTTGGGTGTGGTTGACTTGTCCCAAATGCTAAAATCTGCCAGCAATTAAAATTGGGAAAAGGATAGGCTTTAATTTTTTGCAAGTAGTCTATTCACCCCCTCTAGACATCCCTTTTAGTGATCCCTCATCAACGGCCTTGGTACCACCTCACCAAGGTCCCGATGGACGGAGGTAGTAGCCTCAACCTGATTTACACACATACAATGAGGAAAATGGGTATCGATCCATCAAGGATCAAACCCAGTAACACCACCTTTAAAGGAATAATCCCCGGTGTCCTGGCCCACTACTCGGGCACCATAACTTTGGAAGTATTATTCGGCTTGCCCGATAACTTCCACAACTAAGACTTGATCTTCGACATTGTCCCTTTTTGCAACGGCTATCATGCACTCCTCGCCCGTACAACATTCGCTCGCTTTAACACCGTACCCCATTATGCATACTTGAAGCTTAAGATGCCGGGCCCCAAGGGTTTTATCACTGTCAATGGTAACACTGAGCAATCTCTCCAAACCAAGGAACATATAGCTCCAAAGCCCCAGTTTGTTGTTAAGGAAAAAGGGTGAATAAGCGAGCTCGAGTCCCACAATAGTGTCTGGATTCTTCCCAATCTCAAAATAAATAGGCATACGCTCCCCAAAACAAGGCCTTGCTATCCATAAAATACATTCCCCGGAGGCACAGTTTCGTGCTCAAAATACCATGGGTAGATATGTGGACCAAATACATAAGGACCAAGTATCCGACTTGAACAAGATATGGCAAAATATGTCTTTGGAAATTATGAGGTACCGTCAAGGTCCTCCTCAGCATTAAGCTAACATAATTTGGTGACTTATCAATACCTTTTCTTATAAAGTCCGCTCGCTGATTACTGCCTCGCGTAAAGGAGTACTTCCCTAAGAGCAAAGGCGCAAACGTGCAACATGGTGTAGTAAAGGTCACTGTGTAAACCTTTCCTCTGTAAATTTATTTTTTATTGTATTAATAACAATTGCTTGGGCAGATTGGATTGTATGGATAAACGCCACGGGTTCATCGGGAAATAAAGACCAAATCTTACAGTCCCATGACAGTCATTTATATTGTATGGCCTTTTTTTACCCTTTTCCTCTTTCCGCTCTTCAATACCAACACAAGCGAGTTCAATACATATTTTAGATTTGATCGGCTAATCTACCGGGGATCGACTATAAAGCTCGCCCTAAGCATCACCCCGATAGCATGTTTTACCTTGTGTGTTCGGCGTCTTGGATATTGCGTTATATGCATTGGTTTTGAATATGTCTTGGGTCAATAGTTGGGTTGCCCGGCTCCTGTGCTTACCTTTTACGATCCACCTATTAGGCTAAAGGGGTAAAGGGATAACCACTACCATTGTACTTCTAGCTTGCCTAGTTAAGTACCTCAGTGGAGAAAGCCAAAAACTGACTTTCATAATAAGCGAGAACCAATCTGCGATCTGATGACAAGTGTTAAACTAAGAATTGATGGAAGTTCACCGTGTTATAAGGAGGGTTTGGAGTTATACAAACCATATGAGAATGGTTTTTAACCTCGGTATATCTAAACATCACAACATACAATGGGGCTAGTAACTAGTCCCCGTAGATAAGCTCCTATGGTTAAGTAAAAGCATTAACGCCACATAGTCTGATTGCCTTTTTTCCTTCCGCACTACCACCTCCTGGCACCAAGGCACACTACTCGAAAACAGTTTTTTGCCATCTGCCTAGTCTTTGCCGTCTGCTAGCTGATGGCAAAGAGTGTCTTTGCCGTCAGCTTCAGAAAAACAGACGGCAAAGAACTGGCTGATGGCAAAGAAGGTCTTTGCCAACAGTCAACTCTTTGCCGTCTGCCGCAGATGGCATAGAAGGGGCCAGCAGACGACAAAGAAGCTCATCTGGCCAGGGGAACCTTAGGTCAAACTACTCCCTTCTTTGCCGTCTGCTGGCTGATGGCAAAGATGGCAGAGGGAGACGACAAAGAGTATAGACCCCTTTGCCGTTCGCCAGCAGACGACAAAGAAGGTGAATCTAGTAACGGCTATCCCGCCCCCACCCCGACCCTCTCTCTCTCAAACGGACACTCTCTCTCTCTCTCCTCCCCCGATGCCCAACGCCGCCACCACCGTCGCCCGTCCACCCCCGGCGCCGCCCCGGTGCCCCTGGTGCCGCCGCCGCAGCCTCACAACCCCCCGGCGCCCCTGGTGCCGTCCCCAAAGCCCCACCGCTGTCGCTGCTGGTTCCCCTGGTACTGCCCCCGCTGCCCCACCCCCGGCGCCCCGTGTGCCGCCCCCGCAGCCTCACCGCCGGCGCCGCTGGCCCAGCCACTGCCCCGCAGGCCCCGGCGCCGCCCCCGCAGCCCCAACACTGCCGGTAAGCCCATCCACCCCCACCCCCTTGTTATTTTGTTATTTGGAGGAAAAAGAAGAAGAAGAAGAGGAGGAGGAGAAGATGAGGAGAAGAAGAGGAGTAGGAGGAGGAGGAGGAGGAGGAGAAGAAAAAGGAGGGGCAGAAGAAGAAGAAGAGGAGAAGAAAAAATAAGAAGGAGAAGAAGAAGAAGAAGAAGAAGAAGAGAAGAAAAAAATAAGAAGGAGAAGAAGTAAAGAAGAAGAGAAGAAGAGAATAAGAAAAAAAATAAGAAGGAGAAGAAGAAGAAGTAGTTTAATTAGTTGGTAGATTTAGTTAGTTAATTAGTAGATTTAGTAGGTAGTTTAGTGGTAGATTTTGTTTTGTTATTTAGTGGTAGCTAGATTCTTTTTTAGTTACTTAGTGGTAGATTCTGTTTTTGTTATTTTTTTGCTGTTTAGTGCTATCTAGGTTTAGCGATAGGTTTAGTTAGCTTGGTTAGTTAGGTCAGTTAGTTAGCTTAATAGAAATAATAGGAAGAAGAAGAAGAGGAGGAGGAGGAGAAGAGGAGAAGAGGAGGAGGAGGAGGAGGAGAAGAAGAAGAAGAAGAAGAGGAGGAGAAGACAAAAATAAGAAGGAGAAGAAGAAAAGAAGAAGAAAAGAAGAGAAGAAGAAGAGAAGAAGAGAAGAAGAATACCTTCTCCTCCTCCTTCTTATCCTCCTTCTTCTCCTCCTCCTCCTTCTCCTTCTTCTTGATTTCTTCTTCTTCTTCTCCTCCTCCTCTTTCTTCTCCTCTATCTTATTCTCCTGACCTTATTTTCCCCAACAATGAGATAATTAGCCCATTTAGCTACAAAATGGCATAAAAACCTTGGTTAGCTCATGAATATTATATTCTTAACTTGTTTTCCTCTAAAATGACATAATTAGAATATTTGTGTTGATCGGGTGGATTTACATGTGATGGTTGTCTTATCGCTGTGAGGTCTGCTGTGCGAACATTTCGTGGTGAGGAGGGGTTTTAAGCCTAATTATACGGTGTGGACATTTCATGGTGAGTCTATACAACGCACAAGAGCTGAGGTGGTCCGTCGTCGCACGGACGGGCATGGTACCGGGATCGAAGACATGGTGCAAGACTTTGATGATGCTCGGGATTCGGAAGATGAGATGGAGGAATCTGCAAAGGCCTTTTATGAAATGTTGGAGTCTTCAAAACGTCCTCTCCATGAGCACACTAAGCTCTGTCAGCTGGATGCAATTGCACAAGTAATGGCTCTGAAGGCTCAGTTCAACTTGGGAAGAGAATGCTACGACGCGATGATGACACTATTTGGACGCTTCCTACCCAAAGGCCATGTCATGCCTGCAAACCTGTACCAGTCGGACAAAATACTTCGTGTACTTAAGATGCCCTATGAGAAGATAGATGCATGTGAGAAAGGATGTGTCTTATTTACGAAGGAGTATGCACACTTGGACTATTGTCCCAATTGCGAGTCTTGCATGTATCTTGTGGTAGACAACGGTATGGGTGAGAAGAGGCAGACCAAAATCACAGTTAGTGTTCTTTGGTATATGCCAATCGTACCAAGACTTCAACGTCTTTTTATGGTCGAAGAGACAGCCAGACAGATGACATGGCACAAATTGGGCAAAAGAACCGAACTAGATGCGAATGGGAATAAGATGGTGGTACACACATCAGATGGGGAAGTGTGGAAACATTTCGATGGATTGCATCAGGATAAAGTGGCAGATCCAAGGAATCCTCGAGTCTGTGCTGCCACAGATGGTTTTAATCCCTTCGGCATGACGGCAAGCCAATACAGTTGTTGGCCTGTATTTGTCATTCCACTCAATCTCCCCCCGGGTAGATTATGCAAAGAAAGAACATATTTTTGACGTTGATAATTCCAGGGCCCAATTATCCGGGGAAGAATATGAATGTGTACCTGCAACCGCTTAAGGATGAATTGGAAGAATCTTGGGATAATGGGGTCAAGACATACGATGCCGCTAGAAAAGAAAACTTCAAAATGCATGTGTGGTACATGTACTCTATGCATGACTTGCCATCGTATGCGCTATTCTCTGAATGGTGTGTGCATGGAAGGTTCCCGTGCCCCCAATGCAAGGCAGCTCTTCATTTTCATTGGTTGCAGGAGGGTCGGAAGTATTCTTGCTTTGACTTGCATAGACAGTTCCTAGATCCTGACCATCAGTTGAGAAAAGACAAGAAGAACTTTACCAAAGGTAAAGTTGTCAAAAACATGGCACCACCTACGTTCACAGGCCAACAGATCCTGGATCAGTTAAACACCCTCGAGCCTGATCCAGAGCGTCCAGGGTATTTCAAGGGGTATAATTCAAAACACGCCTGGACTCACAAGCCATGCTTCTGGGATCTGCCTTACTTCAAAGACCTCCTTCTTCCACACAATATCGACATGATGCACACTGAAAAGAATATCGGAGAGGCTATTTTTGGTACATTGTTCGACATAGATGGGAAGACAAAGGATAATACTAAGGATAGAGTCGATCAAGAGACACTATGTCATAGAACGTTACAAAACATGTGAGAAGGCAAAGGAAAGCAGAAGTGGTCGAAGCCAAAGGCCTGGTTCAATCTTGGAAGGCCAGCTATGAGGGAAATTATCTTGTGGGTCAAAATGTACTTGATGTTCCCCGATGGGTATGCAGCGAATCTAAAGAGGGGAGCGAGTCTTGAAAAATTCAAAATCTTTGGTCTCAAGAGTCATGATTGGCACATATGGCTAGAGCGGGTAATGCCGGTGATGTTACGTGGCTTTATTCCTGAGGATGAATGGCTAGTACTGGCGGAGCTGAGCTATTTCTTCCGTGTTCTTTGCGCGAAAGAATTGTCGCTTGGCGTGGTAGAAGACATGGATGAGTTTGCACCGGAGTTGTTGTGCAAGTTAGAGAAGATCTTTCCACCGGGCTTCTTTAATCCAATGCAGCATTTGATTTTACATCTACCGACCGAGGCAAGATTGGGTGGGCCCGTGAAAGATCGTTGGTGCTATGCAACTGAGAGGATGCAGAAGACCCTTCGAGCTAAATGTAAAAATAAGCGTAGAATTGAAGCATCGATGGCTGAGGCATTCATTACTGAGGAGGTGGCAAACTTTGTGACAACACACTACGAAGCCAAAAATCATCATTTGCATAATCTGAAGCCTCGACACAATGATGCAGACCCTAAAAAAGATGGGTCCAACCTCAGCCTATTCAAAGGGAAGCTCGCACCAGCCGCTGGTTCGAAACCAATAACGTTGGATGTCGAAGAATGGCGGAACATTTCGTTGTATATCTTCGACAACCTAACAGAAGTGCAGCCGTAGATCGAGTGACTTCTTGGCACATTTTCCCGTAACTTCTAATTCATTTGAACTGCTCTTATTCCTGGATATTTCAAACAGCCGTTACATCGCCAAATTCTCGGATGGAGCGGTGATCGAAAATGATTCCATCGAAGAGTATGAGCTTCTGTGAAAGATAGGAGGCGGCTATCCCAGTTTCATCTCTTGGTTCAAACAAACAGTAATTATCAATAATGGACCATTTCATTTCTTGGTCTAACTTGCGGCTAATGCAACAATCGTTTCGTATTAAACTTGTAGGCTCATTCAGAGTCTATGGACGCCGAATTGAGACAAGTCGCTAATGGTTTTGACTATAAGGTCCGTTCATTTGAGAAATACAACATCAACGGGTATCTCTTTCGTACCTTTGGAAAAGAGCTATCTATGCCCGACCAGAAATCTACAAATTGTGGTGTCTCTGCTATTGGCGAAGGTGTTATCGAGTATTATGGAAGAGTTGAAGCAATTTATGAACTTCAATTCTATGGTGAAAACCCATCGAACGTCGTAGTCTTCAAATGTTATTGGTTCCAGCCGAAGAAGACTAGAAGGACTCATGAACATATAGGACTAGTCGAAATCAATCCAAACACCCATTTATATGTTCCCGATGTCTATATTACGGCTCAACCGGTGACCCAAGTTTTCTATCTACAGTGGGCATGCCAAACGGATAAGAATCTGGAAGGTTGGTATGTTGTTTATGAAGTGCCGCCACATGTCAGACCACCTCTCCCAAATGAACAGGATTATGAACCTCACATTAACCCAGACACATATGACGGAGAATTCTTCCAAGAAAAACGTCTTTCCAAGAAACGTTTCAAGAACCGCCGTGCTTCACCCAAGAACATGGAAGTACACAGTGACAATGAATCCGACTCCAGCCCTGAGCCGGAACCAGAAAACCTGGAACTCGTAGAGGTTACTGATGCGGATGACCTGCCAATGCTTCAACGATTAAAGGAAGGCCATTCACAATTTCACGCCGTTGAACCCGACGAGCACGTCATTCATGAAGACATGCGTGATAGTGATGACGATGATGCATTTATTGATGATGATTATTAGTTTGTAAGATTCACAACTTAAATTATATATATTTTAATCTTTATTATTCATGTACATATTATTATTCATGTCAGTTATTCAATTTTTTTATGTTGTACTAATTTCTTTTAATCTTTATCATGGCAGGTCACCAGGTGTGGAAAGATGGTGGGTGCTGGTCTAGATTGCTCGACGGGTTCTTCCCAGGCGCCCCGCACGAGGGGTGGTACTTCCCTTCCACCCCTATCTCTCCGTAGAGCCTTGGCAGACAGTCTGTCGACACCACCCGTAGGTTCTTCTTCGTCGGCGTCATTGCCCACTGGGAGAGGTGCTGGTCGGGTAGGGAAGAAGGGGAAGGGTACATGGAGAGGTGGTGGCCGCGGAAGATCCAGGTGGACTGTTGAGCCGTCCTCGCCTCCACCACCAGCTCATTCACCCGAGCATAGGACTACTATGGTCGACCCGTTTGCGGAGGAGGCTACAGGGACTCCGTTCCAGGAGCCTGGTGTTGACGGGCATTCGTCCCATGAGACTCCGGTCCAGGAGCAGCCTCGGGTCAAGGTGCATTTGGCCCAAGAGACTACGGTTCCACAGGCTTCACCCGACGTGGAGAGGCCCGGATGGGAGACCTGGCTGGATCGGACCAAGTTGCCGGATTGGACCGAGGGTCCGGGTGGCTCAGGGGGCGGGGATGGCGGGGATGAGCTTATGGATAGTGTGGGCGATGTACAGGTGGACGGGACCACCGTGTACAAGAGGGGTAGTACACGTCTCCCGGTCATGCCGGCTACCCGCGAGCGGAGGCCGGTGATTAAACCTGAAGGAGATAGGTAAGTACATTTACTCTTTTCTTAGCTTTTGCCTTCAAGTTTGTTCAAATATCTAATGCGTTGACCTTATCATACTGCAGGGGATGGGTACACCCTCTTGGAGTCCGCAGGCCAAACTCCATCCTTGGTGTGCTTTGCCGGACAAATTTCCCGGGGTTTCTCACGTTGCCTGGTGAGGGTCAGGTTCCTATACTAGGATTTTCCTGGGAGCACTACCAGGCTGCGCAGGCCCCGCCGGAGGAGATTATAGATGGTGTGTTGTGCCACACGAGGGCCGAGATGGTGATCAAGAGCTTTTGGGTAAATTATCCTTTTACAGAATCTAAAATTAACAATATAGCTAATTATTGTACTAATCGGTGTTTTCACGTTTGATTGCAGACCTTCTATAGGTGTAAGGATGGATATGAGGAGGAGGCGGCCAGGTTCTCGAGGCCGAGTGTAGGCGATTACTACAGAACTTACGCCACGAGGGTCGGCCGCAGGCTATTCGAGATTACTACGCCACGCGTGGTATTAAGAAGCAGAAGAAGGATTGCCGCGAAAAGTTTCTGAAGAAGGAGCAATACATGAAGGTAATTACCTATTCTTAAGTCCTTCTACGTAGTTTTATTGATGTCATTCATAGGCATAGCGCTCAAAATTCTTTCTAATAACTTACAGGTGCCCCCGAGATGGTGTGTGGATAAGATGGATTGTTGGGAGGCGTTGGTTGATGAGTGGTGAACACGCAGCTGGCGAGCCGTCCATGAGAATGCGAAGGATCGGCGTATCCAAATGGTTGGTGTGCCACACCATCATGGCAGCGCCAACTTACTTCAGTTCGGACGAAACTAGGTATGTGGTTTGCTTCATGATTCATGAAATTCATTCTTCATGCTAATAATTTGTTCCTCTCTTTTAGGCGCATCACAATAAGACGGAGATGCCACACTTGTACGACCTTTATGGCATGGCCCATACTGCCTCGTACAAGAAGGCGAAGGCATTCTCTGAGTCTGACCTGGATGATCCCAATAACTTCACCAACATATCATCCCACCAGAAGCTCGTGGCATACAGGGACGCGGGGAAGGCTACGAAAGGGGATGACTTTAACCCTAGCCAGGAACCTTTGGATCCAGAGCTGGTGATGATATCTAGTGCGGGAGGCCCCATGGCTCGATAGCCATTGGAGATGGGATAATACATTGTCCACTCACTCTCCCAGAGATCAAGACACGCCAGTCGAGCAGCTGTCCTGAGATAATGCGTCGTCCACGGCGAGTCGATCTTGCCATCGAGGTTAGTTGCACGGACTAAGAACACTTCCATCCATTTCATTATGTGTGTCACCATAGATCATTACTGTGGTAACGAGGAATGTTGTTTCAGGCTGCTCTTCAGAATGAGAGATTGGGAAACCAGGCTGCTCTCGAGAAAGAGAGATTGGCAAGCCAGGCTGCTCTTGAGGCTGCTCTTGAGAAAGAGAGATTGGCAAGTCAGGCTGCTCTTGATGAGAGGGACCAGACCACGACACGATTGATTGAGGAGGAGAGGTCCCGGAATGAGGCTGGTCAACGGACCCTGTACGATATTTTTGTGGTAAGTTTTTTTCACATTAGCCAAATCATGTGTGTAATGTCTGTTTCATTACTAACTAATACGACCCACTCTTCAGGGTCTGTGCGAGAAGAGCGGTCAAGTCCCTCCGCCGATGTCCGTGTTCTCTTTGATTGGCAGGGTGAGTTTCATTATAAACTAGTATTAATAATTGAGTGTCATCATGCTAACTGAGACATTGCAAAATATCTATTATGCAGAATAACTCCCGAGCGACATCGCACGACCCTTCTCCACGTGTTTATCCTCCTTGATGACCACTACGGTAAGTTTCTCTTCTCCTCTTTCATATTCTCCTTGCCTTAATTTCCCCAACAATGACATAATTAGCCCATTTAGCTCCAAAAAGACATAGTTAGCTAATTTAGCTACAAGAAGAGGAGAAGATGAGAAGAAATAGGAAAAATAAAAAGAAAGTAGAAGAAGAAGAGAAGAAAAAGTAGTAGTAGTAGGAGGAGGAGGAGAAGGAGGAGGAGAAGGCCAAGGACCTTCTAGTCCTTCTCCTCCTCCTCCTCCTTCTCCTCCTTCTTTATTTCTTCTTCTTCTCCTCCTACTCCTATTTCTTCTCCTCTTTCATATTCTCCTTGCCTTAATTTCCCCAACAATAACATAATTAGCCCATTTAGCTCCAAAATGCCATAATAAGCTCAGAATGGCATAAGAACCTTGGTTAGCTCATTAATATTATATACTTAGCTTGTTTTCCTCTAAAATGAGATAATTAGCCCATTTAGCTCCAAAAAGACATAGTTAGATAATTTACTTCCAAGAAGAGGAGAAGAGGAGAAGAAATAGGAAAAATGAAAAGAAAGAAGAAGAAGACGAGAAGAAGGAGAAGGAGGAGGAGGGGGAGGAGGAGGAGAAGGCCAAGGACCTTCTGGTCCTTCTCCTCCTCCTCCTCGTCCTTCTCCTCCTTCTTCTTTATTTCTTCTTCTTCTTCTCCTCTTCCTCTTTCTTCTCCTATTTCATATTCTCCTTGCCTTAATTTCCCCAACAATGACATAATAACCTCAAAATGGCATAAGAACCTTGGTTAGCTCATTCATATTATATACTTAGCTTGCTTTCCTCTAAAATGGGATAATTAGCCCATTTAGCTCCAAAAAGACATAGTTAGCTAATTTAGCTCCAAGAAGAGGAGAAGAGGAGAAGAAATAGGAAAAATGAAAAGAAAGAAAGAAAAAGAAGAAGAGAAGAAGGAGAAGGAGGAGGAGGAGGAGGAGTAGGAGAAGGAGGAGAAGGCCAAGGACCTTCTAGCCCTTCTCCTCCTCCTCCTCCTTCTCCTCCTTCTTCTTTATTTCTTCTTCTTCATCTACTCCTCCTCTTTCTTCTCCTATTTCATATTCTCCTTGCCTTAATTTCCCCAACAATGACATAATTAGCCCATTTAGCTCCAAAATGCCATAATAACCTCAAAATGGCATAAGAACCTTGGTTAGGTCATTAATATTATATACTTAGCTTGTTTTCCTCTAAAATGGGATAATTAGCCCATTTAGCTCCAAAAAGACATAGTTCGCTAATTTAGCTCCAAGAAGAGGAGAAGAGGGGAAATGAAAAGGAAGAACAAAAAGAAGAAGAGAAAAAGAAGAGAAGGAGAAGGAGAAGAAGGAGGAGGAGAAGAAGGAGAAGGAGGAGGAGGAGGAGGAGAAGGAGGAGAAGGCCAAGGGCCTTCTAGTCCTTCTCCTCCTTCTTCTTTATTTCTTCTTCTTCTCCTCCTCCTCCTCTTTCTTCTCCTCTTTCATATTCTCCTTGCCTTAATTTCCCCAACAATGACATAATTAGCCCAGTTAGCTCCAAAATGCCATAATAACCTCAAAATGGCATAAGAACCTTGGTTAGCTCATTAATATTATATACTTAGCTTGTTTTCCTCTAAAATTGGATAATTAGCCCATTTATCTCCAAAAAGACATAGTTAGCTAATTTAGCTCCAAGAAGAGGAGAAGAGGAGAAGAAATAGGAAAAATGAAAAGAAAGAAAGAAGAAGAAGAAGAGAAGAAGGAGGAGGAGGAGGAGGAGGAGGAGGAGGAGGAGAAGGAGGAGAAGGCCAAGGACCTTCTAGTCCTTCTCCTCGTCCTCCTCCTTCTTCTTTATTTATTCTTCTCCTCCTCCTCCTCCTCTTTCTTCTCCTCTTTCATATTCTCCTTGCCTTAATTTCCCCAACAAAGATATAATTAGCCAATTTAGCTCCTAAAAGACATTATAATCTCAAAATGGCATAGGAACCTTGGTTAGCTCATTAATATTATATACTTAGCTTGTTTTCCTCTATAATGACATAATTAGCCCATTTAGCTCCAAAAAGACATAGTTAGCTAATTTAGCTCCAAGAAGAGGAGAAGAGGAGAAATGAAAAGAAGGAAGAAGAAGAAGAAGAGAAGAATAAGAGAAGGAGAAGGAGAAGGAGAAGAAGAAGAAGGAGGAGGAGAAGAAGAGAAGAAGAAGGAGAAGGAGGAGAAGAAGGAGAAGGAGCCCTCCTTCTTCTCCTTCTTCTTATCTCCTCCTTCTTCTCCTCCTTCTTCTCCTTCTCCTTCTCTTCTTTTTTCTTCTTCTCCTCCTCCTTCTCCTTCTCCTTCCCCTCCTCCTCCTCCTTCTTGTTTTTATTCTACTTGTTCTCTTCTTGCTAATTCTCTTTCTTATTCAATTTAGCTTATTTGTCATATATATGTTGTTGTTATTCTTGTTCTGACTTTCTTATTCCCATTTTGCAGATTGGATGTACTACATGCATGGAAGCTAGCATTGGAGTGCTTTAGTTTCCGTTTTTATTTGAGTTGATGAACAATGTGGAACTATATGTATATGTATATATGGATGAACAATATATGTGCAACTATATGTATGTATATATGGATGAAAATTTGTATGTGTTGGTTCTTTTGATATATGGGATGTACGTTGATGAACAAATGGCATTGATGAGCTTTATATGTATATCATATATGTGTTGTGACCTATTTATCATATATGTGCTATGAATTACATGTATATGTGTTGTGAAATAGAAAAAATAAACAAAAATGTGACAATATAGGCTCTTTTCCGTCTGCCAGCTGATGGCAAAGGCCTTTGCCATCAGCTGGCCGACGACAAAGGTGCCACGTGGCGCCCAGCTGTGCAACCTGGGCAGTAGCAGCTGGTCATATAGTATCTTTGCCATCTGCTTCCGGGGGGGCAGACGACAAAGAAGAGGGCACAGAGGAGGGGTGGAGGAGGTGGAGGCTGACGGCAAAGAAGAGGAGAGGGGAGGCAGACGACACAGAAGAGGGGGGAGGCAGACGTCAAAGAAGAGGGGCGAGGCTGACGGCAAAGAAGAGGGGGGAGGCAGACGGCAAAGCGTCCGTTAGCCCCTAACGGAGGCAACGCCTGTCGGCTACCGTCTCGACCACTTTGCCGACTGCTCCGATGAAAAGCTGACGACAAAGCTCTTTGCCGTCCGCTTTGGGGAGACAGACGACAAAGAAGCTACGATGCCGTCGTAGGCTGACACAGAAATTTTGCTGGCCGTGAGATTCTTTGCCGTCTGTGATTTACTCTTTGCCGCCCGGGATTTACTCTTTGCCGTCTGTGATGGCAGACGACAAAGAAGCTAATTCCTGTAGTGGCATTGGCTAAGGGTAACATCCCGGAAGCCGAAAACACCCCTGATAGCATCTACCAGGGGGATGAAGCCACAAACTGGAAACTTTCAAGTTAAAATGACTACACAATTTTCAAATTTAAAGAGAGCAAGCCATAATATATCATGCAAAGCAAAACCATTGTATTGCACCAAAGTTTAACAATCAATACAAGAGAGTATTTTCACTCGAGAATTACATCCTTTGAGCACTGGTTTTCTATCACCCGAGAACCATCCATAACATTGGAAAAATATAGCTGAGGGCGCCTATGATCCTTGCCGGGCGGTGTAGGTCCGGTGGCCATCTCGGTTGGCTTCAAATTCGACCAATGCACGATGGTCTTCGCGAATGCCATCTGAGCTCCCACAATGCGTACAGAGCGCTACAGGACGTCAATCCAGGGTGCAGCAGCGATCAACTTTTGCACCACGCAGAAGTAGGGAGCAACTCTATAGGCCAAAGCATGAAGCAAAGATCTTTCATGGCTTATTTTTCCATCCGATGCAACTTCATCAGCTGTTTTAGCTGATCGAAGACGAGGAGAGGTTGCTCGCGGATACGTCTCCAACGTATCTATAATTTTTGATGGTTTCATGCTATTATCTTGTCAAACTTTGGATGTTATGAATGCCTTTTATATATTTTTTGGGACTAACTTATTAACTCAGTGCCAAGTGCCATTTCCTGTTTTTTTTCCATGTTTTTGACCCCTTTCAGAGGAGATTTTGAAACGAAGTCCAAACGGAATAAAATCGCCGAATTTTTTTTTTCATAATGGAAGAAGATCGGGAAGCTTGGGAGCCAAGGCAGGGGAGCCTCAGGGGCCCCACAAGCCCCCACCTCGCGGCCAGGGGGGGAGGCCGCGACCCACAGGCTTGTGGGCCTCCTGAGCGCCCCCTGACCTAGGGGTTGCGCCTATAAATTCCCTAAAAATCTCAAAAAAATCAGGAGATCATCGAAATTACTTTTCCGCCGCCGGAAGCTTCTGTCTCCACAAGATCCCATCCGGGGCCCGTTCTGGTGCCCTGCCGGAGGGGAGATTCGGATACGAAGGGCTTCTTCATCAACACCATGACCTCTTCGATGATGCGTGAGTAGTTCACCATAGACCTACGGGTCCATAGCTAGTAGCTAGATGGCTTCTTCTCTCTCTTGGATCTTCAATACAAAGTTCTCCATGATCTTCATGGAGATCTATCCGATGTAATCCTCTTTTGCGGTGTGTTTGTCGAGATCCGATGAATTGTGGATTTATGATCAGATTATCTATGAATCTTATTTGAGTTACTTCTGATCTCTCTTATGCATGATTTCATATCCTTGTAATTCTGTTCGAGTTGTGGGTTTTGTCTGGCCAACTAGATCTATGATTCTTGCAATGGGAGAAGTGCTTGGCTTTGGGTTCATACCGTGCGGTGATCTCACCCAATGACAGAAGGGGTAGCGAGGCACGCATCATGTTGTTGCCATCAAGGGTAAAAAGATGGGGTTTTCATCATTGGTTTGAGATTATCCCTCTACATCATGTCATGTTGCTTAAGGCATTACTCTGTTCGTCATGAACTCAATACACTAGATGCATGCTGGATAGCAGTCGATGTGTGGAGTAATAGTAGTAGATGCAGAAAGTATCGGTCTACTTGTCTCGGACGTGATGCCTATATGTATTATCATTGCCTTAGATATCGTCATGACTTTGCGCAGTTCTATCAATTGCTCGACAGTAATTTGTTCACCCACCATATTACTTGCTATTTTGAGAGAAGCTTCTAGTGAACACTATGGCTCCCGGGTCTACTCCACACCATATTTTCAGCCTTACACTTTTTACTTCGTTGCACTTTCCGCCTTCAGATCTCACTTTGCAAACAATCTTGAAGGGATTGACAACCCCTTTGAAGCGTTGGGTGCAAGCTTGTTTGTGTTTGCGCAGGTACTCTGGACTTGACGAGACCCTCCTTCTGGATCGATACCTTGGTTCTCAAACTGAGGCAAATACTTACTGCTCCTGTGCTGCATCACCCTTTCCTCTTCAAGGGAAAAGCCGACGCAAACAAGAGAAGTAGAAAGAAGAATTCCTAGCGCCAAGGAAGGAATTTTGTTACCGTAGCACTCACGAGCTTGGAATTTCGCCCAAAACAACGTCAGCTCGGCATCCCCTTTCTCTGACGCATAGTTCCTGGAAGCATGTGCCGCATTCTCGGGAGGTCCGCCAAAACTCGTGGAAAATGCCATACTCGGGGTAAGCAATGCGAACCTTTTCCCTCCAAAGATAAATTGTAGTAAGTATCGCTTACCATCCACAATGCGTTTGATTTGGTGCATCTCCTTCTGGTGGCCTTGCGCCCCCATCCGCGCCTCGTGGAGTGCTGTGGCCAAAGATGATAGCTTGGAAGCCTACTCCTTATTTTTCTGCTCAAGGACCTCTCATTTGAAGGCATCCTTGATCTCTTGTTGCACTTCAGTGACTCTAGCCTCATGCTTGTCACTGGCAGACCGGGCCATCGATAGTTTGGCAGTTGCTTGTTCGGCTGATGCCTTTTGTTCGGCAACCTCTTTCTTCTCCTTGTTTAGCTCGGCCTTGAGCTTCTCGACCTCCGTGGCTGTGACTACGGTTGTCATAAAAACACTCCACACTTAAGGATACAAGTAAAAACACCTCACCTGGATGACAAAATTGCTTAAATAGTCGAGTTCAGACTTACCTTGTGCATCGTCAAATAACTTGTTTAGAAGGTTGAGCTCCTCCTCAGAGCTCTTAAGCTTCCAATTCATTTCCGCCAACTCCATGGAGTTGGGGGGATGCTGCGAAAGACGAGGCCTATTGTGGGGACCCCGACTTACGAGTCGAGATCGCCGAATGATCGTGCTCAGTGATCCCAGAGATCAGTGCTCACCGAACACACATGGTCAAGTCTCACATAGGTAGGGCCTATAAGGCCAATCACATCGATACAACTACTAGCGGAAATCTTGGGAATAAATGGGAGCCCATCCCATCAGCCTTCACCAATAGGCATTCTGACTGGGAAGCGTCCTAGTCCGCGTATCCGTCTTCGATGATGAATTCTTCTCCAAACTCCGCTTCTTCCATGTCTGGTCAATGGCATAACTAGTGGCAAGCTAGTGAGTTCTTGGAATGTACTTGCAAACAACCCATGATATGGATAATGCAGTTGGTATGATAATAAGTGATATGCAACATAGGTGGAAAGCTATCTTAGAATGTAAATAAACTTGATCATAGATGGGTATGGATATGCAACATAAGCTAGATGGTATTTAGAAGAACAGGTTACAGATATCAACATATCTGCTGAGGGCTGAACACTTCGGGTTCACCCGATATGCCAAGTCACCAAACTTGGTCATATCAACTCTTTCATATAGCTCCTTGAACACACACACACACACACACACACACACACACACAAACACACACACACACACACACACACACACACTTGGTTTATGCGAAAACGACTAGACGTAGTTTAAGCAGGATTACCCAACTGTCCTTGACCGTGGACATGGCTATTTGAATAGTTTTACACTCTGCAAAGGTTGTACGCCATACCCACGAGATCCGGAAAACTTCCGTATCATCCATGACTCGCAGTATATAACATATCCGAGGTAAGTACCCGATCATTGCCTTTCCCCTGACGATACTAGACAAAGAGTTCCACTCGATTGGTACCCAACCCACATGATGTACGTCTTATGAGCACCAACTTTGGACCGTATCATCCACGCGGGGACCAACGGTGTGCCCGGAACACGTAAAAACGGCATAGTCAACCTACCTGGTATGACCCCATCACGAGAGTGACCACATATCACTCCCGCCACTAGTAATGTGGCTCTTTGCTAGCATCGAACAAAGTAGTCAACAAAGCCCCGTCCCATAAAGGGGTACAGTGGTCATAAATGTGAGGTTGGGACGATCGACACATCATAAATCTAATCCTGTTTCTGAAACCACTCACACCAAATATACCCGGTGCACCACTTCTTCACAAGTGGCCACCTAACTCATCATCACCCTCAGGCATTAGTGGCACCCGACGGGGTTTTCATAAAACCTTTGATATCAACTTTACCATCATCATGCACATGCTTCTACTATGCGTAGCACTACTGTCTACCTGTCAACATAATATTAGCGTGACCCTCATAGGTGGTAGGATCATGCTCAAATGCAAGTGCTCCGGAGGAGCCATTGGTAACACCATATCGATGGTTTACCGAATACTCATGATCATATGCAATGGCAATAATTTCTCTACTTAGCATGCAAATAATATTTTGCTCAAGCATGGTCAAAGGGTTGCTTGCCTTGGTTAGCTAGGTATCCGGGGTCTTCGGGGTCTTCGAGTCCAACTCCTTCGCCAAACATGGAATCTATCGTCATAATAATAGTAATAAAATAAGTAGATCACTCAAAAATACAGCACAAACTCACATTTAAAATGTTATCTTATTCTGATAATTCTATATTATAGTTTAAAAAATATGTGTCTTTGGTTTTGATGAAAAGATTATTTTTAAAATCAATTTAACAGGAGCTACAATATTTAAAATAAGCCTTTTAATTATAACTATGCAGAAAAGTTGTCATAAAAATTAGTATAACAACTCTATTAAATTCTACACATTTAAAAAAAATTGTGGTGGAAAAATAATTAAATTTGATTAAATAACAAATTTTGCAAAAATCTTTTTAAAACAAAATAAAAAGAAAAAGAAAAAGGGGGCTTAGCCCTGGCCTGGCTCGGCTAGTGGCGGGGCCGGCCCAACTGGCCAACTGGCCAGCCAGCCAGCCAGCAGCCGAGGCACGCGCGCCGTCAGGTTCAAACTTGACGCGCGGGCCCCTACGATCAACGAAAGAGAGAGGAGAGAGGGGGAGAGATGGGCCAACGATAGGTGGGGCACGCTTGTCGGGGTCGTCTTCCTCCTCTAGACAGAGGGGACAGGAGACACGCCGGCGGCGACACCGACGCCCTCATGCCCCAACGACGGCAAGAATGGAACCAACACATCACCGCCTACCTACTGGTGGTCGAAGGAACGATGGGGAGGCCCTGGGTCGCCGGCCGTGACGAGGCCACGATAGAGCTCATTTGGGAGGTGGATGAGAAGGGTGCTACGGGCAGGGATTCACTTGGGGAAGAGGTGAGGAAGCTCCCTGAGCTCACTACGGCCACGGAGGAGGTGAGAGGAGTGCACGAGCTGGCCTGTAGTCCGAGACCGATGGAGCTCCGAAGCAGCGGGGCCTCGGTCATTCTCGAGCACATGAGCTTGCTGTGCTCGAATGGGGTGGCTAGGGGCTTGATTGAGGCTCTCGAGGAGTGGTGTGAGGGTGCTCGAGCGAGGGGGAGGCCGATTTATAGGCCAACGACTGTGCACCAAGCGGGGAGCGCCGGTGGTTTCACCGTGGCTTGCAGGAGAAGCAGAGAGAGCTCGGTGTCGAAACCACGGTATTGCGGACATGGTTTAGGATCCTGGAGACTCAACGAGAGAGAGAGAGAGAGGGGACGAGGTGCGCGCGTGCTGCGTGACCGCATTCTTCTGGCCGAATCTGGCATGCACGGGCACGCATCGCCTTGGTCAACACAGAGAGGGAGGAGGGGCCCTGAGGCTGCCCTGATTCAGGTGGGTTGTCGGAGACGCTGAGAGACACAAAGGGGAGGTGAGAACCGGCCGGGGCTGGCCGCCTTTGCCTCGGGTGTGCCCTGTAGCATGCCCAAAGCGCAGTTTTGGCATGCCATGGCATGCTGGCGTGCTCTGGGGGTGCTTTGGCTGTGTCTGGCATGTCTGGGGGTTGGGTTGGATGCTCCTTAGCCGTTTGATAGCCAAGGGTCTCACTGCTTGTCAAAGGAAGTGATTAAAGAGAAGCTACCAGTCTTGAGCGAGTAACTAAAATGGAGATTTTGGGCTCTTCTGCTTGGAACCAGAGAGGGGCCACTCGTCTGCAGTTGAGGAGTGGTGCTGGCTACTTGCACTAAGAGTTTGGTGGAAAGGGTGTGGGTGTAGAGTGAGATAAGTGTTGTTTTACCAAGCTGACAGAAGGTGTTCTACATGTGTTTGGGGTAGTTAAACTCCACCACTGGTGTTGAGAGTTAACATGATTGGGTTTGATGCAAAAATAGGATGCTCCACCAAATTTTAGCTCCATTCGACAAGTTTGGCAGTGCAAACTTGAAATCACCCCCAAATGGACAGTTCTGTCCTTTCAAAAGGGTATGTGGGTAAATTAATCCCCACAAATCCAATTTTTGGCAGGGTCTCCTCATTTGGGGTGTTGAGCACTCCTGCAAAGTTTCAAGTCATTTGGACAAACTTTGCTATGTAGAGTTGCTTCAACTTGATTCTGGACAGAAAGGGTTTTAGGATTGTTTGCTGAACCAAACCACTTTGGAATGAGGTGAAACTTGGTATGGCCAACAAATATAGCTAGGGAAGTATGCTAGAATTTTCTGGGATTTTACTGGAAATATTTGAAAAGTCAAAACAGACAGAATAGGTTCCCAAGGATTTGCACAAATATTTTGAACATAAATAGGGGTTGAAAATCTTATATATCGAAAATATATGTCCTTTGAGTATCTCCAAATTTTCTCAGATTTTTCTAAGGCAGAAAAGTAATTTTCCATCTAGAAATGTCATTCCTGGCCTCACAAAAGGACATGCAAGTAAAATAGAAAATACTTTATAAAATAATTATTTTATGATGTTGGAGAGTTATAATAGTGCTAAAGCCAGAATACAATCTTTGGGTGAGGGCACTCCCTTGAAATCCGGGACTTGTAGTGCAAACCCAAAGCAAGGTTTTGTAATAGTCAAAAATGAGAAAAGGATCTTTTTGGAATACCTGATTATAAAAATATTGTTTTGGATCCACTCACTCAAGCATACATACATACAATGGCAATCATGGCACTCATAACACTTGCTTAAAGTTATCGGAGTTTTGAATCCTCTGCTAGGTTTTTTGTGTTATTCTACCAGAGTCTTGGGGGCTACGACTCATTTTAAATATTATATGTGTGTTTTCCGCACTACATTGACCTCCATATGAGTTTTTTAGACTCACACAGGGTTCAGGGGCTACTGAATATGGTGATTTTGTATAAACCCATAAGTCAAAATTACTTTGTAAAAAAGATACCGTGTGAATTACGTGGAAGCCCGTCAACAGGCTGTCGAAAGCTTCTTTCAATTCGCAGTCAACGGATCGAATGCTTTGTAGAACCGCACACAAAAGAGTGTCGTGTTCTTCGGTGATGGAGGCGTCATTCAGACCCTCCTACATCATGACCGGCCACCCGGTTTGGGGCCGCTCTGTTGTGGGTGGCTCCGGGTGTGGCATTGCAGTTTATCCTCGCGGAGAAACTGGTGTAGATGATTCCGGAGGCTTGGAGGTCTCCGAATCTGTCTTCGGAGAGAGCTTAGGTTGTCTGGGCTCTTCCTCTTTGCTTGCCAGGAGGGATTTGTCCTCCTGGTCTTCGGCGGCCAAGGTGTTAGCCTCACCCATGATATCATCACCCCCGTCCCTAGTATCCGGCTCTTGGGGGGGTGTCCTTTGGGATACCACTAATACGTCCATTTTGCATCATGATTTATTATTGATATTTGTGTCATTCTTGTCCATTATTCTATATTATCATACAATTCTTATGTCTTTTCTTTGTGAATATGCAAGGTACATCACAAAGAGGGAAATATGTGGAAACTGTAATTCTGGACCGGGGAACCGAGAAAAAGGCAAAAAAATCCACATGCTCCAAATGACCTGAAACTTGAAGTAGAATTTTTCTGGGATATTTAAGAATTGTTGGGCCGAAAATATACTAGAGGGGGCCACCTATTGGCCCCAATGCAACAGGGAGCGACCACCCCTAGGAGTGCCTTGATACCTTGGGGGCCCACTAATGGCCCTTTGACGCCCCTCTTATCCTACATGGTGCATTTTGACCTAGAAAAAATCATAAGAAACCTTTCGGGACGGAGCGCTGCCATCTCGAGGCGAAAACTTGGACAGAGGCCCTTTTGCTCTCCGACAGAGAGATTCTGTCGGGGAAACTTCCCGCCGAGTGGGGGAAATCGAAGCCATCCTCATCACCAACACTTCCTCCTTTGTGGGAGGATCAATCTTCATCAACATCTTCACCAACACCATCTCATCTCCAACCGTAGTTCATCTCCTATATTCAATCTTTGTCTCAAAATCTCACATTGGTACTTGTGGGTTACTAATTGTGTTGATTACATCTTATAGTTGATGCTTGTTGGATAATTGGTGGAAGATATTATGTTCAGATCCTTAATTATTATTATTACACCTGTGATCTTGAACAAGTTGATGAGGTCTGAGTAGTAACTATTGTTCCCGAGGACATGGGAGAAGTCTTGTTATAAGTAATCATATAAAGTTGGTATCCGTTTGATATTTTGATGATATGTATGCTGTTACTTCTCTTAGTGGTGTCATGTGAATGTTGACTACATGACACTTCACCATGTTACGGGCCTAAGGGAATTCATTGGAGAGTAACAAGTAGATGATGGGTTGCGAGAGTGACAGAAGCTTAAACCCCAGTTTATACGTTGCTTCATGAGGGGTTGAGTTGGATCCACATTTTTAATGCTATGGTTAGATTTATCTTAATTCTTCTTTCATAATTGCGGATGCTTGCGAGAGAGGGTAATAAAAATTTGTTTGTTTTTTCAAGTAAGAACATCACCTTAGCACTGGTGCACCCACATATCAACTTATCAAAGTAGCAAACGACGAATCAACTCAATATGATGAACATGACTAGATAGAAATTCCCATGTGTCCTCAGGAGCGCTTGCTATATATAAGAGTACTTCCAGGCCTGTCCTTTGCTACAAAAAGCATTGGGCTACCTTGCTGCACCTTTTCTACTATTGTTACTTGTCACTTGTCATGAATTATCTTGCTACAAAATTATCTATCATTCTTGCTTATAGCACTTGCAAAGAATTCCTTGCAGAAAAAACGCTTATCATTTCCTTATGCTCCTCTTGGATTCGACTGTCTTACTTATCGATAGGACTGCGATTGATCCGTATACTTGTGGGTCATCAAGACTCTTTTGTGGCACTGTTGCCAGGGATTGAAGCGCCTTTGGTAAGTGGAAATTGGTAAGGAAACATTTTCGATACGTGCTGAAATTTACTGTTGCTTGTCACTACAAATGGTCACCCTTTGAGTGGCTTGTTGAGGGCATCTTTGCCTCGAACGGAAGTTGTTCCTTAGCCTACTGAAACTACTGAAAATATTTATGATGATATGCCTTCGGGTATGGTAGAGAAACTGTTGGCTAATCCTTATAACGGTTCAACTCATCCTGATTACCATTTGATATATGTCGATGAGATTTGTGGATTGTTTAAGATTACAGGTCTACCCGAAGACAATGTTAAGGAGAAAATTTTCCTTTTATGTTTGGAGGGAAAATCATTATGTGGTAGAGGCTATTGGATGATATTGGATCATGGGACTGGAATCACTTGAAGCTGGAATTTCATTAGAAGTTTTACCTTATGCACTTAATTCATCATGATCGGAATATTATTTATAATTGCTGGACTCATGAAGGAGAAAGTATAGCTCAAGCTTGGGGGAGGCTTAAATCTATGATGCGCACTTGCCCCAACCATGACCTCTCGAGAGAGTTGATTATACAAAAAATTTATTCTCGGCTTTCTCATGATGATCAAACATTACTCGATTCTTGTTCTGCTCATTCCTATATAAAGGAGACTATTGAATTCAGATGGGATCTTCTAGAAAAGATTAAACACAACTCTGAAGACTGGGAGCTCGATGAAGGTAAAGAGTCAGGTATAAAGCTTAATTTTGATTGTGTTAAATCTTTTATGGAAACTGTTTGTTTTCATGAGTTTGCAATAAATTTGGTCTTGACTCTAAGATAGTAGCTACTTTCTGTGAATCTTTTGCTACGTATGTTGATCTTCCCAAGGATAAGTGGTTTAAATACCATCCTCGAATTTAATTTTTTTCCTGAGGAACCTATTAAAATTAAGAAGGAAGAAATAATTGTTAACCATGGTGATCCAATTGTTCCTACTACTTACATGGAGAAACCTCCTTTTCCTGTTAGGATTAGGGAGCATGCTAAGGCTACAATGGTGGTTAATAAAAGTTATGTTAGGACACCTAAACCTTCTAAATAAAGAAATTTTGAGCCTAATGTTGCTATAGTTAAAGATCTCCTAGTTGATAATATTGATGGTCACATTATTTACCTGTGTGATGAAACTGCTATAATTGCAAAACATGTTAGAAACATGCGAGATGAGCTCAATAAAAATAAACCATTGGTAGGCATGCGTGTCATATTAGTTCAAATTGGAGATCATTTCTACCATGGATTGTGTGATATTGGTGCTAGTGTTAGTGCAATACCCTTTACATTATATCAAGACATTATGCATGATATAGCACCTTCTCAGATTGAAGATATTGATGTCACTATTAAACTTGCAAACCATGATACTATTTCACCACTTGGGATTGTTAGAAATGTTGAAGTGTTGTGTGGAAAAGTCAAGTGCCCCACTGATTTCTTAGTACTTGGGTTCAGAACAAGATAACTTTTGTGCCATCATATTTGGTAGACCTTTCTTGAATATTGTTAATGGTGAAATTATTTGTGCTACTAAGAAGGTCAAAGTGAGCTTTGGTGATATGTCTCATGAGTTTATTTTATCCAAGTTTGCTAAACAACCGCATGAAACATAACTGTCGAACAACGATGAAATAATTGGTCTTGCTTCTATTGTTATGCCTCCTACCTATCCACTAGAACAATATTTGCTAGACCATGAGAATGATATGTGTCTCAATGAAAGGAATGAAATAGATAAGATATTATTTGATCAACAACCTATCCTTAAGCACAACCTACTAGTTGATATTTTAGGTGATCCTTTATACTTGTGATTTGTGGTAGGTTTTCTGTGAAGAGGAATGGGTTATCGCAACACAATGTGGGTAAGTATTTCCCTCAGTTATGAAACCAAGGTTTATCGAACCAATAGGAATATCAACCACAACCGTCTTCAGCGGCTGCACACAAAAGAACAAACAAGTTGCATCCAACATGGGCAAAAGGGTTGTCAATCCTTTTGTCTTGTCATTTGCAAGCAAGTCAGGTGTGTAGATAATTGTAGATAGCAAGATAAAATAAAACAAGTAAATAACAACAAGGTAATAAAGGTTTTATCAATATGTTGTGAATAGACCCACGGGCCATAGCTTTCCCTAATGGCATCTCTCATAAAAAATAGCATACAGTGGGTAAACAAATTACTGTTGGACAATTGACACAAAAGTGGATAGTTATGCAACATTTACGACAATGATCATTTGTATATAGGCATCACGTCCATATACAAATAGGTCGACTCCTGCCTTCACCGATACTATTACTCCACTCAGCAACCACTATCCAGCATGCATCTAGAGTATTAAGTAAAACAGAGTAATGCATGGAGAACAATGACATGATGTTGACAAAGTAAACTCAAGAAAAATGAATGAACCCCACCATTTTATCCTTAGTAGCAGCAATACAAATATACATCTTGTCCCCTTCTGTCACTGGGATATAGAAATTTGCCAGGTTGAACCTACCACAAGGCACCTCTCTCACCGAAGAAATATCGATCTAGTTGGCCAAACTATTTCAATATATCGAAGAGAATTACCGAAGCTATCATAATCATGCACATAAGAATCATATAAGTATTCAGAGGAGACTCAAATATTTATCATGAATGATCTGAACATAAGCCCACAATTCATCGGATCCCGACAAATGCACCATACAAAAGGAATTACATCATATGGATCAAAGCGAAGATGCGATGATCATTGTATTGAAGATCAAAGAGAGAGAGATTGCCATCTAAGTACTGACTATGGACCCGTAGGACTGTGGTGAACTACTCACACATCATCGTGAGGGCAGCAAGGTGGATGAAGAGGCCCTCCGTTACCGATCCCCCTCCGGCAGGGTGTCGGAGCGAAGCTCCACATGGCCTCCCATCGGAACGGAGACTTGTGGGAGCGTAAAAAGTGTTTCGGGACTCCCTCTGGTGTTTTTGGGTAGATGAGAATTTAGAAGCCAAAGAACGGAGTTGGGAGGGCCACGAGGGAGGCACAAGACATTAGGGCGCACCCCTAGGTCACACCCTGTTGGCTTGTGGGCCCCTCGGGAGGCCTCTGGCCTTCTTCCGATACTCGTTGGTCTTCTTTAGGTCTAGAAAAAAAATCACCAAAATGTTTCACGGCAATTGGTCTTCGTTTGGTATGGAAAACCTGAAAAGTGAAATAATACATAGAAAACAACAACTCGCACTGGGCATTGGTGAAAGGATCAATATGGTTGACTAGAGGGGGGGGGTGAATAGGCAACTACCAAGTTTAAGTTTTTCTTTAACAAATTAAGTTTACCAACAAATAGGTTGTCTAGATATGCAACTAAGTGACCAACCTATATGATGCTAAGAACAACAACAAAAAACAAGTAACAAATACAAGTAAAGGTAAGAAGTAACCACAAGTAGAACTAGTGAAGAAGAGGATGTGTTTCCAAAATTCCTTCCCTTTGAGGGGAAGTATGTCTCCGTTAGAACGGTGTGGAGGCACAATGCTCCCCAAGAGCCACTAAGGCCACCGTGTTCTCCTCTCACCCTCAAACAATGCGTGATGTCATGATTCCACTAATGGTGCCCTTGAAGGCGACGACCGAACCTTCACAAACAAGGTTGGGGCAATCTTGAGAACTGAATTGGAGGCTCCCAAGGAAACCACGAAGTTTCCTCATAATGGAATATGGCTTCGATATGACCTCAACTGTCTATGGTGCTCAAACACCCAAGAGTAACAAGATCTACGATGGATTTGTGGGGGGAATCAACTTTCTCTTGGTGGAAGTGTAGATTAAGGCCCTCTCAAGAAAACCCTAGAGTATCAACAAGTTTTGTTGGCTAGGGAGAGAGATCGGGCAAAAATGGAGCTTGGATCATTAATGGAGCTTAGGTTTGTAAAAGGTAAACTTCTTACGGAGGTAGAACTCCTTTATATAGTGGGGGGTGTTCCAAGTGTTACCCACTTAATCAGCCCGCACATGAGCAGTACTACTACTTTGGAGAGCGGTACTACCGCCCGTTAGAGGTAGTACCGCTCAAGGGCGAAGAAGTACTTTGGCTGAGGTAGAGAGCAACAATCTAGTGGGAGGCAAAGGCCGGTACTACTACCGGGGTGGTACTACCACTACCAGGAGCAGTACTACCGCCCATTATTGGTAATGACGCTTCCTACATCCACTCCAGACTTTGGTGCATGCCTTGTCTAGAAATACTGAGGGATCGTGTAGTCGTAGTAATAAGTGTACTACCGCTCAGTGGGCGATACTAGCACCCAATACAACCGCTCTAGAAACCACCCAGTCCGACACGAAAAGTGTTGAGACCATGGGGCAGCGGAACTAGCCAGGGATACTGGCGAGAGAACTACCGCCCCAGAGCGATATTACCACGGCGAGGGCGGTACTACCACTTGGATCTTTCTAGGTAGGGAAGGGGCAAGGTTAGGGTCACCTTGAGGTGAGAAGGTGGGTGCGAGAAAATGTGTACGCGATGATTTCACCCAATCCTTTCCAATGCAGACCCCTTATTAATAGTATGGCTTTTCCTACGACTCAAGTCCATCGATAGTGAAATGTAAGGGGGAAAACTGTCTTCATACTAACACACCGAGGGGCATGAACCATCTTGTGCCATATGATGAAATACGTGAAAGGCCTAGTGCACACGATTAGTCCTCAAAAGCATGGTCATCATTCACTTAAACTACTAGGGTAGAAATATGCCGTTACAATCTCCCCATTTTTGGTGGATTGGTGATAACACGAGATTTGCACAGAAGATATACACAAGAAAGAATGCAAACCCTACTATCTAAAAATATATACAGGCTCCCCTAGATGTGTGCACTATTTGAGTATGCTTCTGGAATGCAAAATGCACACACTAGGATCAACACTCCCCCTATGTTTTATAGACATGCACTAGTTGCACTAAGAGGATATGAAAGCAATATATGTGCAAGAAGTGATGAGAGCACTGATACTAGGGCACAAGGTAACCATCTTAGAAATTAAAACATAAGATAAAATTAAGGTAGCATATGTCTCACACCATATGACGTAGTCTCACAAGAGTCTCACACATATAAAAGCAAGAAATGCAAAGAAAATGATGGAAGAGTTCACGAGCGAAAATAAACATTGGCAGCGAAAAACACACTCATGATTCTCGCAAATACCTAAACTCTCTCCTCCTTTGGCAGCAAGACACCGAAAGGGCAGACAGAACTAAGGGGATCCAGGAAGGTGGTAACTCCGGTGGGTGAGATCAATGCTCTCCGGACTTAGAGCCACAAGGTGTAGGTGATCCAGGCAACTCAGCATCGGAATCCCACGGGCAGTGTTCAACGATCCGGGTGTCTTCGTTAGTGAGTTTGTCCTCAGAACCACTAGAAATGTGTAAGTCTATCTTCCTTGCCATAACCTTGTGACGACTGATCACCGTCTTCTCGACAGCGTGAGCCCTGTACTGACCCTTTGCCTCCATACAAAACAATTTCTTCATTTTCTCATGCAGCTTCTTAGCCGAAGATGTCTCTTGAGAAGGTGTGCAACACTAGGGGTGCGCCACCTGCTGCCACAAAGTCCTCATCCTCCTTGTCATCTTCATCCTCTACATCCTGTGGCAGATTCTGCTAATGAGCAGTATGAGTAGCCTACTTATCCTTCTGCCGCAGTTGAACCACCTTGTGTGATGACTAACAAGGGGAAAGAGAGTGTGCCATAAAATGTGGTGCATAATATCTAGGAATGGTTGCATCACCCATGTGGACTTGCCCGTGGTGGATGACACCTTTTCCATACTGTACTGGTAAAGGCGGCACTTATTTGTTGAAGTAGTCTCTTTGTGGGGACGGAAACCAAGAGGGTTCTCGAGTACACTCTCCTCATAGCCAAGTAGATTCATAAAGGTATTCCAGGGAGCAAAAAGCAGACTTCCATTGGTCATCGAAGTCAAGGTCTTGTCCTCATCGGTCTTCAAATGCACCATGGCAAATAAGACAACAACAATCTCGACATCAAAGTCTTTCTTGAACTGCATAATGTTGAGAATGCCCAATTTTTGACAGAGTGGGAGAGCAGTCCCGAAGTACCTAACATTCTGTTACATATATTCCACGTCAATGGATTTGACATGTGGAACATACAAGTTCTCCTTCTACTCCAAAACATCACTATAGATTGATAGTTGCTTCCTGGTCCAGAAGGGACGGTTGCGCATAGATGGCTCCTAAGATTCCCCATAGGGATAGGCCTTGCGAGACATCCAGAAATCCCTAGCATTTAAACTAGGGACTTCAATGGCCTGACATTCGGCCGCTTCCCCTTGGACTTGGAAGATTGCTGACTCACACTCTCTTGTGGAACATTCTCCTGTGGATGGCTAGATCTATCTTCTTCAGTGGTATTGTAACGCTTTGAGATTCCATGGTTGGGGTTCACCCTATGGCCCTAATGAGCAGAGCCGCCACATCCCGAGATCCAAAATACAGACCAGAGGAAAACACGAGAGTAAATGATATGCATATGCCAACAAGAAACCAAACATGGGAGAAAAGTTGATGAAACAGGAGAAAACATGTGTGATTGTCAAACCAGATCGGTAGTACCATTGCCATGAGGGGTACTACCCCTAATGGGAGGTAGTACCGCCCAAGGGAGTGGTAGTACCTCTGGGGGCAGATACCACAGGGTGGATACCACTACTGGTCAGATCCTGTACTACTGGGGATGCCAGGAGCACATGTTTCCTACCAGAACATCAAATCTACTCCCTAACTGCCTTCCACATCTGACTCATGCCTTGATTTTGACAAAAAAATGAAGAATGCATCTCATATTGCCCAAAACCTAGATCTGAAGAAGGAGACCAAAAATAGATAAGATCGTGGGCAATACCGACATCCATGGCAAGAGGAAGGGGTGGGGATTGATTCCATCGGTTGGAATCACGGAAGAACGGCCGAAAACGGAGATCGACAATGACCACTGGAACCCTTGGGCCGCCCAGAGAGAGAAACACACAAGGAGTAGTGGGAATGAATGGGTATGGGGAGTAGAAACTACCCCTACCCCTACCCGTGCTCCATAACCCCGTGCGATTTCTCATGGGCGGTAGTATCACTCGGCGGTAGTACCACAGTAGGCAGCGGTACTACCTCTTATCCGAGGCAGTACAACTCAGTGCCACGGTAGTTCTACTCAAGATGATGCCAAGGAGACTCTATGAGGTGGAAAATACAAAAAAACATGAGTTTGTTTAACGAAAACTAGGAGACTACCAGGAGAAGGAGACACACCAAGTTGTGAAGAACTAAAGCAAAGAAAAATCAACTTGGGGTCACACAAAGACACAAACAAGTACTCAGAAAGCAAATGCCTCATCTAAACTCGTCTTTGTAAACACACGTGTCATCAAGAATTATAATGTGAAAGACTTGGTCAATTTATGCATAATAGGGGGAGGGATAGTTCATTGAGAGAACAACACCCCTCCTAAGTCCATGCCTACATCTAAACAGGATGGTATGAAGAGAGTGGTGGGGTGTGCCTAACGTCAATCCACATTGCTAGAATGAATGATATTTAGTTCGTGCCTTAAATCGCGAAATCTTTGTTCATACAATGGCTTTGTGAAAATATCTGCAAGTTGATAATTAGTGTTGAGGTGAATAAGATCAAGCTCCCCATGCTTGATATGATCTCGGATAAAATGGTGACGAATATTAATGTGCTTCATCTTGCAGTGTTGAAACGAGTTGTTGGAGATCGAGATTGCACTTTTATTATCACAATAAGGAGGCACTTTGTCACAAGTGACACCGTAATCCTTTAAAGTTTTCCTCGTCCAAAGTAATTGAGCACAACAACTTGCAACAACTACATACTCAGCCTCGTTGGATGAGAGAGAAACACATTTTTTTCTTTGAAGACCAACTTAGCAGACAGCGACCATGGAATTGGCAACCTACGGAATTTCAATTCCTCTCCACACGATCTCGCACCAAATCGGAGTCCGAATATCCTATGAGAACAAATGAAGAACCTTTGGGATACCATATACCAAAGTTTGCGTAATGAGCCAAATATCGGAAGATTCGCTTGGCAGCCACAAGGTGACTTTCCTTTGGTGCGGATTGAAATCGTGCACAAATTCCCACACTCAACATAATATCCGGTTTAGATGCACAAAGGTAAAGCAAAGATCCAATTATAGAGTGATATACCTTTTGATCCACATATTTACCTTGGGATCAAGGTCAAGTTGGCATTTGAGAGGCATGGGAGTGTTTGCCTTGGTCGGTTTGAGATCATCCATCTTGAACCTCTCGAGCATACATTGAGTATATTTTGCTTGATTGATGAAGGTTCCGTGCCTTCGTTGCTTGACTCAGAATCCAAGGGAAGAACTTCAACTCTCCCATCATAGATATCTCAAACTCTTTGGTCAATAGTGTGACAAAGTATTCATTAAAAGCTTTGTTAGTAGAACCAAAGATAATATCATCAACATATAATTGACATATGAACAAGCTCCCTTTGACCTTATTTGTGAAAAGAGAGGGATCAACTTTCCCAATTTCAAACCCACGATCTTGTAACATCTTAGTAAGGTGCTCATACCACGCACGTGGGGCTTGCTTAAGTCCACAGAGAGCCTTATCGAGAATGTATACATGATTTGGGAACCTGGGATCCTCAAATCCTAGGGGTTGCTTGACATATACCAACTCCTTAAGGGCACCATTATTAAATGTACTCATCACATCCATTTCATATAATTTGAATTTATGATGAGAAGCAAATTCAAGCAACATATGAATAGATTCAAGTCGAGCAACGGGAGCAAAGGTTTCACAGTAGTCGATACCCTCGACTTGGGAGCAGCCTTGTGTTGCCAATCTTGCCTTGTTGCGAATGACGACACCATTTGCATCTTGCTTTTTCTAAAATATCCATTTGGTTCTAATGACATTGTGGTTCTCCTTTGGTCTTGTCACCAACCGCCACACTTTGTTGTGCTCGAAGTTATTGAGTTCATCGTGCATGGCTTAAAGACACTCCATGTCCTCGAGCTCTTCTTGTACCTTTAAGGGTTCAATGCAAGAGACGAACGCATGATGTGTGATAATTGTCTACAAGTGGTTACCCCTCTCTGCAAGCAACTGTAGACATTCTCAAACACATATTGTCTCTTTTGAAGCTTGGCATCATTCTTGGCGGCACATATTTCTTTAATCTCCTCTATGGAAAGTTGAGGAGGAACCTTTTTGTGACCTTGACCACCATCATGAGATTGCTCTTGATCTTTAGCTTGGTCTTGATCTTGAGCTGGCTCTTGATCTTGAGCTTGATTGGAGGTGTGAGCTTGATCAAGGATATCACTTGGTGAGCCACCTACATGGGGTTGATCTATTCCTTGATATTGATCACAAGGTTGAGAGCCTTCACTTTGTTCTTCGGAAGTGTGTGGGTCCCGCATCGATGATGGTTCCACTAGAGTGGACCATTGTCATTATCCTTCAGCCACAAGGGGTTCCTTGATGGGTAGGAAGTGACCCACACACATTCTTCTTATGGATTGGGGATGAATTTCATCACCTATATCACAAAGACCACTTTGCTCCACTTGGGAGCCTTTATTTTCATCAAACTCCATGTTACATGTATCCTCAATGACTCTGTTGGACTTGTTGAGGACATGGTAAGCATAAGAGTTTGTAGCATAACCAACAAATATTCCCTCTTGAGCTCGAGGATCAAATTTAGATAACCAAGCACCTTTCTTGAGAACGAAACACTTACAACCGAACACCCGAAGGTACTTGAGGTTGGGTTTGTTACTGGTAAGAATTTCATAAGAAGTCTTGTCAAGCCTTTGTGGAGGTAGAGTCGATTAGATGCATGGCATGTGGTGTTGATGGCTTTTTCCCAAAAGTTATATGGAGATTTAAACTCCGCCATCATGGTCCTTGCCGCGTCTATCAACGTCTGATTCTTCCTTTCCGCTACACCATTTTGTTGAGGGGTATATGGCACAGAGTATTGCTGCTTGATCCCCTCATCACTAATGAACTCATTCAAGGTGTAGTTCTTGAATTTAGTGCTATTGGCACTTCTAATCATCAATATTTTTCCCTCATGTTGACGTTGCCCTTAATTGGCAAAGTCGATGATAGTTTGTTGGGTCTCACACTTCCTCTTGAAGAAGTATACCCAAGTATATCTTGAGTAATCATCCATTATCACCAAGCAATACTTTCTTCCCCCAAGACCATCGAAAGATGGAGGACCAAAGAGATCCATGTGGAGGAGATCCAAGGTCCTCTTTGAGTATACGGTAGTCGTGGGGCGGTGAGCTGTCTCATATAACTTTCCTTTAATACAAGCCCTGCAAGCACGATATGTGGAAAAACTCACCTTTGTTAGTCCAAGAAAGTCATCCCCTTTGATGGGACTTTGCAAATATGTCATATTGACATGAATTAGCCGGCGATGCCAAATCAATCCCACATCAACTTTAGCCATTAGGCAAGTCGCGGTCTTAGTTGGTCGCTCCGAGAAGTTAACCACATAGAGGCCGTTCTTGACATGCCCAACAAAGGCTACTTTAAGAGTCTTGCTCCATAGAAGCGCCACCGAGTCAACACCAAAGAACGTGCTAAAACCTATGAGTGCAAGTTGATGAGCGGAAAGTAAATTGTATGCAAGGGTCTCAACAAGCATGTCATTCTCAATGGAAGTTCCAGAGAGATTAGCACCTTGCCAAGACCCAATACATTTGAAATTGCATCATCACCAAAGTATACTTGGGTGGCCACGGATGGGTCGGGATGAACGTCCAACACCAAGTCCTTCCTTCCGATCATATGATTTGTCACTCTGCTATCAAGCAACCATGACACTCCACTGGAAGCAAACTCCTACATAAGATCAATGCTTGGATTTAGGTACTCATTCTTTAATGGGTCCTTTCAGGTTAGTAACAAGGATCTTAGGAACCCAAATAGACCATTCAATGTTCTCATATGGATAACCAACTAATTTAGCAAAGAAATTTCTATCACTAGCACATCATAAAACATAAGAGGGGTTAAAATCGCCCGCATTGTTGGGAGGGATGTTTTTTCCCTTATTGGCATTACCACCCTTAGCTTTGTCATTCTTCCTCTCATGAGTACCCTCCCCGGATTTAACAAAGGTTTCCTTAAGCGGGTGAGGTTTCTTGGTCTTCATATTCTTGTTCTTCTTAGACTTGGGTGTAAACCCAACTCCTTCCTTTGCAACCACTTCCTTTTGATTGCTCAAAAGGCCATTAAGATTCTTTTCGCCTTGGATGCATGTCACAAGGTCATTCTCAGGTTGTTCTTTTCATTTTGCATTATCCTCCACAACATGCACATGCTCACAACACGGGTTAGTAGCATGGGCATTATCAATTAATACAAAAGGAGAACATGTGGCTATTTCATTAGTAAGTTTCACTTGGAGTTGAACATGATACTCTTTTAAAGAAGCATGAACACTCTTCAAAGCCTTGCGGGCCTCGTCAAGTGTGGCAAACTCTTCCTTGAGTCTATCAAGGTCAATACCAAGTGAAACCTTTTCAGACTGGTGCACACGAGTAAGAAAAAGAGCACGATCGTGATATTTTTTGCAATTTAGCAAGGTCATGTTGTGTGACTATGATACGTCTCCATCTTCTACATTTCCTAATGCTTGTGCTCTTATTTTGGACTCTAATTTGCATGATTTGAATGAAACTAACCCGGACTAATGCTGTTTTCAGCAGAACTATAATGGTGTTGTTTTTGTGCACAAATAAAAGTTCTCGGAATGGAACGAAACTTTTTGGAGATTTTTTCTAGAATAAATGAAAAATACTGGAACCAAGACCCACCAGAGGGGAGTCCACATGCGCCCACTAGACATCAGGGCGCACCAGCCCCCCTGGCACGGCCTGGTGTCTATTGGGGCCCACGTGGCTTGGCTGACCCTAATTCCGGTGCTATAAAATCCTATTTTCGGATAAAAAATCAGAGAGGAAGTTTCATCACATTTCATGATATAGAGCCGCTACTACCTCCTATTCTTCATCAGGATGCCTAATCTGGAGTCCGCTTGGGGCTCCAGAGAGGGGAATCTTCGGTCTTTGTCATCACCAACCCTCCTTCATCGCCAATTACATGATGCTCTCCACCGAGAGTGAGTAATCCCTTCATAGGCTTGCTAGTCAGTGAAGAGCTGGATGAGATTCATCATGTAATCGAGTTAGTTTTGTTAGGGCTTAATGCCTAGTATCTAGTATGTTCGGAGATAGATGTCGCTATGACTTTGCTATTTTTAATGCTTGTCACTAGGGCCCGAGTGCCATGATTTCAGATTTGAACCATTTACGTTTTCACCATTATATATATGTTCCTAATGAAATCTTGCATGTTATATGCACCTACTACATGTTAGGATCCGCATACCCCAAAGTGACAATAATTGGGATTCTTTCCGGTGATTACTGTAGTATGAGGAGTTCATGTATTCACTATGTGTTAATGCTTTGTTTCAATTATCTATTAAAAGTATTTCTTAATATCCCTTAGTTTCCTTATGGACCCCGCTGCCACGGGAGGGTAGGACAAAATATGTCAAGCAAGTTCTTTTCCATAAGCACGTATGACTATTTACAGAATACATGCCTACATTATATCGATGAACGGGAACTAGTTATGTGGCGCACTATGTTGTGACTATTATATGATGAATATTATCCAGCAATATCACTGATCCAGTGCCTAAAAGTTTTCCACATATTGTGCTTTCTAAGTTACTATTGTTGCGACTGCTGTTACAACTACTACAAAACTGCTATCACTGTTACTGTTACTGCTTCTATTGTTATCACTGCTATCAAAACTATCATATTACTGTGCTACTGATAATTGTCTGAACCTACTCTAAAGAATAGAGGTATCTTAAGTCATGAAACTATGCAAGAGGCAAAGAAATGTATGAATGAAAATGCATTAAAGATGAATATGTTTAGAATTTACCACCTATCGAAGAAACCCATGGTCTCAAAACACCCCCACAGATGGTGGGGGTAAATTCTATTCTAAAGTTTGATGAAGGTGACATCCCTTACAATAAACATCCTAGTCAATGCTTATATGAGTTTGATAATTATATTATAAATAAATATATTTTCAACTCCTATGTCATGAAACAATTGAAACAAAACTCTGATATGATTGCTCGCTTAAGTGACTTGTTATTTAGAATCACCATTGACGTAAGAGGTGTAGGAAAATATGCTTCTATGGTTCAAACCCAGCTACAACAAGTTGCTAAATCCCAAAGTGAGCTACTTCATGAAATGACTAATAATATGAATTATCATGCTATTAGAGTAATGACTAGAGGAAGAATAATGACTCAAGATCCACTATACCGAGAAGGTCATACTAAAAGAACTCTAAAACATTCACAAAGAATTAATATTGATGCACCTAGTACTTCTAGGAAGAAAAAGAAAAAAGGAAAATGATAGGACGTTGCATACTTCTAGTAAACCTGAAGTAGAAGAACCTTCTGCTAATGCTAACGACATCTCGATCTCTGATGCTGAAACTCAATCTGGTAGTGCGCATTCACCTAGTGATAGGGAAAATGATAATGATGATGCTCATGTAGATTCTCAACCTGACAATGATAAATAACCAGATAATGATGTTGAGATAGAACTTGTTGTTGATCTTGATAACCCACAACCTAAGAACAAATGTGATACGGAGCATCCTCGATCATCCCCATGGATACACCTCAAACTACAACTTGTCCTATGACAAGAGCCCGCGCACGTGCCATTCAAACGCAGGTGAGATCTCTCCTTAATGACTATTCCTTTGATACAAATGGAACGTGGGTGCTACCTCAAGTGGAGACTCTGTGCATACTCATGTACCAAGATCAAAATCACCAAGATACTATGGAAATGGACTCGAGGACGAATGAGCAAGATGAACCAAGGATGAAGAAGTCCCGAGGATCCCAGAACCTCCGGTGCGCGGAACTTCCGGCCCCCGCTCAGCCTCGGCAAACACAACCTCGACAACTTCGGCCCAGCCTGGAACAAGTCCCGAACCTGCCCTGAACTTCCGGCCTCTGGAACGTCCAACCCGCCCGGAACTTTCGGCCCCTCATCAGCCTCGGCGCCCCGACCAACAACATCTCTCGGGAAAGCCCGGAACCCGCTCGAAACTTCCGGCCTGACCCAAAACTTCCGGCCTGCCTACGGGCAGACACTCGGGCCTGAGCGCCCATGTGCCCCTTCGGCCTCTATTTCCGACCTAGACTATAAATACTCTTCCCCTACCTTCGTTTTAGGGTTATCTAATGTTTAGAATACCATTTGTTGAGCTTAGCTCCATGTACTATCCTCCTCCCATGAAGATGTCCTCCATGTGAGAAGATCCATAGTGATGCCAAGGCCCCTAATCTAGGGAAGATCCCCTCGCAGATACAAGGCCCCTCTCATAGCGAAGACTATCATTACGTGTATCCTTTCGTTGACTTTGGATCATGTAGTCCCACATATTTATGTGGATCTAGTGGATGTGTGATTTCAGGATTGTTCTTGAGTTCTTGTGTTTCTCTTGATTTTCTTCTCTTTCCCCCTCCAAGTGTGAAAAGATCGACCACCGCGGATGTGCCCCGTATCATATTGGTAACATGAACCACGTTGATTCACACCTTGGAGTCTCATCCCCCACTTTCTTGCCAATTTTTGTTTGATTTGACCTAAGTTCGTAAATTCCCCGCAAAAATAGCCATACCAAAATTTCTTGAATTTGTTGGATCTGAAGAGATTTTGTTGATTTGGATCCGTGGATTTCATTGTGGACAAGTGGATCTAGCTTTCCATCGAGCCAATTGTCACCAATTTTTCCTTTTACTGTAGGATATGGGTTCCTCTCCATGTTTTCCCACCCAAATATTAGATCTGGAAATTAGGGTTCATCTCCTATTTCCCAACCACCGAAACTTTTGTCTCCACCAGGACCTTCCGGCCACCGGAACCTCCGGCCTAAGCAGACCGTTTACGTTTCCGCGAACTCCGCTAATTCTTCTGCATTTTCCACCATTTTTATTCCGCAACCCATTTGCATTTGAGATTTTGAGTCGTGAGCCGCCACTTCCTAAGGTGTTTTGGCTAATTACCGACATCGCCTCTCATCATCGCCCCAAATCATCGCCAACCAACTCTTCATTGACACCTCACCATAAGCAAGGACGGTAACCGCGACGACACTCTTGACATATACCCTTGCCATTGCATTGTTACCCCGAGCCTACTTGTGTAACTTGCCTATCGATACTAGCCATCGAGTATTGCGGGCCATGCTACTTGTGAACAATAGTTACATATGCCGCATAGCTTCAATTGCATGCAAACACCATAAGTATCACATTGTGGTGTCATACTAGTATCTTTTGTGTTTCAATAGTACAGGCATACAAAATTGCTGTCTTGTTTGTGCACGCCCCGCATAGTGGCCAAACACAAAATCATCATCAAAAGAAATAAAAGCAAAGCTTTTAAGCAAGTGCAAAAGAGCATTAGCATCGCCAACTTGCAAAACATGGAGATCATATCATATCAAACTTGATCATCTTTGATAACTTGAGTGAGAGACATTGTGCCTCATACATATAGCAAAAGTCAGGAATAGGAAGACGACACATTTTGTTTATTATAGGTTGTGCACAAGTTCGTATCACGCCCATTTGAGCAATCGTGCTAGCATATCTCTAGTGTTGTGCAACACGAGCATTTTCGTGGAAAACCACATTTTTGTGCTCATCTTTTGGTTGCACGACCCCACTTTTCTATCCATGTGTGTGTTTCGGTGTATACTCATTGCTATTGATCTACCTTGTCTTACTTGCAAATTTCTTTCAATATTATTGATTCTCATCTCCGGGTTGCTTGAATTTTGTGCCACCATCCTAACCAAGCTCCTCCATAAGCTTTATTTGTGTAGGTTATCTCTTTCGTACCTTTGGCAAAGAGCTATCTATGCCCGACCGGAAATCTACAAATTGTGGCGTCTCTGCTATCGGCAAAGGTGTTATCGAGTATTATGGAAGAGTTGAAGCAATTTATGAACTTCAATTCTATGGTGAAAACCCACCGAACGTCGTAGTTTTCAAATGTTATTGGTTCCAGCCGAAGAATACTAGAAGGACTCATGAACATATAGGGCTAGTCGAAGTCAATCCATACACCCATTTAGATGTTCCTGATGTCTATATTACGGCTCAACAGGCGACCCAAGTTTTCTATCTACCATGGGCATGCCAAACGGATAAGAATCTGGAAGGTTGGTATGTTGTTTATGAAGTGCCGCCACATGTCAGACCACCTCTCCAAATGAACAGGATTATGAACCTCACATTAACCCATGCACATATGATGGAGAATTCTTCCAAGAAACACGTCTTTCCAAGAAACGTTTCAAGAACCGCCGTGCTTCACCCAAGAACATGGAAGTAGACAGCGACAATGAATCCGACTCCAGCCCTGAGCCGGAACCAGAAGACCTGGAACTCGTAGAGGTTACTGATGCGGATGACCTGTCAATTCTTCAACGATTAAAGGAAGGCCTTTCACAACTTCACGCCGTTGAACCCGACGAGCACGTCATTCATGAAGACATGCGTGATAGTGATGATGATGATGCATTTATTGATGATGATTATTAGTTTGTAAGATTCACAACTTAAATTATAGATATTTTAATCTTTATTATTCATGTACATATTATTAGTCATGTAATTTATTCAATTTTTTTATGTTGTACTAATTTCTTTTAATCTTTATCATGGCAGGTCACCAGGTGTGGAAAGATGGTGGGCGCTAGTCCAGATCGCTCGACGGGTTCTTCCCAGGCACCCCGCACGAGGGGTGGTACTTCCCTTCCACCCTTATCTCTCCGTAGAGACTTGGCAGATAGTTTGTCGACACCACCCGTGGGTTCTTCTTCGTCGGCGGAATTGCCCACTGGGAGAGGTGCTTGTCGGGTAGGGAAGAAGGGGAAGGATACAGGGAGAGGTGGTGGCCACGGAAGATCCAGGAGGACTGTTGAGCCGTCCTCACCACCACCACCAGCTCATTCACCCGAGCATAGGACTACTATGGTCGACCCATTTGCGGAGGAGGATATGGGTACTCCGTTCCAGGAGCCTGGTGTTGACGGACATTCGTCCAATGAGACTCCGATCCAGGAGCAGCCTCGGGTCGAGGTGCATTCGGCCCACGAGACTACGGTTCCGGAGGCTTCACCCGACGTGGAGAGGCCTGGATGGGAGACCTGGCCGGATCGGACCGAGTTGCCGGATTGGACCAAGGGTCCGGGTGGCTCAGGGGGCGGGGATGGTGGGGATGAGATTACGGATAGTGAGGGCGATGTGAAGGTGGACGGGGCCACCGTGTACAAGCGTGGTAGTACACGTCTCCCGGTCGTGCCGACTACCCGCGAGCAGAGGCGAGTGATTAAACCTGAAGGAGATAGGTAAGTACATTTACTCTTTTTTTAGCTTTCGCCATCAAGTTTGTTCAAATATCTATTGCGTTGACCTTATCATACTGCAGGAGATGGGTACACCCTCTTGGAGTCCGCAGGCCGAACTCCGTCCTTGGTGTGCTTTGCCGGACAAATTTCCCGGGGTTTGTCATGTTGCCTGGTGAGGGTCAGGTTCCTACACTAGGATTTTCCTGGGAGCACTACCAGGCTGCGCAGGCCCCGCCGGAGGATATTATAGATGGTGTCTTGTGCCACACAAGGGCCGAGATGGTGATCAAGAGCTTTTGGGTAAATTATCCTTTTACAGAATCTAAAATTAACATTATAGCTAATTATTGTACTAATCTGTGTTTTCACGTTTGATTGCAGACCTTCTATAGGTGTGAGGATGGATATGAGGAGGAGGCGGCTAGGGTTCTCGAGGCCGAGTGTAGGCGGTTATTACAGAACTTCTGCCACGAGGCTCGGCCGAAGGCTATTCGAGATTACTACGCCACACATGGTATTATGAAGCAGAAGAAGGATTGCCGCGGAAAGTTTCTGAAGAAGGAGCAATACATGAAGGTAATTACCTATTCTTAAGTCCTTCTACATAGTTTTCTTGATTTCATTTAGAGGCGTAGCGCTCAAAATTCTTTCTAATAACTTATAGGTGCCCCTGAGATGGTGTGCAGATAAGATGGATTGTTGGGAGGCGTTGGTTGATGAGTGGTGCACAGGCAGCTGGCGAGCCGTCCACGAGAATGCGAAGGATCGGCGTAGCCAAATGGTTGGTGTGCCACACCATCAAGGCAGCGCCAACTTACTTCAGTTCGGACGAAACTGGGTATGTGATTTGCTTCATGATTCATGCAATTCATTCTTCATGCTAATATTTTGTTCCTCTCTTTTAGGCGCATCACAATAAGACGGAGATGGCACACTTGTACGACCTTTATGGCATGGCCCATACTGCCTCGTACAAGAAGGTGAAGGCATTCTCTGAGTCTGACCTGGATGATCCCAATAACTTCAGCAACATATCATCCCACCAGAAGCTCGTGGCATACAAGGACGCGGGGAAGGCTACGAAAGGGGATGACTTTAACCCTATCCAGGAACCTTTGGATCCAGAGTTGGGGATGATATCTGGTGGCGAGAGGCCCCATGGATCGATAGCAACTGGAGATGGGATAATACGTTGTCCACTCACTCTCCCGGAGATCAAGGCGCGCCAGTCGAGCAGCTGTCCTGAGATAATGCGTCGTCCACGGCCAGTCGATCTTGCCATCGAGGTTAGTTGTACGGACTAAGAACACTTTCATCCATTTCATTACGTGTGTCACCATAGATCATTACTGTGGTAACGAGGAATGGTGTTTGAGGCTGCTCTTCAGAAAGAGAGATTGGCAAACCAGGCTGCTCTTGGGAAAGAGAGATTGGCAAGCCGGGCTACTCTTTTGGCTGCTCTGGAGAAAGAGAGATTGGCAAGTCAGGCTGCTCTTGATGAGAGGGACCAGACCACGACACGATTGATTGTGGAGGAGAGGTCCCGGAATGAGGCGGGTCAACGGGCCCTGTACGAGCTTTTTGTGGTAAGTGTTTTTTCACATTAGCCAAATCATGTGTGTAATGTCTATTTCATTACTAACTAATACGACCCACTCTTCAGGGTCTGTGCGAGAAGAGCGGTCAAGTCCCTCCGCCGATGCCCGTCTTCTCTTCGATTGGCACGACGAGTTTCATTATAAACTAGTATTAATAATTGAGTGTCATCATGCTAACTGAGAGATTGCAAAATATCTATTCTGTAGAATAACTCCCGAGCGGCATCGCACGACCCTTCTCCAGGTATTTCTCCTCCTCGATGACCACTATGGTAAGTTTCTCTTCTCCTCTTTCATAGTCTCCTTCCCTTAATTTCCCCAACAATGACATAATTAGCCCATTTAGCTCCAAAATGCCATAATAAGCTCAAAATGGCATAAGAACTTTGGTTAGCTCATTTATATTATATACTTAGCTTGTTTTCCTCTAAAATGAGATAATTAGCTCATTTAGCTCCAAAAATACATAGTTAGCTAATTTAGCTCCAAGAAGAGGAGAAGAGGAGAAGAAATAGGAAAAATGAAAAGAAAGAAGAAGAAGAAGAAGAGAAGAAGGAGAAGGAGGAGGAGGAGGAGGAGAAGGAGGAGAAGGCCAAGGACCTTCTAGTCCTTCTCCTCCTCCTCCTTCACCTCCTTCTTCTTTATTTCTGCTTCTTCTCCTCCTCCTCTTTCTTCTCCTATTTCAAATTCTCCTTGCCTTAATAACCCCAACAATGACTTAATTAGCCCATTTAGCTGCAAAATGCCATAATAACCTCAAAATGGCATAAGAACCTTGGTTAGCTCATTAATATTATATACTTAGCTTGTTTTCCTCTAAAATGGGATAATTAGCCCATTTAGCTCCAAAAAGACATAGTTAGCTAATTTAGCTCCAAGAAGAGGAGAAGAGGAGAAATTAAAAGGAAGAACAAAAGAAGAAGATAAAGAGAAGATAAGGAGACGGAGAAGAAGGAGGAGGAGAAGAAGCAGAAGGAGGAGGAGGAGGAGGAGAAGGCCAAGGACCTTCTAGTCCTTCTCCTCCTCCTCCTCCTTCCCCTCCTTATTCTTTATTTCTTCTTATTGTACTCCTCCTCCTCTTTCTTCTCCTCTTTCATATTCTCCTTGCCTTAATTTCCCCAACTATGACATAATTAGCCCATTTAGCTCCAAAATGCCATAATAAGCTCAAAATGGCATAAGAACCTTGGTTAGCTCATTAATATTATATACTTAGCTCGTTTTCCTCTAAAATGAGATAATTAGCCCATTTAGCTCCAAAAAGACATAGTTAGCTAATTTAGCTCCAAGAAGAGGAGAAGAGGAGAAGAAATAGGAAAAATGAAAAGAAAGAAAGAAAGAAGAAGAAGAGAAGAAGGAGAAGGAGGAGGAGGAGAAGGCCAAGGACCTTCTAGTCCTTCTCCTCCTCCTCCTCCAGCTCCTCCTTCTTCTTTATTTCTTCTTATTCTTCTCATCCTCCTCTTTCTTCTCCTATTTCATATTCTCCTTGCCTCAATTTCCCCAACAATGACATAATTAGCCCATTTAGCTCCAAAATGCCATAATAACCTCAAAATGGCATAAGAACCTTGGTTAGCTCATTAATATTATATACTTAGCTTGTTTTCCTCTAAAACGGGATAATTAGCCCATTTAGCTCCAAAAAGACATAGTTAGATAATTTAGCTCCAAGAAGAGAAGAAGAGGAGAAGAAATAGGAAAAATGAAAAGAAAGAACAAGAAGAAGAAGAGAAGGAGGAGGAGGAGGAGGAGGAGAAGGCCAAGGACCTTCTAGTCCTTCTCCTCCTCCTCCTCCTTCTCCTCCTTATTTATTTATTCTTCTTCTCCTCCTCCTCCTCTTTCTTCTCCTCTTTCATATTCTCCTTGCCTTAATTTCCCAACAATGATATAATTAGCCAATTTAGCTCCTAAAAGACATTATAAGCTCAAAATGGCATAAGAACCTTGGTTAGCTCATTAATATTATATACTTAGCTTGTTTTCCTCTAGAATGACATAATTAGCCCATTTAGCTCCAAAAAGACATAGTTAGCTAATTTAGCTCCAAGAAGAGGAAAAGAGGAGAAATGAAAAGAAGTAAGAAGAAGAAGAAGAAGAGAGAAGAGAAGAAGAGAAGGAGAGAAGGAGAAGAAGAAGAAGGAGGAGGAGAAGAAGAGAAGAAGAAGGAGAAGGAGGAGAAGAAGGAGAAGGAGCCCTCATTCTTCTCCTTCTTCTTCTCTCCTCCTTCTTCTCCTCCTCCTTCTCCTTCTCCTTCTGTTCTTTTTTCTTCTTCTCATCCTCCTTCTCCTTCTCCTTCCCCTTCCCCTCCTCCTCCTCCTCCTCCTTGTCTTTCTTCTCCTTGTTCTCTTCTTCCTTCTTCTCTTTCTTCTTCAATTTAGCTTATTTGTCATATATATGTTGTTCGTCTTCTTCTTCTGACATTCTTATTCCCATTTTGCAGATTGGATGTACTACATGCATGGAAGCTGGCATTAGAGTGCTTTAGTTTCCGTTTTTATTTGAGTTGATGAACAATGTGGAACTATATGTATATGTATATATGAATGAACAATATATGTGCAACTATATGTATGTATAAATGGATGAAACTTTGTATGTGTTGGTTCTTTTGATATATGGGATGTACGTTGATGAACAAATGGCATTGATGAGCTTTATATGTATATCATATATGTGTTGTGACCTATTTATCATATATTTTCTATGAATTATATGTATATGTGCTGTGAAATAGAAAAAATAAAAAAAATGTGACAATATAGGCTCTTTGCCGTCTGCCAGCTAATGGCAAAGGCCTTTGCCGTCAGCTGGCCGACGGCAAAGGTGCCACATGGCGCCCAGCTGTGCAACCTGGGCAGTAGCAGCTGGCCATATATTATCTTTGCCGTCTGCTTCCAGGGGGGCAGACGGCAAAGAAGAGGGCATAGAGGAGGGGGGGGGAGGGGATACGCAGACGGCAAAGCCTCCGTTAACCCCTAACGGAGGCAACGCTTGTCGCCTGCCGTCTCGATCACTTTGCCGACTGCTCCAATGAAAAGCTGACGACAAAGCTCTTTGCCATCTGCTTTGGGGAGACAGACGGCAAAGAAGCTACGATGCCGTCGTAGGCTGACACAGAAATTTTGCCGGCCGTGAGATTCTTTGCCATCTGTGATATTCTCTTTGCCGTCCGGGATTTACTCTTTGCCTTCTGTGATGGCAGACGACAAATAAGCTAATTCATGTAGTGTAAGATGGCCTTCTACCATAAGACCACAAGGGCAAGGGAAAGCTTCAAGAGGACATCAACTCATTTGAAGAACCCCAAGCCAAGGTTGAGTAGGTTCCCAAGGACACTTCTAGTAATACCTCATCTAGTGCTACCACAACTCCAAGGATTCCCATCAAGGTGATGTGGGTCCCCAAGAGGAAGAACTAGAAAGTTCTTGAGGGGTGACTCCGCCAATGAAATTCACTCCCATTCATTTTGGAAAGAACTATATGCAATAAACCTCAACCATATGCATTAGTTCAAGGAGTCACATATTCCCTCAAAGGTGAGAAAGGGACAAGGAAATTAAAGCATCTTTGGACATCACCTCCCATGTATTTCACTCCATGTCCATAGATATCCTTGTGTTTGTTCCTTTTGCTTTGGGACTAACCCATGTAGGTGAGAAGAGTAAGAAACAACAAGGATTTCTCCCAACTCAAGATGAACTTCATCAACAATGAGCATCCACCACTACTTCACCTACTTGAAGTCTTTGACGACAAAACCCAAGGTTAGTTGATCCCTCTTAGGGGGGTGTCACATCTAGGGGGAGCTTTATTCTAAGACTTGAGTACAAGCATCTCCTAAATGATGTGAACACATTAATGCATTATATAAAAGTGGTAACCCCACTCGTACTTAATCGATGAGTATGACCTATGATCAAGTATTCTTACTTGACTCCGAAGTCAATATACTCATATATAGATGACTTCGTCATCGCCAAAGTGCTTGATAGATGCTAGGATGTTTGTGCATGTTCACCATGATTTCATTTGATATCTTATTGTGTGAGCATATTGGTCTGCATATATTTTCTCATTCGAAGATATCTAATTGTTGCTATTTGGCTTGTGTTTTATCTTTTGCCAATTGGATAAACAAGAATGCCTAGGACCCTTCTCTAGATATCTATGCTTTCTCGTCTCAAGTTCTATTCATGGTACATCACAAAACTTGGACAAGCACTTCTCGATCCATCTGTGTATGGAGCACTCGGAGTTCCGTGTCGATAAGGGCTACCTTCCAAAACCTCTTTGTGAATATCGGTGTAACCAACCCAAAAATCTCGGTTCCACCGATTCTCAATGCTGATCTAGGTTTTTCATCTCGGTACCACCGATGCAATAATCTCGGCTTCACCGAGTTTCTCTATCAACAAACAGCAGTGGAACTCGGTGGCACCGAAACTTTCGTATCGGTGACACCAACGGTGAGGGGTATTTATACATGAGGACCCGATGCTTTGAAACTCTATCTTCAGACATCGTGTTCCCAACACCAAATCGCTGCACCAGTACCCTTGGTCATTGCCTTTGCTTCCCCATGCACCTTCGCCGTTGGGATTCGCCGCCGCAGATCGAATCTTTACCATCGTCGTCGCCTAGTGGATTCATCACCGAGCTAGGGTATGAATCCGACCCCTTATGCGCTCCCATATATCATTCACACGCATTAGGTCACTCCCTTCTACAATTCACAGTGTGAAACTCCTGTTCACCACTAGAAAATTCCATAGCATAGAGAACCCATTTTTTGGATATGTTCTCCCGCTACATGCATCTCGGTGATACCGAGTTGATAAAATTGGTTCGACCGATTTAGTTTTTAGGGTTAGAGAGAACCACTTCGGTGAGTCCAAATTGTTCTTTTCAGTTACACCAAAAAGGCTGCCCAAGTCTGTGCTAATGCAAGTGGTTAGTCTCGGTGACTCCAAAAAATTCAACCCGGTGCTACCGAAAGACATTTTATAACAGATCGTACCAAAAGTTTCTAAGTTCAAATTTTGCAAAATTCTGAAATCTAGTGCTTATCTTTTTCACCTCTTCTATATCTTTTCACAAGGTCAGCCAGTCTGTGTATCCGCTTGTGTGCTTGGTTTGCAAGATCTCATGTTCCGATGATAGTGAGAACAATTTTAGTGAGCCCCATGCTGAGTCTGATTTAGGCACTAGTCCTGAGAGGACCCCTTGTGATCCACGCACTCCCATCTCCCGTAGCTTGCCCAAGTCTACCACAAGGACCAGGAGGAAGCTGAATTCTGATGAAGAAGATTCATGTTTTGTTCCTGTAGAGTCTTCTCCCCAGAAGCAGAAAGAGAAGCCCTCTGTCAAGAGAACTGTCAGGAAGGAGTACTCTAAACCTTCTAACATGAGAGATCTAGAGACTGCAAGGCAAGGGATGACACTTACCCTTGAGAGACCTCCTAAGGAGCTAGGTGTGAAGAGAGTCAACAAGAGAACCATTCATGTCATTGGTAGAAAAACTTCCATGTGTGAAGACCCAGCAGAAACTACTGCTGCTGAGGAAGAGAAAGAGGAAGTACCAACTAAGGCCCCTCCTCCAAAGAAGAAGAAGAAGAAGCTTATGGAAGATGATATTAAGTCTTCAGCTCCAAAGCCTTCAGCTCCAAAGAAGCTTGTAGCTCCCAAGAGGACTACAAAGGAAATAGCTGTAGCCGCTAAAGAGAAAGGCATTGCTTCTAGAGCCTTTGCTGCAGAGGAAGATGTTGAGAATGCACCTATTCTCATGAAGTTAAGGCCTCATTTTCCACTTCACGATGAGGCTCATCCAATAGCTGAAGACATGAAGAAGAGAAGAGATGCAGGGTAGAGGAAGTGGAGAATATTTATCCCTATGTTGTGAGGAGAAGGACTCCAGTTGGTACCATGTTTCATACAAGAGAACAACAAGACTTCTATGAAATAGTTCTTTATGACAAATGTCCAGCAGTGAGTGACATGAGATATGTCGATTGGAATTACATCAAAGACAATGAAGGTTTATTTCCTCATGTGAGAGAGAACTTAAATCTTGTTGGCATGGAAGAGTTTGTCGGCACAAAGATGACTGCTTGGAATGATTATGCAATTATATTCAACAGTTCATTTCTATTAAGATGGCACAGTCGTCTGGATGACTTATGGCCATAGATATGAAACCACAACTGAAGAATGGGCTACTATCCTTGGTGCTCCCAAGTCACGAGAAGAAGACTTGGATGTGTATTTATAACCTAAGAAGAATCACAACTCCATGACCAATATGTACAAGCCAGTGCCAAGTGACTTCGTGCCATCTCACAAGCTTGGGCCTGTCTATTTCTTGCAAGCTGGAATAACCACTACTAGCACTATCTTGAGGCATACCCCGATGCCCAAATCAGGTGATGACAAAATGATTAGAGGCTATTCCATCAATATGCTGCATCATTTAGGCACCCACACTCATTTCAACGTCAAGGATTTGATTGCTCAGACTATGAGGAGAACTTTTGCACATCAGAAGAGATCTTGCGGATATGCACCATACATTTAGATGCTCATCAATGCCAAGATTGGCAAGCATGCATATCAGCTTGATCGTCCTCATTTCCACTTTAGAAAGAGTTTGAGGATAATTAAGTTGTGATGGATGACACTCATCGAAGCTCAGCTACAGCTAGATAGGCTGCAGAGGCAACAACTGCAGAGGCCGCTAAGAATGCTCGAGTTCCCCCACCCCAGCTAAAAACCAGAGAGTAACATATGTCATTCTTGGTCAGCACCATCCGAGGGATAGAGCAGAATATTTTTGAGATTCTGCTAAACCAGAAGAGCCTAGAGTTGAAAGTGCAATCATGCCCTTAATCATATATTGATGCTGTTGACAACATACATATAGGAAACTAATCATCTTAATCGATTGTATATCATTTTATTTGTATTTCTTGAGTATAGGGACCCCGCACTATTAAGAGGGGATCACTGGGTCTCGCATGTTATTGGTCTGCTCTTGTTTGGTCGTACGGTGGTTCTCAGACGTCCGAACGTCGGATGACCGACATCCTCTGGAAACCAGAGCCAGCCAAAAGATTCAAACCCTCGGACTTCCATCTCTTCCAGTCGTCTGAGGACCGGACGTCCGGGTACTGTAGAAAATCCGTTGCCACTCAACAAATTGAAACTGTGGGACTTCCAACCATTTCTGATCGACCGTGCCCATGAAGGCCGATGCCTTTAGGACGTCCGTATGCTGTTCACCCTATCACCAGATGCTGTGCTGACCTAATGCCTTCTGTATCTTCGGATGGCAACGTCCTCCGGAATCCGTATGCTAATCACCTCTCCACCAAATACTATGATAACCTGATATCTTATGCATATTCGGACAACCAACCACTGTCGGACGTTCGACCCCACGTGGTTGTCCGGACAACCGTGAACTACCGGACGTCCGACAAGTGCACAACATAAGTGGCTCCAACACCACTTTTCTACGACCACTATACATATTCTTCTCCCACCTCGAGTGGGAGTTGTCTAAGATAGCTGAAACATTCCATGAACATCTTTCTCTCTCACTCCCATTTTCTTACACAAAATCTTAGATCCCAAGAGCATATGTGAGTTCCCTTGGGTGTTGTTCCAATTAAAAGATAGATCCTCTCCCTCTCCACCTCTCAACGCAAGCTTTTTGTGATTTGAGAAAGTTTTGAGAAGTCCCCATAATCTTGTTACTCTTGGAGGTTGGAGACTCCTAGGCGGTAGGAGTTCTTCGGAGAGGAATCAAACCTTTGTGATTTCCCCCAGAAAGTTTGTGAGGGGTTGGAGGCCACCTCAAAGGATTACCACTAGTGGTTGAGAAACACCTTCGTGGTGTTGTCTCAAGGAGATAATAGGGTGAGCCTTCGTGGCGATGGTGTGCCTTCGTGGTGACACCCACCTCTCTAAACGGTGACGTAGCTTCCCTCCCAGGAAGCGAACATCGGCATACATCCTTGTCTCTCAAAGTTGCGATTATCCCTAACCTTAAGTTCATACTTCTTACTAGTCTTTGATTATTTACTTGTGCTTTATTATATCCTACTTGTTGTCGTGCTTGGTACAAAAAGCCTAACCTTCACCCTTGCAATTGTTAGGCTCATTTTCATATTCCACATTATTGCCTAAAATTGCTAAGTAACTGTTAAAAATTGTAATTGTACCTATTCACCCCCCTCTAGCTCCATCTCGATCCCTTTCAAATTGGTATCAAAGCCTCGTGCTCTATTCTTGTGGCTTGACCTTCCTAGAGCGAGATGAACCCCATGGGACTCCCCTTGTTGTAGATCCAAAGGATAAGGGCGCGACTTCCACGGAAGTCAAGTCCTTCACTTTTGAGGATCTGGAACTGGTTCTTGCTAAGCAAAAGGAGGAGCATGATGCTTATTTTGAGGCCTTGGTCCAAATGAGAGTGGCCACATTATCCACAATGATGGCATCACCTCCAAGTGGTGGGGCCTCGAGGCCAAATGTACCTATTTCTTCACCTGGCCAACAACCTCCTAGCAATGACCAAACTAGTGTTCCATGGCTTTATGCTAGACCTCACGTTGAGAAATCTAATTATAATCCTGGAGCAAAACCTCTATTGCTTGATGACACTTTGATTTTTCCTTGTGGAGAGTTGGTATGCAGGATCATCTTAGGTACGCCAATGATGAAATGTTGGACATTCTCGACCATGGCTACCACCCTGTCGACCCAAAGAATCTCACTCCAAGAGAATCTTATTACAATCATCTCAACGACACCACAATCAAGTGCATAAGAAAAGGAATGATGATAAGAAACGGAGATCTTACATACACATCACAAGAACCAAGGAATTATGGGACACCATTGTTAGGACCAAGACCGGTACCTCCACCCTCCGACTTGCTCAGTATGAAATTGCCAAGGGGCAATTGCAAAACTTTTGTATGGAAAAAGGTGAATCCCCCAAGCAGCTTCTAGAGCGGCTCATGACTCTCACCGCCTACATTGAGTCCTGAGATTGTGACAAGACACAAGATGGATTCAACTTGACCAAGAGATTTCTCGTGGACAATCTACTTCATGCCCTTGCTCCATATCATCACCAAATGGTGTGGCATATAAGACAACATCATGGGTTCAAGGAAATGACTCCAGATGATATCATATCCATTTCCCAGCTATTTGAAGAGTCAACGGCAAATGATAAAAAACATCTTGCCATGCATGGTACCTCAACATCAAAGATCAATCTTGCTTTGAAGGCCAAGAATGTATGTGAGGATGAGCAAAATGAAGAAGATGATGATGATGATGATGATGAATATGGTGATCAGACTGACTCCGATGAGAGCCCATCATGTGAAGACATTGCCCTCTTTGTAAACAAGTTTAGTGTAGGAAAATTCAAGGGAAGATTATAGAAGAAGAAGGTGAGAAAATGCTACAACTGTGAGGAAACCAACCACTTCTCCAATGATTGCCCTTATGAGAAGAGAGAACATAAACCAAGGTTTCCCAAGACCTTTGCAAAGAAGAAGTTGCCAAACCCTATGAACTCCAAGCTCAAGAGGAGAGATGGGAAAACAATGGTTGCTCAAGAAGAATACGATCTAGAAGATGTTGGTGGGGTTGCCGGAGTAGCTCAAGATTCACAAAACACCTTGAAGTTAGTCAACAAGAGTGGCGATGTTGTCACCTACAACTATGTGAAAGACTACAAGGGCAACACTCACAAGTGCTTGATGGCAAAGGCCGCCATAGAGAAAGGAGAGGACCAAAACCCTCCTGACAAGGTTAAGGTAAGTCCACGCTCAAATTTCCCCTTTTATTGTCTACTCCTTTTGATGAGTATCTTGATGCGGAGGATAACTATGATGATGACGATATAGATGATCCTATGATTGCTAAAATAAATAAATTCATGTGCTCCCTTAAAGGAAAGAAGCTCACTATGTTTCATATGCTTATGGAGTTGGTGAGTAAACACACCAATACCATTAAGGAACTCAAAACCCTCGCACCGAGGAAAAGGAAAAGAACGAAATCCTTGAGCGGAAATTCCAATATGAGGAAGCACAAAATGATGAACTATGCTTAAAAATTGGTGCAAACATTGATAATCAAGCGAACAATCTTGCCTCCATGGAAAAGGCTAAGAACTTGTGCAAGGAGTTGATGAATGATAAAAGTAAGCTTGTGGAATATCATGCTTCTCTCTCTAAGGATTGTGAGCTTTTATCCGTGTCCCTCAAGGCTAAGGAAGAGGAGATCACTCTTCTTACAAAGAGCTTTAAGACTCTCAAACTTAGTTATCTTGAAACTCTAGCCAAGGTTTACTCCTCCCCTATTATCAATGTTGATACTTGTACTACTAACTTTAGTGGTGACCTAGCAATAATAATACAAGTATCAACATTGATAATAGGTGAGCACTAGAGTTAGTAGTACAAGGTTAGTAGTACAAGTATCAACAATGATAAAAGGTTAGTACAACTTGAGGAAAACCGTTTTCTAAAGGAACAACTCGAGAGAGGACTCATGACATGTGCACAAGGACAAAACAATCTTAATGAGATTTTGAGCCAACACAATGAGGTGTTTGCCAAGGAAGGCTTCGTGTTTGAACCAAGCACAAGCAAGAAAAATATGTTTCCTCTCAAGTACACCACCCCTCTAAAAGAAACATTTGTACGAGAAGGACACAAGGAGAAAGGTAAGGTGGAGAGTGGGAAGGCCACTAGGGGCGTACCCACTCTCAACAAGCCAAAAGAGCTAATGCCTCCATCCAATGTACTTTGTAAAACAAAGGATGGAGAGGTTTTTGCTAAATTTGTTGGTCCTTGTAATGCATTCCGGTTCTATGCTCTTTGGGTCCCTAAGACCCTTGTAACTAACTTGAGAGGTCCCATTGTAAAATGGGTGCCTCTAACCAAGTCATAAATTGTGTGTAGGTTGCCTTCTCTGGTGGAGTCAAATGGGTGATTGATAGTGGATGCACCAACCATATGACCGGAGATAGTAAATTGCCTTTTGTTTTCATGGAAGCAATTCAACCATTTATGAGCACTGTGTTTGGTGGAGGATCAAAAGGACACGTGCTCAGGTTGGGCAAGGTGGCTATCACAAATGACATGTCTCTTTGCAAATGCCATGCTTGTCCAATCCCTTAAAATACCATTTTTTTTTGTTCGCCAATTGGCTTCCGTGGGTTATGATACACTATTTGGACTAACGGATGTGAAAGTCTTTAAGATAGACACTCTCGAAGTGGCTTTTGTTGGAGAGTTGGATGTCAACCTTTACATGCATGGTTGATTTCTCGAAAGAAAACACTTTCCATGCAACTTGTCTAATGGCCAAGGCCGACAAGGGGTGGCTATGTCATCGCTGGCTAGCCCATGTCGGCATGAGAAATCTTCAAGATCTCTTAAAAGATAATCACATCCTTGGACTAACCAATGTCTCTTTTGAGAAAGATCGTGTGTGTAGTGCATGCATAACCGGGAAGCAACATCAATCAAAGCACCCACCCAAGAATATTGTGTCTACTTCAAGGCCTTTGGATCTACCCCACGTGAATCTCTTTGGGCCTCCATCATGGGATAGTCTTGGTAGAAAGAAGTATGGACTTGTCATTGGTGATGATTACTCAAGATATACATCGGTGTTTTTCCTCAAGTCCAAGGACGAGATGAAGATCACTTTCATTGATTATGCCACGCAAGCCCAACGCAAGTTTGACGAAGAAATCTTGGCAATAAGAAGTGATAATGGCTCCGAGTTCAAGAACTACACCTTGGAAGAATTTCTTAGTGATGAGGGGATTGAACATCAATATTCCGCACCCTACACTCCTCAACAAAAAGGTGTAGCCGATAGGAAGAACCGTACACTTGTGGAAATGGAAAAGTCCATGTTGGATGAATACAAGTCACCGCATGGTTTTTGGGCTGAGGCTGTCAATACAGCACGCCATGCATCAAACCGACTCTTCCTCGACAAGATATTGGAGAATACTCCATATGACCTCCTAACCGCGAAGAAGCCAAATGTCTAGTACTTTTGTGTATTTGGGTGCAAGTGTTTCATCCTCAACATAAGGGAACGGTTAGGAAAATTTCAATACAAGACAATTGAGGGGATATTTGTTGGTTATGGGTCAAACTCTCGCGCCTATAAAGTCTAAAACAAATCCAATGTATGTGTTGTAGAAACTTGTGATGTGAAGTTTGATGAATTTAACAGCTCCCATGGGGAGCAAGTTGATCTAAGTGATGCAGGTGAAGAAGATCCCTCTCAAGATATTTTCACCATGGGTGTTGGTGCCCTTCTTCCAATGGAACAAGAACCTCATGATGATGATGAAGAAGATGGAAGTTTCCCTCATCCTCAAGTCGACTCAACACCCATACCTCCACAAGATCCTAGTGCTCAAACCATGCCAGTTGTTTGGGATCAAGAAGGAGAACACGTCCCTCACCATGATCACATTCAAGAACAAGATCATCATCAAGAGCTAGACCAAGGAAATGCGATCATTGATGATGAACCTCAACAAATGCAACGTGAAGAAGAATATCTTCCACCACACATTAATGATCCATATGTGGAGGATGTAGATGATGGAAATGAACTTGAACTTCGTGAAACCCTGACCTCCATCATGCCACGAGTGTCCGGTCATGTCGATGTTGATAAAATTATTACCGGCATATCGGCAGGTACAGTCACTCGTAAACAATTAACAAGCTTTTGTGCTCACTTTTCGTTTGTCTCTAGTGTTGTGCCACTCAAGGTACAAGATGCATTGTGGGACAATGGTTGTCTCGTTGCTATGCAAGAAGAGTTGAACGGTTTTAAACGCAACAAAGCATGGCCATTAGTTGAAATACCAACTAAGGAACACAATGCCATTTGATCAAAATGGATTTTTAAAGAACAAGCAAGATGAGAATGGCATAGTCATCCGCAACAAGGCAAGGTTAGTGGCACAAGGGTACTCCCAAGTTGAAGGTTTGGACTTTGGTGAGACCTTTGCTACCGTTACCCGTCTTGAGTCTATTCTCATTTTACTGGCTTATGGTGCTTTCAATGGTTTTACGTTGCATAAAATGGATGTGAAGAGTGCTTTTGTTAAGGTTACTCTACAAGAAGAAGTATATGTATCACAACCACATGGGTTTGTTGACCCCCATCACAAAGACTATGTGTATAAACTTCACAAGGCTTTGTATGGCCTCAAACAAGCACCGCGTGCCTGGTATGATCATCTTAAGAAGTTTCTACTCGATGATGGCTTTGTGAGAGGGGTGATCGATCCTACTCTTTTTACTAAGAGGGATAACGGTGATTTGATCTTATGCCAAATCTATGTGGATGACATCATTTTTGGTTCTCCTAACATTCATTTGTGCAAGAAGTTTGCGGCCTCCATGACCAAGACCTTTGAAATGTCACTCAATGCGGACTTGAAGTTCTTTCTCGTTTTCAAATACAACAATTTCAAGAAGGAATTTTCTTGTCTCAAACAAAATACATCAAGGACATTCTAGAGAAGTTTGACATGAAAAATGCTAATCCATGTAAGACACCCATGCCCACAAAACTTGTTCTTTCTGAATACACCAATGGTATTCCTTTTGACCCATCAATTTACCGCTCTATGATCGGTTCATTGCTTTTATCTTTGTGCATCTAGACCAGACATCATGTTAAGTGTAGGCATATGTGAAAGAATTAAAGCTTCCCCTAGGGAAATTCATCATAAGGCGGTTAAGCATATCCTTAGATATCTTGTTCACACCCCAAAGTTGGGTTTATGGTACCCCAAGGATGCAAAGTTTGACCTCATTGGACAGACCGATGTGGATTCGGCTGGTGACTAAGTGGGACGGAAATCCACTTCCGGTGCATGTTAGTTTACTGGACGCTCCTTGGTAAGTTGGTCCTCGAAGAAGCAGAATTGTGTTTCCGTCTCCAGTGCCGAAGTTGAATACATTGCAAGTGCAAGCTGTGCAACTCAATTGCTATGGATGAAGCAACCTTTAAAGGATTATGGTATCATCTATAGACATGTGCCTCTTTTATGTGATAATGGAAGTGCCATAAAGATTGCTGAGAACCCCATTGATCACCCTAGCACAAAACACATTGATATTAGGTATCACTTCTTGAGAGATCATGTGCAAAAGGGTGACATTGATATTGCTCACGTGGGTATAGATATGCAACTGGCAGACATCTTCACCAAGCCATTGGACGAAGCAAGGTTTTGTCAACTTAGGCGTGAACTTGGTATCTTGGAGCTTGATAACATTATGTGAAATCTTGTACACCCACATACACTTACTTTATGTTTTGTCTAGGTGCAGACATGTATTTAGGGGGATACATTCAATTCATGAGTTCTCTCACCCTATATGATGCATAAATCAACCCAACACTCTAAAAGTTACTTTTTCACCTTGGTGACTTGGTGCTTTAAATGATGAAGTTGTGGTGATGGGATGAAGTTATCTTCACAGTGCCATCCCACGTTTACTCAAACATGGTGGCTTAAAGCACCACCCACACCCTTATAATGAACATCGTTAGAGCAGTTTAGCTAGAATGGTCACTATTTGAGACAATCTTGGGTGTTACATGTGTTAGGATATTCTCCATCATCTCACTATCATGGGTGACATAGAAAACGAAAAAAAAACTCTCCATGTTTGCCTCTGCCTCCTGTTTGCCCCTCTCAGACGTCCAATGTGTCTCGGTTGTCCGGTCTCCTGTTGATGTTCGGACGTCTGATGAGTGTCCGTCGTCCGATGGTTTATTAATATCTGGACATCCGACGTCTATCGGTCGTCCGATGATTCGGCCCCCATATAAAGTCTCGAGGCCCGAGGGTCTGGGCAGTTTCCCTAACTCCCCGCGCCGCCTCCCCTCTTCGTTCTTCTCCCTTGCTTCGCCAGGCCGCCGCCGGGTTCCCTTCGACCGCTTGTCCGGTCGGAGCTTCTCTCTTTTTGTTCCCCGAGGTAACCTCCTCCTTCTCTATCTCCTTCAACCGATTCTTTCCTTGCAGTTTTGCTCTCGGTGCTCCAAATGCATTCGATCCCAGACTTACGGTTTCTCAAACATGGTTGTAGGAGTTTTTGCCATGCCGAAGATCAAGCACCAGCGCGCAAGATCCCCGTCGGTTCATCCTCCCGTGCCACCCATGGTGCGGGGTCCAATGACTCCCAAGAATGAGCTCGTACCTCCAAGCATGTCACCAAGCATCCGGTTCGTGGAACCGTCTCATCCTCGGAGGGTTCCGATTATGAAGAAGAGCTGGAGTATGAAGAACAGGCTGAATTTGTTGGGATTCATTAAAATCTTCCAAAGCCCGGCACTTAGAGACAATCATACATGCCTCCTCTGCCTCCGAATCAGCCTCAAGGTTATGCTCACCGCATCTCTCTTGGGCCCCCTCCTTCTGTAGGTCGCGAAATTAAGGATTTCACAAAGGTTCCTAAATCTTCCTATCTTAAGTTTCGTCGTGACACTGATCAATTCTCTGTTGTGCATGATTCTATGGACTCAAGTTTTTACACAAATGTTCAGGCAGACATTTTCTCCACTATCATTGTTCCAAAAGGTTTGTCTGTTCATCACTATATTGACTTAGAGCATATTCACACTCACCTGGCGAAATATCCGGGTGCCACTAATCTCATCGAGTCATCTGGTTTTGTTGCACGCTTTACTTTTCAGCATGACCTCAATCATGCTGCCATTCATCAGTTCTATGCAACTTGCTTCTTTGGTCCATAACACTGTCACTTGGATGACATACGACACCGAGCTCTCAGCCTCTTATGCTCAGTTTGTCGCTGCTCTTGGTTTTCGAGACACCGGCTTTAAAATCCGTAAGAGTGACCCAAATCATGCACCTAGAGCCATTGAAGCATGTGGCTATCTTTTAAAAAGCCTTGATGAGATTGATGAAGAGGAAAAGGGCAAAGATCTCAATTCAGTTCCTATTTGAAGATCTCCCTTCTTCATTATTTTTCAGTGCGTCATCCGCACCATCTATCCCAAAATGGGTGACACGGGAACCTATAGCGGATATTGTATTGATCTCATGACCCACCTTAATGCACATCCTAAAAGGAAGATAAATTTTCCTCAATTTCTATGGCATGAGATTCTCCATGCTAGTTTTCAATACAAGCGAGCCTTTCCTCGTGCTCCTTTTATTCAGGCTCTCATTGAACATGTGCCCCCCTTTTCTATTGCTCGCACTCATGTGCATCAAATATGGGTCATTCCTTAGATGTCAGATGATTGGGCTCCCAAGAAATCCTCATCTGCTCCTGCTCGACGGGCTGCTGCTCGGTCTAGGTCTATCTCATCTAGCTCTGCCTTCTTCGGCCGTTTTGTTAGTTTTCTTGGGAAAGCACATTCTGCCATAATGAAGGCTTTCACCTTTCAGTGCTCGCAAAATCATGATGTGGTCACTCGCATGATCTCTTCTAATAATGCTATCAAGGCTCGTCTCAGAGACTCGGGAGCAACTGATGTGAGTGAGGATGAGGAACTTTCCCCTGCTCCTCCTTCCGACTTTGGTTTTCCTTCTGGTCCCGAGTGGGATGATTTCCTTGACGAGGCAGGAGGTAGTGGCACCCATGGTGATGATGATGATGATGATGACAGTGGTCTCTGAGTGTGTGGTTGCATGTCCTGGTCCTTTGCTTTTCGGTACTTGATGACAAAGGGGAGGACATTATCTTAGTATTTGACTTGTTACCGTTGATGTATGGATGATGAATTATGTTGAACTATTATGACATATATGGATGATGTGTTATCATGTAATGCTATTTATGGATGATGAATCATTATGCCTTATATAAGTGATGTGTTATCATGCTATTTTATTGATCTATATGATATCTTCGATGCACTCATTATCAAGTAAGGGGGAGCTCCTGACCATAATTATTTTACTATGCATATAATCAGGGGGAGCTCCATAACAAATCTATCCTAAGGTACATAATTGTACTTTACTTTTTGAGAGCTATATGTATGTTGTCATCAACTACCAAAAAGGGGGAGTTTGAAAGTGCAATCATGCCCTTAATCATATTTTGATGTTGTTGTCAACATACATATAGGAAACTAATCATCTTAATCGAGTGTATCTCAGATTTTGTTCCCATGAGAGTTTTTGTGTGGATCATGACTAATTTGTCCAGGATGCTCAAGAACAAAGAAACTAGATGAAGTGGTCTATCATTTTATTTGTCTTTCTTGAGTATAGGGACCGAGCACTATTAAGAGGGGACCACTAGGTGTTGCAAGAAACTTGCTCAAAACTGTAGGCAATTCCTCTTTCTCTATCTTCCTGTTGTTGGTTTGCTCTTGTCCGGTCGTCCGGTGGTTCTCGGACGTCCGGACGCCGAATGACCAACGTCCTCCGGAAATCCGGAGCCAGCCAACAGATTCAAACCCTCGGACTTTCGGCTCCTCCGGTCGTCCGAGGACCGGACGTCCGGGTAAGGTAGGAAATCCGTTGTCACTCAACAGATTCAAACAGTCGGACTTCTAACCATTTCCGAACGACCATGCCCCGGACGGCTGATGCCTTTTTGACGTCTGTATGTTGTTCATCCTATCACCAGATGTTGTGCTGACCTAATACCTTATGTATCTTCAGACGACCGATGTCGTCCGGACTCCGTATGGTGATCACTTCTCCACCAAATATTGTGATAACCTAATATCTTCTGCATCTTCGGACGACCAACCACTATCGGACGTCCGACCCTTCGTGGTTGTTCGGACGACCGTGAACTGCCGGACGTCCGGAGAGTGCACGTCATAAGTGGCTCCAACGGCCACTTTTCTGCCACCATTATATATAGTCTTCTCCCACCTCGAGTGAGAGTTGTCTAAGACATTTGAAACATTCCATGAACATCTTTCTCTCTCACTCCCATTTGCTTACACCAAATCTTAGATCCCAAGAGCATCTGTGAGTTTCCCTGGGTGTTGTTCCAATCAAAAGATAGATTGTCTCCCTCTTCTCCTCTCAACCCAAGCTATTTATGATTTGAGAAAGTTTCGAGCAGTCCCCATGATCTTGTTACTCTTGGAGGTTGGAGACTACTAGGCGATAGGAGTTCTTCGGAGAGGAATCAAACCTTTGTGATTTCCCCCGGAAAGTTTGTGAGGGTTTGGAGTCCACCTCAAAGGCTTACCACTAGTGGTTGACAAACGCCTTCGTGGTGTTGTCTCAAGGAGAGATTAGGGTGAGCCTTCGTGGTGTTGGTGTGCCTTCGTGGTAACACCCACCTCTCTAAACGGTGACGTAGCTTCCCTCCAAGGAAGTGAACATCGGCATATATCCTTGTCTCTTGGAGTTGCGGTTATCCATAACCCTAACTTTCTACTTGTTACTAGTCTTTGATTACTTACTTGTGCTTTATTATATCTTACTTGTTGCCATGCTTGGTACACAAAGCCTAACCTTCACCCTTGCAATTGCTAGGCTACTTTTTCATATTCCACATTATTGCCTAAAATTGCTAAGTAACCGTTAAAATTTGTATCTGTACCTATTCAACCCCCCTCTAGGTACATTTCGATCCCTTTTAATAGGGGATCATGGAAACAAAGTTCCATGACCTGGATGTGAAGGTTATGGAGTTAACCACCACATTTAAGCAGCTTCGGCGTGAAGTTGACTCAGTGCAGATTCCACGCTCACATGATGAAGATGATGATGATGATTCACCTCTTTGTAATACCACATGTTTCTCGACCCAGACCATGTCAACAGTTGTGCGAGTACCAGAAGATAGACCGTTGCTACCTCTTGATCTTGCGTTGGTTTTCCCTTGAAGAGGAAATCATGATGCGGCCAAGTAGATAAGTATTTCCCTCAGTTTGTTGAGAACCAAGGTATCAATCTAGTTGGAGGAACAAGCAAGGACCAAATAGTAGTACCTACACAAATAATCAAACACTTGCAACCAACACTATAAAGGGGTTGACAATCCCTTCAGAGTTATTTGCAAGGATGAGATCAGATAGAGATAGATATAAAATATTGAGGAAACAAAATTTAATAAATTGTAGCAAAGTGTTTTTGGTATTTTTGGTTTATAGATCTAAAAATATAATATGGGAAATAGACTCGGGGGCCATGGGTTTCACTAGAGGCTTCTCTCATAAAGGAAAATAATACGGTGGGTGAAGAAATTATTGTCGACCAATTGGTTGAAAAACAAATAAATATGAAGATATCTAAGGCAATGATTATGCATATAGGCATCACATCCGTGTCAACTAGACCGAAACGATTATGCATCTACTACTATCACTCCACATATCGACCGACTCCTGCGTGCATCTAGAGTATTTACTTCATGAAGAACAGAGTAACGCATTAAGTAAGATGACATGATGTAGAGGGATAAACTCAAGCAATATGATGAAAACCCCATCTTTTTATCCTCGGTGGCAACCATACAATACGTGCCTCGCTACCCCTACTTTGTCACAGGGTGAGGACACCGCAAGATTGAACCCAAAACTAAGCACTTCTCCCATTGCAAGAATTACCAATCTAGTTTGCCAAACCAAACCAATAATTCGAAGAGACTTGCAAAGATATGAAATCATGCATATAAGAATTAAGAAGCGACTCAAATAATATTCATAGATAATATGAATGTAAACTCACAATTCATTGAATCTCGACAAACACATGGCAAAAGTGTATTACATCAGATATATCTCCATGGAGATCATGGAGAACATGGTATTGAAGATCAAAGAGAGAGAAGAAGCCATCTAGCTACTAGCTTTGGACCCGTAGGTCTATGGTGAACTACTCACACATCATCGGAGGGGCAATGTAGTTGATGTAGATGCCCACCATGATCAATTCTCTCTCCGACAGATTACCGAAAAAGGCTCCTAGATTAGATCTCTCGGGAATAGAGGCTCCCGACAGCGTAAAAGTATTTTCGTGTTTCTTTTTGGCGATACGAGAATATTTGGGAATCTATAGGCCAAAGAATAGGGTTAGGAGACCTGCAGGGGGCCACAAGCCAGGGGGTGTGGCCACACCCCCCAAGGTGCACCTTGCAAGCTTGTGGCCTCCCGGCAGATGCCCTGTCCCCTAGTCCAAGTCTTCTGCGTGTCTTCTGGTCCAAGAAAAATCTTTCCGGAGATTTTGTTCCGTTTGGACTCCATTTAATATTCCTTATTTGCAATACTCAAAAACATGGAAAAACAAAAACTGACAGTAGGCTCTAGATTAATAGGTTAGTCCCCAAAATAATATAAAACAACATATTAATGCATATAAAACATCCAAAACAGATAATATAATAGCTTGGAACAATAAAATTATGGATACGTTGGAGATGTATCAAGCATCCCCAAGCTTAATTCCTGCTCGTCCTTGAGTAGGTAAGTGATAAAATCAGAAGTTTTGATGTGGAATGGTACTTAACATATTTATCCATGTAATATTCTCTAATGTGGAATGCTACTTAACATATTTATCCATGTAATATTCTCTAATGTGGAATGCTACTTAACATATTTATCCATGTAATATTCTCTAATGTAATATTCAGATCCATAAGATTCAAAACAAAAGTCTAATATTGACACAATAATAATAATACTTCAAGCATACTAATAAGGTAATCGCTTCCTTTCCAAATAACATTGTCTTAGAAAGTTATCCCTACAAAATCATATGGTGTGGCTATGCTTTATCTTCACCACAAAAAGTATCTAAATCATGCACCACCCTGGTGAAAATCAAGAAATTGTTTCACACTTCTTATGTTCTCAAACCTTTTCAACTCTCACGCAATACATGAGCGTGAGCCATGGATATAACACTATAGGTGGAAGAGAGTGGTGGAGGTTGCAAAAAGAAAGGAATAAGATAGTCTCGCATTAACTAGGCATATCAGCGGGCTATAGAGATGCCCATCAATAGATATTAATGTGAGTGAGTAAGCATTGCCATGCAACAAATGCACTAGATCTATAAGTGTATGAAAGCTCAAAAAGAAAACTAAGTGGTTGTGCAAAAGATGTAATACCACTTGTTATATAAAAGTGACAAAATAGGAGACTCTCTATGAATAACATGGTGCTACTTTGAAGCACAAATGTGGAAACAGATAGTAGCATTGTCCCTTCTCTCTTTATCTCATTTTTTTACTTTCTTTGAATGGGCTTCTTTGGCCTCTTTTATTATTTTTTATGGGCTTTGCTGGCCTCTTTTATTTTTTCTAAAGTCCGGAGACTCATCCCAACTTGTGAGGGAATCATAGCTTCCTTCATCCTTTTCTCACACGGGACAATGCCTAATAATGCAAATCATCACACTTTTATTTACTTAAAACTCCAAAGATTACAACTCGATATTTAGAACAAAGTATGACTCTATAAGCAATATGGAAGTGATGGTGCATGTCATAAAAACGAGATGGTGGTTTTGCATGGCAATATATCTCGAAATGGCTATAAAATGCCATAATAGGTAGATATGGTGTTTGTTTTGAGGAAAATATATGGTGTCTCTTTTGAGGAAGGTGGGTTTAATGTACCGGCGAAATTTGCACGGTACTAGAGAGGATAGCAAAGGTGGAAGGGTGAGAGTGCGTATAATCCATGAATTCAACATTAGTCATAAATAACTCACATACTTATTGCAAAAGCCTATTAGTTATCAAAGCAAAGTATTAGACGCATGCTCCCAGGGGAATGCTTGGTAGGATTTAACCATCGCGCGATCCCGACGTCCACACAAAGGTTGACAATCATTAAACAAATCATGCTCCAACTTCATCACATAACGGTTCACCATACGTGCATGCTATGAGTACTAGCATGTCTCTCATATTACCATATTCATATCTCAAAACTATATGCAAGAAATAAAACTTCTCATCATATTCAATGCACTTAATATCAAAGTTTTTATTATATCCCTCGTGGATGCCCATTATATTAGGACTAAATTCATAACCTAGACCAATTACCATGTTGTTTAAAAGACTCTAAAAATAATATAAGTGAGGTACAAGAGTTTAATATTTTCTATAAAGTAAAGCACCACCGTGCTCTAAAAGATATAAGTGAAGCACATGAGCAACATTGCCTAGCTCAAAGATATAAGTGAAGCACATAGAGTATTGTCACATCCTTAGCTTTTGCTACACTGATCATTGTAATTAAGCCACAGCGATGACCATGATCAGTACCTAATCATTTTGCTAAACAGGATATGATCAAGTTGAAAGTCATATCTCATTTCAAATTCCTTTTCAGAAGGTCTTTGAATTTTATTGTGATAAAATAAAGTTGCAAACAACTAAATAAAATTGTTGCACATTTTTTACAAATCCCAAAACAAATGATGTTAAGGAACACAACATCACCTTGATGTTGGAGTGGACCCCACCATCTACAACAGATCTTGAAAGCATTTAAAATTTGCCCTTTCATTCCTTGGATAATTCCAACAATTTTAAAAAATGCTCAAACTATGTGAGGCAATGCAGAATATTACAAGATATTTAATGGACAATAACACACATTTTTGTAGAAGGGAGTTGTAGCTAAAAACAATTGAAACAGAAAGAAATAAAGAAAGGCAAAAAAAGGAAGAAAAGGAAAAATACCCCTGTGCACTTAGGCTTGGTGCTACAGGCTGGCCCGACCCAATCCAACCGGCCTTTCTTACTCCTCTCGCTCGTGACAGGAGAAGGCTGGCGCCATGGCGACCGAACGCCCTCGTGCGGCCATCGAGCATCCTGAGTCGCCCGGAGAGGATAAGACCGACCCGAGCGCTCTCTCTCTCTCTCACTCCCGTGAACCCTAGATCGACCAGGAGAAACTCCCCTCCCGTGCATCTCCGTTCCCCTCCTACGCCCGAGCGCATCCAAGGCCGCGCTTCACTGAGCCCGCGGCCATCGTCATCCTCGTCCCTCTCCGACAAGTCCTGGAGAACCGCAGGGCCTGCCTCAACCCCCTCAAGCTCTAGACCGAACCGGAGCATGACGCAACTTCTCCTTGTTCCTCTTCTTCAACCTCCAACCCAAGAGCTCACCACCGTTGATCTCTTCTCTCCGAGCAACTCCGACTGCACCGGGCCTTCCCGTCAATGTCAGTGAGATCCATCGCGTCTTTCTCTCCCTCTCTGCGCTCTCGAACGCCACCGTAGTTGTAGCTCCATGCAAGACCAATCCCGCCACCGCGGATGCTCAACGCCGGTGACCATTTAGTGGTCGTTTGGAGCCGTAGCCAGGTCCGTTCGCATGTGGTGCGTGAATAGAGTCCATCCCGCGCAAAATGTGCTCGGTTTAGTCGCTCGTTCGCTCGATGTCGTGCTGGCCGAATGTCGCCGCCACCATTGTTGAAGCTGCGCTCGATGTCGGCCACCTCCGCTCCTGCTGCTTGCACCAAACGACGTGGCTCGTCACCAGGAACCCGTAGGAACAAGCGGCGCTCGATTTGGAGCACCACACGCAAATCCTGAGCCCCCTCGTGGTCTCTGGTGCTCGCCGGAGCTTCTCTGGTGACCCAGCACTGCCGCCGCCGCTGTGGCCAAGCCGGGGCTACTGCGAGTGACACTGCAGCTAGGTCCGACGGTCCCAGCTAGACTGTTGACCAGAAATGATAGGTGGGGCCCAACCCCCCCGTGTGTGTATGACATGTGGGGCACCTTTGTTAGCATCCTAATTAATAAATAGATTAAGATTAGAAATAATTAATCAACCTATTTTGTCATTGACATGTGGCCCCATTACAAATTAATCATTTTTCAAATTAGTTAAACCCTGGTTAGCCACTCGGTCTATGACAGTAGGGCCCCACGAGTTAGTTTGACCACTCGGCTCACACTATTGACTACTGATGCAGTGATGATGTCATGCTGATGTTATTAATGCTTTTTCGAATTAATTTAATTTTGTGAATTTTAGAGAATGATTAAAATTTTAAAATTTAATAGAAAATAATCCCTAGCTCAGATGGAAATAATCTATATATGAAAGTTGATCAGAAAAATCCCACGAATCCAAATACGTTGTCCGTTCATCTATCACATGTTCCTAGCATGATGAACATGGACATTTAGCATTAGGATCATCTGACCGGTAGTAGCTAGAGACCCGGGAAATATCATTTGATATTTTCCTGATCCGTCTATGCCGGATGATACTGCGTTAGCTCATGCCTAGACCTGCAGATTGCCATGTCATGCTTAGTGTTGCACCTGTTGCTGTTATTTATTGTTTCTTCCCCCCTTTTCTTACCGATAGACCCCGGGACTGACGTTGTTGCTGGGTACGACTACCCACCTGACGACAAACCCTTTGCAGCACGGGAACAAGGCAAGCAAACCCAGCCTTGATCATTCCTATATCTCCCATTTCTTCCTCCCTCATGCTTGCATTATAATTTTGCTACTATTGTAGTTAGTTCCGATATTTGATGCATAGCCTAATTTAGATGAACTGCTACCTTCAGTACCGCACTTTAAACTGCTTAGTATAGGTGGCGCAGTCTTCCTCTCCGACCCTTCGTCCAGTTGCCCCGCTTATCATCAAGTCTCGATCCCTGATCGACGAGCCAAGACCCGACATAGCACTTACAACCCCTTTAGTTGTACGATGCTACAGAGTTACTATCGTGTACCGAGGGTGACACCTCGCGAAGTACTCATGATGATATATCTATAGTGCAGCTAGTTGGTCATGATTATCAAGGGTGATTCCTCCTTCACCACTCCAGACGATGACTCTGTCGTGCAACCCCTCAAGTGTGAGACCCTCGAGGGTGATTCCTCTGAGTCCACCTTGACGGTTACATCGTTCGGAATCCAACGAGAGGGTGATGCCTCGGATCCCCCCTGATGTTACAACCACACATTTACTTTACCGTGTTACAGGGAAAAATGATGAATAATGTTTGGCGGGTGGATTCCCGCGTGGATGTGTTGATGAGTTAATTAAAATGATAATGGATTTGGGTATTTGACGTGGGTTGGTCAGATACCTTATTCGCACTAACCGTCTACGTGGGAGGAGTTATGGGTACTCGACGTGTTGTATCAGCCGAATCTCTTCAGACGTCAGCAATGGAGCAGCGCGCGCTCCAGTGGTCCGGATAGGCATCACTCTTCTAATAAGGGGTGCTAGGACTGACATCGGCCGCCCTCGCATCATGCAGGAGTGCAAAGGGTGATGGTCCCATGACCCTTGCGTGCTTAGGATTTAGACCGGCGGGCTGGCCTCTGTGTTGAGCCTAGGTGGGGCTGCGACATGTCGATGTTCCGAGGCCGGGCATGACCCAGGAAAGTGTGTCCGACCAGAGTTTATCGAGCGTGATGGGGAATATGTTGTGCACCCCTTTAGGGAAGAACTTATCTATTCGAATAGCCGTGTGCATGGTTACAGGACGACTTGGAGTTGTGCCCCGATCTTATACAACTACAACTGTTACTTAACTGAAATGTTGTTTCAGGATTGCTTCCTCGGAGGGAGTCGAGGGAGGATCTGTGGGCCTGACCTCATATTAATATTGCTGCAACAATATGACTATTAATTGTGTTACATGCTCTACTCTCGTCTATTGCACCAGGACTCCCTGAAGATGGTAGTCTTCGATAGGACTAGGCTTTCCCTCTCTTTCTCACATTACTACAGTCCGTCCACATTTAAACCCCTTCCATTGACACTGATGCATACTTAGCATAGTTCTGATGCAGTCTTGCGAGTAATTTGGATGAGTACTCACCATTGCTTTGCTCGCCCTTTTCCCCTTGATCCATTGCTGTGACCTGATGATGGAGCCCAGGAGATGGAGTATTCCGCCAACGATGACAGCTAACCCGACGGTGCCTACTACTATGTGGAGGCCGCTGAAGACCAGGAGTAGTTAGGAGGCTCCCAGACAGGAGGCCTCGCGTTGTTCGATCGTTGTATCTTTTGTGCTAGCCTTATCGAAGGCACCTCATGTTTAATGTGTGTACTCAGATATTTGTTGCTTTCGCTGACTCGTGTGCTTATCGAGCTTCTGTATTCTAGCCCTCGAGGCCCCTTGCTTGTAATATTAAGCTTGTATGTTTTATTTGTGTCTAGAGTTGTGTTGTGATATCTTCCCGTGAGTCCTTGAGCTTGGTCGTACGCATTTGCATGTATGATTAGCGTACGATCAAATCGAGGGCGTCACAAGTATTCTAATAAATTCATGATTCAGTGTGTCTCTCTCAAAACATGTGTGCAGAAAGGATGATTGTGGCAGACTAAAACGTACAAGAAGTTCCAAGCAAAACACATATCATGTGGTGAATAAAAATATAGCCTCAAGTAAATTTACCGATGGATTGAAGAAGAGAGAGCGGATGCCTTCCGCGGCAACCCCAAGATTAGGCTCTTTGGTATCCTTGAATATGGCTTGGGGTGCCTTGGGCATCCCCAAGCTTAGGCTCCTGCAACTCCTTATTCCGTAGTCCATCAAATCTTTACCCAAATCTTGAAAACTTCACAACACAAAACTCAAGAGAAAACTCATGAGATCTCTTAGTATATGATAAATAAATCACCACTTAGGTACTGTTGTGAAATCATTATTTATTTTTATTTGTTGAATATTTACTATATTCTAACTTCTCATGGTTCATACCCCCGATACAACCCATAGATTCATCAAAATAAGCAAAGAACACAAAGAAAACAAAATCTGTCAAAAACAGAACAGTCTGTAGCAATCTGTTTACTTTGAATACTTCTGTAACTTCAGAAATGCTGAAAAATTAGTAAGATCTGGGAAAATTTTAAACCAATATTTTGTAAAACATTCAGATCAAAATCACGTTCCAGTGAATTTATTACATTCCTGGACAGAAAGCAAAAGTTTCTGTTTTTCAGCAAAATCTACATGCAAATACCGTAGACCATGCCAAAGGTCTTACTTGCCTCAAACACTAATTAAAAAAATAAAACACAATTATTACAGTGGTAATAATGTGTGCAGTACTCAAAAATAGAAGCAAAAAACAAAAGCAAAACAAATAAAATTGGGTTGCCTCCCAACAAGCGCTGTTGTTTAACGCCCCTAGCTAGGCATAATGCAATAGATCTAGGTATTGCCATCTTTGGTATGCAATCCATAGGTAGCTCTCATAATAGATTCATAAGGTAATCTTATTTTCTTTCTAGGAAAGTGCTCCAGGCCTTTCCTTAATGGAAATTGGAATCTAATATTACCTTCCTTCATATCAATAATTGCACCAATTGTTCTAAGGAAAGGTCTACCAAGAATAATAGGACATGTAGGATCGCAATCTGTATCAAGAACAATGAAATCTATGGGCACATAATTCCTATTTGCAACAATAAGAACATCATTAATCCTTCCTGCAGGTTTCTTAATTGTAGAATCTGCTACGTGCAAATTTAAAGAGCAATCATCAAATTCACGGAATCCTATCGCATGACATAAAGTTTTTGGAATCGTGGAAACGCTAGCAGCCAAATCACACAAAGCATGGCACTCATAATCTTTTATTTTAGTTTTACTAGTAGGTTCCCACTCATCATAAAGCTTTCTAGGTATAGAAACTTCCAACTCAAGTTTTTCTTCAACATATTTCATCATGGCATCCACAATATGTTTAGTAAAAAGCCTTATTTTGACTATAAGAATGCGGATAATTCAACATGGATTGTAACAAGGAAACACAACCAATCAAATAGCAACTATCATAATTAAAGTCCTTGAAATCCGAAAGAGTGGGCTCATTGCTATTTAAAGTTTTGACCTCTTCCATCCCACTTTTATCAGTCTAATCATTAAGATCTAAAAACTCGGAATCATTGGCGCCTTTTATTTAAAGTTGACTGATCTCGAGACCCATCTTTTTCAATATTTATACTAGAAAACAAAGATTCAATAGGTGTGACACCAATCACTTTAAGATCTTCATCATTATTATCACGAGAAAACACCTTTTCAAGCCATTCACGCTTAGCACGTATTCTAGAGGTTCTTTCCTTACACTCATCAATAGAAAATCTCATAGCTTTTAAAGACTCATTAATATCATGCTTGGTTGGAATAGATCTAGTTTTCAAAGAATCAATCTCAAGAGAAATTCTATCAACGTTCCTAGCCAAATCATCAAGCTTGAGCAATTTTTCTTCAATCATAGCATTGAAACCTTTTTGAGAGCTAATGAATTCTTTAATATTATTCTCAAGATTAGAGGGCATCTTATTATAATTTCTGTAAGAATTTTTGTAGGAATTACCATAATACTAGAGAAATTACTACGAAACAACCTAGAATTGAAATTACCTCTATACGCGTTATTGCCAAAATTGTTCCTACCAAAAAACTTTACATCCATAGATTCATTATTATTTCCAATCAAAGAAGACAAAGGCATATCACTGGGATCGATAGGAGCACTCTTACTAGCAAACAATTTCATTAATTCATCCATCTTTAAACTCAAAGTATTTATTTCTTCCATGCCATGTACTTTTTTACTATTAGGAGATCTTTCGGTATGCCATTGACAGTAATTTTCCATAATATTATCTAGGAGTTTAGTAGTGCTCCTAAGTTGATTTCCATAAAAGTACCACCCGCGGTGGAATCTAAGAGATTTCTAGAAGGAAAATTCAATCCCGCATAAAAAAATATAATTATCCATAAACTCAAACCATGCGCGAGGCAATTCCTAATCATTAGTTTCATCCTCTCCCAAGATTGTGCAACATCCTTGTGATCAAGTTGCTTAAAATTCATTATATCGTTCCTAAGGGAGATAATCTTAGCGGGCGGAAATTACTTGGAAATAAAAGCATATTTACACTTATTCCACGAATCAATACTATCTTTAGGTAACGATGAAAACCAAGTTTTGGCACGATCTCGTAGTGAGAAAGGAAATAGCTTTAATTTAACATTTTCGGTATCCACATCTTTCTTCTTTTGCATATCACACAACTCAACGAAAGTATTTAGATGGGATGTGATATCTTCACTAGGAAGGCCAGAAAATTGTTCTTTCATAACAAGACTGAGCAAAGCAGCATTAATTTCACAAGATTCCACACTAGTGGCGGGAGCAATTGGATTACTAATAAAACCATTATTATTACTAGTGGAGAAGTCAAATAACTTGGTATTCTCTTGAAAAATTGTGACAAAGCAAGTAATCTAGCACAGAAGCAAGCAAACAAAAAAGACGAACGGAAAAAGGGCGAATGAAAAGGCAAATATTTTTGGTATTTTTTGAAAATCATTTTAGAAGTGGGGGAGGAAAACGAGAGGCAAATGGCTAATAAAGTAAATGAAAGAGATGAGTTTGTGATGGGTGCTTGGTAGGCGTGATCTTGCTATGTATCCTCGCCGACAACGTGTGCAGAAATCCTTCTTGGTACCTCTTGAGCTTGCGTTGCTTTTCCCTTTAAGAGGAAGTAGATAAGTATTTCCCACAGTTTGTTGAGAACCAAGGTATCAATCCAGTAGGAGAAAAAAAGGAAGGCCCCAATAGTAGTACCTACACAAATAATCAAACACTTGCACCCAACGCTATAAAGGGGTTGTCAATCGCTTCGAAGTTATTTGCAAGGATGAGATCTCATAGAGATAGATATAAAAGCACGGAAACAAAAGTAAATAAATTGCAGCAAAGTATTTTTGGTATTTTTGGTTTATAGATCTGAAATATAATATGGAAAATAGACTTGGGGGGCATAGGTTTCAGTAGAGGCTTCTGTCATAAAGAAAAATAATGTGGTGGGTGAACAAATTACTGTCGATCAATTGATATAAAAGAAAATAATTATGAAGATATCTAAGGCAATGATTATGCATATAGGCATCACATTCGTGTCAAGTAGACCGAAATGACTCTACATCTACTACTACTACTCCACACATTGACCGACTCCTGCCTACATCTAGAGTATTAAGTTCATGAGGAACAGAGTAACGCATTAAATAAGATGACATGATGTAGAGGGATAAACTAAAGCAATATGATGAAAACCCCCATCTTCTTATCCTCAATGGCAACAATACATTACATGTCTCGCTACCCCTACTTTGTCACTGGGTGTGGAAACTACAAGATTGAACCCAAAACTAAGCACTTCTCCCATTGCAAGAATTACCAATCTAGTTGGCCAAACCAAACCAATAATTCGATGAGACTTACAAAGATACAAAATCATGCATATAAGAATTCATAACAGACTCAAATAATATTCATAGATAATGTGAACATAAACTCTCAATTCATTGGATCTCGACATGTTGGGGAACGTTGCATGGGAAACAATAATTTTCCTACGCACACGAAGACCTATCATGGTGATGTTCATCTACGAGAGGGAGATATGATCCACATACCCTTGTATATCACTAAGCGGGAAGCGTTAGGAAACGCGGTTGATGTAGTGGTACAGCTTCGTGATTCAAATCACCATCGTCCCACGATCCGTTCCGATCAAGTACCAAACGGACGACACCTCCACGTTCAACACACGTACAGCTCGATGGCGATCTCCGCCTTCTTGATCCAGCAAGAGAGAAGGGGAAGTAGATGAGTTCTCCGGCAGTGTGACGGCACGCTGGTGTTGGTGATGATCTATTCCTGCAGGGCTCCACCCGAGCTCCGTAGAAAACCAATCTAGACGAAGAACTACGAAGTAGAGGTTTAGGGTTGCACGTGGCAAAGGTGTGTCTCAAAAACCCTAAAACCTCTAGTAAATATAGGAGGAGGGGAGGGGCTATCCTTGAGGCTCAAGAGAGCCTCAAGGGCACCGGCCGAGAAAGGAGGAGAAGGACTCCAGCTCCAATTCGGTTTGGGGAAGGAGGAGTCCCCTCCTTCCTTCCCACCTCATCTTTTTTTCTTTTCCTTTGATTTTTTTCTTTCTAGCCAACATAGCCCACTTGGGCTAGCCTCACCAGCCCACTAAGGGCTGATGTGCCACCCTTGGGCTATTGGGTTCTCTCCCGGGTGGGTGGGCCCCTCCCGGTAGAGACCCGGAACCCATTCGTCTCTCTAGGTACATTATCGGTAATGCCCGAAATCTTTCCGGAGGCCAAATGAAACAATCCTATATATCAATCTTCATTTCCAGACCATTCCGGAAACCCTCGTAACGTTCGTGATCTCATCTGGGACTCTGAACAACCTCCGGTCACCAACACCTATAACTCAACTATACCGAAACGTCACCGAACCTTAAGTGTGCAGACCCTGCGGGTTCGAGAACTATGCAGACATGACCTGAGACACTCCGTGGTCAATATCCAACAGCGGGACCTGGATGTCCATATTGGATCCTACATATTCTACGAAGATCTTATCGGTTGAACCTTTGTGCCAAGGATTCATATAATCCCGTGTACCATTCCCTTTGTCCTTCGGTATGTTACTTGCCCGAGATTTGATCGTCGGTATCCCTATACCTATTTCAATCTCGTTACTAGCAAGTCTCTTTACTCGTTCCATAATACAAGATCATGTTACTAACACTTGAGTCACATTGCTTGCAAGGCTTATATGTGATGTTGTATTACCGAGTGGGCCCTGAGATACCTCTCCGTCACACGGAGTGACAAATCCCAGTCTTGATCCATGCTAACTCAACGAACACCTTCGGAGATACCTGTACAACACCTTTATAGTCACCGAGTAACGTTGCGATGTTTGATACACACAAGGTCTTCCTCCGGTGTTAGTCGGTTACATGATCTCATGGCCATATGAATGAATACTTGACACACAGAAAACAATAGCAACAAAATGACACGATCACATGCTATGTTCATAGTTTGGGTCTTGTCCATCACATCATTCTCCTAATGATGGGATCCAGTCATCAAGTGACAACACTTGCATTTGGTCAAAAAACCTTAACCATCCTTGATCAACTAGCTAGTCAACTAGAGGCTTAACAGGGACATTGTTTTGTCTATATATCCACACATGCATCTATGATTCCATTCAATAAAATTATAGCATGGATAATAAACGATTATCTTGAAACAGGGAATATAATAATAACTATTCTATCATTGCCTCTAGGGCATATTTCCAACAGTCTCCCACTTGCACTAGAGTCAATAATCTAGTCTCACATTGCTATGCGATTTACATTGGAATGAATCTAACACCCATACAGTTCTGGTGTTGATCATGCTTCGCTCGTGGAAGAGGTTTAGTCAGCGGATCTGCAACATTCACATCCGTGTGCACTTTGCAAAAATTTCCGTCCTCTCCTTCGACATAGTCGTGGATGAGGTTGAAGCATCGTTTGATGTGTCTGGTCTTCTGGTGAAACCTTGGTTCCTTTGCTAGGGCAATGGCACCAGTGTTGTCACAGAACAGAGTTATTGGATATAGTGCGCTCGGCACAACTCCAAGATCCGTCATGAACTGCTTCATCCAGACACCCTCCTCAGTTGCCTCCGAGGCAGCCATGTACTCCTCTTCACATGTAGAATCTGCTACGACGCTTTGCTTGGAACTACACCAGCTTATCACACTCCCATTGAGAAGAAATACGTATCCTGTTTAAGACTTAGAGTCATCCAGACCAGTGTCAAACTTGCATCGACGTAACCCTTTACGACGAGCTCTTCGTCACCTCCATAAACGAGAAACATTTCCTTAGTCCTTTTCAGGTACTTCAGAATATTCTTGACCACCGCCCCGTGTTCCACTCCTGGATCACTTTGAAACCTGCCTGCCATACTTATGGGCATGCTGGCGTCCGGTCTTGTGCACAACATTGCATACATGATAGACCCTATGGCTGAAGCATAGGGGACGGTACTCATCTTTTCTCTATCTTCCGTAGTTACTGGACACCGAGTCTTACTCAACTTTATACCTTGTAACACTGGCAAGAACCCCTTCTTGGACTATTCCATTTTGAACTTCTTCAAAACTTTATCAAGGTATCTGCTTTGTGAAAGTCCTATTACGCACCTCGATCTATCCCTATAGATCTTAATGCCTAATACGTAAGCAGCTTCTCCTAGGTCTTTCATTGAAAAACATTTGTTCAAGTGATCCTTTACGCTCTCTAAAAACTCCATATTGTTTCCAATCAGCAATATGTCATCCACATATAATATTACCGGAAAAGGCTCCCAGATCGGATCTCTCGATAAAAGAGGCTCTCGGTGGCGTAAAAGTATTTTTGTGGCTCTTTTTGGCGATACGGGAATATTTGCGAATTGATAGGCCAACGAGTAGGGTTAGGAGACGTGTAGGGGGTCCACAAGCCAGGGGGCGTAGCCACCCCTCAGGGCGTGCCCTGCAGGCTTGTGTCCTCCCGGCAGATTCCCTGCCCCCTACTCCAAGTCTCCTGGGTGTCTTCTGGTCCAAGAAAAATCTTTATGGACATTTTGCTCCATTTGGAATCCATCTAATATCCTTATGTGCAATACTCAAAAACGTGGAGAAAACAGAAACTGGCACTAGGCTCTAGATTAATAGGTTAGTCCGAAGATAATATAAAAC